>NC_083333.1:4986604-5301187 GCF_963455315.2 Globicephala melas
GGGGACACGGGTTCGTGCCCCGGTCCGGGAAGATCCCACATGCCACGGAGCGGCTAGGCCCGTAAGCCATGGCCGCTGAGCCTGCGCGTCCGGAGCCTGTGCTCCGCAACGGGAGAGGCCACAACAGTGAGAGGCCCGCGTACGGCAAAAAAAAAAAAAAGAAAACTACAGGCCAATATCTCTGATGAACATAGATGCAAAAATCCTCAACAAAATACTAGCAAACAGAATCCAACAGCACATTAAAAGGATCATACAACATGATCAAGTGGGGTTTATCCCAGGAATGCAAGGATTCTTCAATATATGCAAATCAATCAATGTGATACACCATATTAACAAATTGAAGGATGAAAACCATATGATAATCTCAATAGATGCAGAAAAAGCTTTTGACAAAATTCAACACCCACTTATGATAAAAGCTCTCCAGAAAGTAGGCCTAGAGGGAACCTACATCAACATAATAAAGGCCATATATGACAAACCCACAGCCAACATCATTCTCAAAGGTGAAAAGCTGAAACCATTTCCACTAAGATCAGGAACAAGACAAGGCTGCCCACTCTCACCACTATTATTCAACATAGTTTTAGAAGTTTTAGCCACAGCAATCACAGAAGAAAAAGAAATAAAAGGAATCCAGATCAGAAAAGAAGAAGTAAAACTGTCACTGTTTGCAGATGACATGATACTATACATAAAGAATCCTAAAGATGCTACCAGAAAACTACTAGAGCTAATCAATTAACTTGGTAGAGTAGCAGGATACAAAATTAATGCACAGATATCTCTTGCATTCCTATACACTAATGATGAAAAGTATGAAAGAGAAATTAAGGAAACACTCCCATTTACCATTGCAACAAAAAGAATAAAATACTTAGGAATAAACCTACCTAAGGAGACAAAAGACGTGTATGCAGAAAACTATAAGACACTGATGAAAGAAATTAAAGATGATATCAACAGATGGAGAGATATACCTTGTTCTTGGACTGGAAGAATCAATATTGTGAAAATATTACCCAAAGCAATCTACAGATTCAATGAATCCCTATCAAACTACCAGTGGCAATTTTCACAGAACTAGAACAAAAAATTTCACAATTTGTATGGAAACACAAAAGATCCTGAATAGCCAAAACAATCTTGAGAAAGAAAAATGGAGCTGGAGGAGTCAGGTTCCCTGACTTCAGACTATACTACAAAGCTACAGTAATCAAGACAGTATGGTACTGGCACAAAAATAGAAATATAGATCAATGGAACAGGATAGAAAGCCCAGAGATAAACCCACGCACATATGGTCACCTTATCTTTGATAAAGGAGGCAAGAGTATACAATGGAGAAAAGACAGCTTCTTCAATAAGTGGTGCTGGGAAAACTGGACAGCTACATGTAAAAGAATGAAATTAGAACACTTCCTAACAAACATACACACAAAAAAAGTAAACTCAAAATGTATTAAAGACCTAAATGTAAGGCCAGACACTATAAAACTCTTAGAGGAAAACATAAGCAGAACACTCTATGACATAAATCACAGAAAGATCCTTTTTGACCCACCTCCTAGAGAAATGGAAATAAAATAAACAAATGGGACCTAATGAAACTTAAAAGCTTTTGCATAGCAAAGGAAACCATAAAGATGAAAAGACAACCCTCAGAATGGAAGAAAATATTTGCAACTGACAAAGGGTTAATCTCCAAAATATACAAGCAGCTCATGCAGCTCAATATCAAAAAAAAAACAAAAAACAGACAACACAATCTAAAAATGGGCAGAAGACCTAAATAGACATTTCTCCAGAGATATACAGATTGCCAACAAACACATGAAAGGATGCTCAACATCACTAATCATTAGAGAAATGCAAGTCAAACACTACAATGAGGTATCACCTCACACTGGTCAGAAGGGCCATCATCAAAAAAATCTACAAATGATAAATGCTGGAGAGGGTGTGGAGGAAAGGGAATCCTCTGGCACTGTTGGTGGGAATGTAAATTGACACAGCCACTATGGAGAACAGTATGGAGGCTCCTTAAAAAACTAAAAGTAGAACTACCATACGACCCAGCACTCACACTACTGGGCATATACCCTGAGAAAACCATGATTCAAAAAAGAGTCGTGTACGACAACGTTCATTGCAGTTCTATTTACAATAGCCAGGACATGGAAGCAACCTAAGTGTCCATCGACAGATGAATGGATAAAGAAGGTGTGGCACATATATACAATGGAATATTACTCAGCCATAAAAAGAAACAAAATTGAGTTATTTGTAGTGAGGTGGATGGACCTAGAGTCTGTCATACAGAGCAAAGTCAGTCAGAAAGAGAAAAACAAATACCTTATGCTAACATATATATACGGAATCTTAAAAAAAAAAAAAAGGTTCTGATGAACCTAGGGGCAGCACAGGAATAAAGACACAGATGTAGAGAATGGACTTGAGGACATGGGGAGGTGGAAGGGTAAGCCGGGACGAAGTGAGAGAGTAGCACTGACATATATACACTACCAAATGTAAAATAGATAGCTAGTGGGAAGCAGCTGCATGGCACAGGGAGATCAGCTCGGTGCTTTGCGACCACTTAGAGGGGTGGGATAAGGAGGGTGGGCGGGAGACGCAAGAGGGAGGGGATATGGGGATACATGTATGTATATAGCTGATTCACTTTGTTATACAGCAGAAACTAACACAACACTGTAAAGCAGTTATACTCCAATAAAGATGTTAAAAAATATATACACTGGAGCTTCCCTAGTGGCGCAGTGGTTGAGAGTCCAGCTGCCGATGCAGGGGATGAGGGTTCGTGCCCCGGTCCGGGAAGATCCCCATGCCACGGAGCGGCTGGGTCCGTGAGCCATGGCCGCTGAGCCTGCGCGTCCGGAGCCTGTGCCTCACAACGGGAGAGGCCACAACAGTGAGAGGCCCGCGTACCGGAAAAAAACAAACAAACAAACAAACAAATATATATATATATATACTGATGGGAGGCATATAGTACAGAGAGAAATTGTCTATACAGAAAAGAAAGGATAGGGGCTTCCCTGGTGGAGCAGTGGTTAAGAATCTGCCTGCCAATGCAGGGGACATGGGTTCGAGCCCTGGTCCAGGAAGATCCCACATGCCGCAGAGTAACTAAGCCTGTGCGCCACAACTACTGAGCCTATGCTCTATAGTCCATGAGCCACAGCTACTGAGCCTGCGTGCCACAACTACTGAAGCCCACGCGCCTAGAGCCCGTGCTCCGCAACAGGAGAAACCACTGCAATGAGAAGCCCACGCACCGCAACGAAGAGCGGCCCTCATTCGCCGCAACTAGAGAAGGCCCGCACGGAGCAACGAAGACCCGAGGCAGCCAAAAAATAAACAAATTAAATAAATAAATTTACTTTAAAAAAAAGAAAAGAAAGGATAATTCATGGAACAAGGTTTCTGAGGGGGTAAAACAGCCTTAAGATAGGAACATTTATTAAGAGCCTACATTGTTCTAAACCCTAGATTCAAATGAACATATGATATTAGATAAATGTTTATTATCATCTGCATTTTACAGAAGAGGAAACTGACACGTGGAGAGTTTAAATAACTTGTCCAAACTCACACAGCTAATAAGTGGCCAGCTGAGATATGAACCCAGGCAGTCTGATTCATTTGATTAATCTCTCCTAACCTCACAAAATACAAAATTCCCCCCACAATATCCCTTGATAGATAGAAAATCTCTGGGAAAGAAGAGAATTAACAAGACACTTTGAATCATTTCCCCTAAGTTTTTGTGTCATCCCTGGGATTCTTTCACTGTTATCTGTTACCACCAGTGTAGTACTTAATATGTGTTCCTTGGGTGATAGTTGCATTTATGCAATTAAGCTCTTCAACTACTGTTTAACCTGACATTTCCCTTCTCCTAAATTGCAGTTGAAATGGTATTTCACCTAACTGTCCATGAAGGAAGATTTGTATTTTTCTGATTGTTGGCTGTCTCATATTTAGTAGCATCTTTTTCTTTGGACACCCATATGCCCAAAGGATATCCAGAATATCATGTTACAAAAAGGTTGTTTCTTCTACTAACAGAGCAGGCAGCCTGAAAGCTGGAACCTGACACCATTTGCAAACCATCAGTGCATCTGGCTGCCCAAGGCTCTGTCAATCCATGTCACTAAGAGCTTCTCTGGACACTCAGCATCCACTCCGACAACAGCAGCCTGGCCAGTTGGTTCTTACCATCCTCCAACAATTCTCCCCTCTCTGTCCTATATCATCCATTTCTTCCTCTCTACTAGGTCACTACCATGAGCAAACAAAAACTTCCCATCTTAAAAAAAAGAAAAAGGAAATCGTCTCTTAACTCCACCCCTCTCTTCCACTCTTGTGTTACCATTCTCTTTTGCTCTGCTCCTCTGGTTAAGAGTTGTATATATATTCTGGCCGCCCTCAATTCCTTTCCCCTCATTCTCTCTTAAACCCACTCCATTTAGGCTTTCACCCAGACCATCCTACTGAAACTATTCCTGTCAGGTCACAGGTCACTTACGTATCTCTCTCTCTCTCTCTCTCTCACACACACACACACACACACACACACGCACAGCCCCCAAGATACAAGTCCCGTGCTGGAGATTTCTGTCCGCTTTGTTCATTGTTGTATCCTCAGCACCTCCAAACCCGCGAGATTTATCCCTCAATTCCAAAAGTCTGACTGAGGCTTCAAAGGATGAAGAGAGGGCTTAAGGCCACAGATCGGCCAAGGTCTATCAGGTTCCTCAGGCCGCTAAGGCAGTCCGGGAGATCCTAGGTGACTAAGCCGCTTCTTCTCCCTTTGCAGACCCTCTGGTTTTTCTCCAGAAAGGAATGGCCTCAGAGAGGAGATAGTAGCCGAGTCTTACAGGAGGGAAATCCGGGTCTGCTGCTCATCGGGAACACCGACCCTTCCTTACAGGAGGCTCCCATAAAGTAAAGGTACAGACTGCCGGAGGCCGCTGCCGACGCTATGCCAAGCCAGAGGGGCACTGGGAGGGGATCCTGCAAGCCTGAGGCTGGAAAGGATTAAAAAGACCCTCACGGGGAGCAGTACACGGTCCCACGCCCCGGACCATCCCTCCTTCGTTGCGCGAGTTTCTCCCGCTTAGTGGGGTCAGGCGCTAAGAGAACGATTTTGCCGCTTAGCCTCGTGGGAGATGTAGTCTTTCATGAGGCAGGGCTAGAAGGGCCTTCTACAAAACTTTGGCAGGAGAAGAAGAAAACACGATGCGTATGAGAATCCAAAAGATCTTCAAGCTCACACAAACTCTAAATACACTTTTTCCCCGTTCCTTAGCCTCGGGCAGTCTCCAGAGCGCTTCCAACTCCAGCCCACCTCCAATGTCCCATGTTCCTCCGCTCTGTTCGGGCCGATCTAGCTCTCTCCCGCTCGCTCGCCTCTCCGCAGCACTGTCCAATCATAGGTGCGTTCCTGGGAGTTCCCGGCGTGCCTTGCGGTTGCGATGGCTGCCTCCGGCAGGCGAGGTGCTGAGCTCCTTCGAACAGTGTTAGGGGTTTGGCCGCCGGGTCCCGACGCCGCGAGGGAATGGGTGACCCGGCTCCCCTTGCTCTTGGGCAGTCAGCAGAGGTGCGTCTCCTGTGTCTCGGGCCCGGCCTTCTCTGGTCCCCGCCTGGCCTCGGCTTCTCGCCCTAATGGCCAGAGCTCAGCCCTGGACTGCTTCCTTGGACTCTCTCAGCCAGACAGCTCGTTGAATTTTCGCGTCCCCGCCGTGTCCATGCACAGAGGTAAAGGGCCCAGATAGATTTGTCTGGGATTGTCACTATTTTAGCACAGAAAATCCCGTGTCGGGGAAACCCCTCAGTGTCTGGGGATATCGTCTTTGGCTCTGTATTACAGAAAACGATCTTGAGGCCCCGAGAGATAGAAGCGAGCAGTGAAGGATCTCATAGGAAAGAGATACTAGGTTCTAAGAGTTTTCGAGCCAGAGGGAACCGATCTGGTCACAACCACAGACGTTCACAAAGAGCAGGAGATTGAAGGGCCACAGGCATGGAAGAGTTGTGGCTCTCTGTCCTCACATGGGGAGCAAGCTTGACCCATCTACTTGTCAAGACACTGAGTTACAGTTGGCCCTTGAACAACTCGGGGCAGAGGTGTTAGGAGTGCAGAACCCATGCAATCGAAAATCCTCATATAATTTATTGTGGGCCCTCCGTATATGCAGCTCCTCCGTATCCACGAATCCCATCTGAGGATTCAACCAACTGCACATCGCATAGTACACATTTAGTGAAGAATAAAAAAACAAAATAACCTGCGTATAAGTGGACCAACACAGTTCAAACCCATGTTGCTCAAGGGTCAACTGTACACCTGGAAATAGCACCCTCTATTCTTCAAGTAGCATAGACTAAAGGCTGAACACAAAAACTGGTAATTACGATGCAGTGTCATGAGGAGCAATTACAGAAAGCCTGAGAAAGCTTGCAGAGCCTTCATTGTACTCTTAGTAGGGTAAGATAGAGCTGGAGGGATTTCTGGCTTTATCTGGTATAGAGATACTTTCACACATGTACATACATTTACTGGGCACAACTACACAATACGATTCCACAAGGTTATTGAGTATTAAGTGCCAGGCATTGTGCTGAGTGGTTTCACACAATTGCCAATGGTCAAAAGAAGGTTATACAGTAAGTAGTCATCAATACCATTTCTGTTTTACATATGAGAAAACTAAGGGGCTTAGAGCAGTTAGAGAACTTGATAAAGGCATATAAACAACGTAATGGACAAACTGAATCTCAAAGCCAGGTCTCGGCTTCAACCTGATGCATGAATCTCGTATCCATATTCCCTTTGTGGATGCGTAGGACCAAGTACCTGACAGGGGATCCATGTTGCACTACCTCTCACTCCCCTCCCATTCCCACACACAGATGAGCAGGATCTCCTCTTGGTCCATCGCCCCGACATGCCTGAGAACCCCCGAGTCCTACGAGCAGTCCTCCTGGGTGCCCCGAATGCAGGAAAGTCAACCCTCTCCAACCAGCTGCTGGGCCGAAAAGTATGCTGCATCCTTGACACCCCCGACCCTTTCATTTCTCACTTCTTACTGTGCCTTCGTGGATTGTCCTAGAGGGATCTGGGACCTCACTTGGGACTTCTTTGTTCCTGGCAGGTGTTCCCTGTCTCTCAGAAGGTGCACACCACTCGCAGCCAAGCTCTGGGGGTCATCACAGAGAAAGAGACCCAGGTGGTGGGTACTTGCAATGGATGTCCAGCAAACAGGACAGAGGTTGAAGCTAAGAGGGTCTCCCTTACTGTTAGACCTGAAGAAAATGATGCTTAGGCTCACTGCTCTGAGGGAAGGGGGCTCCTCTTCCTTTTAGGCCTGTGCAGTTCTCTCTCTACCTTCCCCCTTTGGCATCTAGTCAGAAAGGTCTCACTGCCTCTTTACTGCTTCCTAATCTTCCAGATATTCACAGTTGTTCTCTTTCTCCTGGATCCTGTCTAGAATTAAAGCAAGGCTGGAGGGTAAAAATTGGCCAAGAAGTGGGGGCAGGCTCCTGACATCAAGGGTGGGTGACCTTTCACTACCCAGCCATAATCTTTCCTCCTGGGGTCGGGGGTCTGGGCATCTCTTTTTCCTGATTTTAGATTCTACTTGACACACCTGGCCTCATCAGCCCTGCTAAACAGAAAAGGTAATATCTAGGGAAACAGGGAGTTGTAGGGGGGAAAGGTGTTGAAGAGGGAGTGGGGAGATTGCATCATAGGGGCTGGAAAACCCCCTTATCACACCCCATCCCTCCTCAGGAGGGCATCACTCCCAAGACCCTTCCTGATCTATGTATGTCTGTCCCTTAGGCACCATCTGGAGCTCTCTTTGTTGGAAGATCCATGGAAGAGCATGGAATCTGCTGATCTGGGTTAGGCTCAGGATGGGAAACTGAAGCCCAATTTACATGGTCATGGCCTCTCATTGCTGATAGTTTGGGGGGAATGGGGGTTGGCCAGATCCCATACCCTGGAAGTTTTGGGGGTTAGGGGGAATGAGTGGTCATAACCTTGTCCTCCCTACACTGCCAACTGCCAGTTGTGGTTCTTGTGGATGTTTCGGACAAGTGGACTCGGAACCAGCTCAGTCCCCAGGTGCTCCAGTGCTTGACCCAGTTCTCCCAAGTCCCCAGCATCCTTGTCATGAACAAGGTGAGCACCACCTACCTGAGGAAGGGGTCTACTTAAAGGGTCCCGTCTCACTGACCACAGTCCTCTGCCCGTCCCCCACCCCCAGGTTGATTGCCTGAAGCAGAAGTCAGTTCTCCTGGAGCTTACAGCAGCCCTCACTGAAGGTGTGGTCAATGGCAAGAAGCTGAAAATGAGGCAGGCTGTCCGCTCGCAGCCGGGCAACCATTGCTCCAACCCAGCAGCTAAGGGCCCAAACACACTGTCTGTGGGAGACCCTCAGCAGATTGGCTGGCCCCACTTCCAGGAGATCTTCATGTTGTCAGCCCTAAGCCAGGAGGATGTGAAAACACTAAAGGTCAGTTGGCCTTGACCATAGCCTGGCCCTTGGTTTCCACCATGTGAAGACAAGCCTCAGAGTTCCTCCTCTTGGAAGTGAGAGTGAGAGGAAAGTCCTGCTTGGGACTGAGATGCCTACCTACTCCCTCTGTGCCCATAGCAATACCTCCTGGCACAGGCCCGGCCAGGGCCCTGGGAGTTCCACAGTGGAGTCCTCACCAGCCAGACGCCTGAGGAGATCTGCGCCAACATGATCCGAGAGAAGCTCCTGGAGTACCTGCCCCAGGAGGTGCCCTACAATGTGCAGCAGGTGCAGGCGCAGTTAGGGGTCATGGGGCTCTCCATCAGGCACACACCCGGAGCAGACAGCTGGGTCCCGAAGAGGGCGGGGTAGGGGCCTGCCTGACCAGTCACGGTGTCTCCCTGTGCAGAAGACGGTAATGTGGGAGGAAGGGCCAGACGGGAAGCTGATGATTGAGCAGAAGCTTCTGGTGCCCAAAGAATCTCACATGGTAAGCAGGGCCGGGCTTGGAGGGGGGACCAATACTCTGTTAGGCAGGGGTTCTTCCCTGACTGCTTGGGAGCTCTGAGAGCAGGCTCACGTCCCTGTCTTTTACCCCACCCTCAGAGGATCCTGATCGGTCCGAAAGGGCACCTGATCTCCCAGGTGGCACAGGAGGTGGGCCGCGACCTCATGAACATCTTCCTCTGTGAAGTTCAGCTCCGCCTGTCTGTGAAACTCCTCAAGTGACCACCCTCTGATAGCTTTCCCAAGGCATCCCTGCCCAGGCTGCTGGCGGGAGCCACTGACCAGAGCTGCCCTTACCTGGGGCCTGCAGGGCCTGGAGCCGGGCCTGGACAGTGACTGGGTGGCTGGCCGAGCATGCACAGCCCCTGCCCGGCCATGCCTCCTGCTGGAGGAAGGAATCTGCCTTAGCCTGGTTCCCACGTGGTTCCTCTGCCTGGGCCTGTAGCTACTTAGGTCTTAGAAGCTGGCCCTTTGGTGTGGGAGCACTTCTGCCACCTGGCATTGGGCCGAGTTTCTTCCTGAGTTGTTAGCAGGGAGATCTTTCCCCTCTCCCCTCAGTTCGTACACCTTGCAGCTGTGTAAGGACCCACGTGTCCTGAGTGAGATAGTGCCTCCCACCTGCTCCTCAAGTCCTTGATCCCTCTCTCCAATCTCGGATGCTAATAAAGTTGAAAGACAAGCAGCATTCTGGGTCTCATCTTTATTTCTTTAGAACAGGAAAGAGAAAACGTACCCATTCCCTCCACCCCTACCCCGTTGTCTGAGCTGGAGTCTCCCTCCCTTCAGTAGGCTGCTCCAGGGTCCCGAGCAATCTTCTTGGCACGTTTTCTGGGTGCAGCAAGAGAACCGTTACCATTACTAAACTCAGTAATGGTAACGGTTTCCTCGCCACCCCCAAGTGCCCTGGCGGTCGGCAGGCTGTGATAGGCTGAGCAGTGAGAACGGTGGGCTTGCAGCAACCCCTGGCCTCTTCATCAGCCTCCAGAGCTGGGAGTACCCGGACTAGTACATCATCTATACTGTAGTGTCTCATCACAAACTTACAGTATATGATGATATCCCAGCCAGGGCCCTGCAGGAGGCACAGGGAGCATGGCTTGAAGAGCACTGTGGCAGAGAGAGCCAGGCACTGGGGGCACAGCAGGACAGGTCAGGGATGGACACAGCTCCCCACTCCCTGGCCGGCATCTCGTTGATCCTGTGGTCAAGGGCAGCCTGAAGGGGACTGATCCAAAGAGCCCTTCAGAGCTAGGGTCTGTTGAGATGTCCTTAGGGACCCAGTGCGGGAGTTTAACAAGCCAGAGGTCACATAATGAAGCGGAAAATTTCCTCTGGTCAGACCAACAAGCAGACAGACCCAGAGGAGGAACACTTACCTGGGGCTGGAACTGCAGACTAAGGCCTTTGGAAGTAGGGAAACCCTGTCCCTCCTGCCTCTCCACTCGAGCTTCTCCCTTTTAATCCACCAGCTGGCCCCTCCCCTTGGGCGGGGCACTTTCCCGGGTTCTGGAAGGCCCTGCCTCTTAACCCTTTCCCTGCTAGACTCCTTGGACTGAGGGTCACTGGCCCTTCTCCATTAGGCCCTTTGTCACATACTCTTTGCAATTTTTTTTTCCCCTCCCCCAGTACGCGGGCCTCTCACTGTTGTGGCCTCTCCCGTTGCAGAGTACAGGCTCCGGACGCGCAGGCTCAGTGGCCATGGCTCACGGGCCCAGCCGCTCCGCGGCATGTGGGATCTTCCCGGACCGGGTCACGAACCCGTGTCCCCTGCATCGGCAGACGAACTCTCAACCACTGCGCCACCAGGGAAGCCCTGTCACATACTCTTTTATGGACCTTGCTAAGCCTGCTAGGCTTGGGCCTGGCTGAAGGAAAAACAGCCTCACCCCAGCCATCCTGCAGGGCTTAATTGCTGGTCAGAACCCTGGGGAGGTGGTGGTGGTTGTTTTTGGTGGTGGGAATGTTAGTTTGAATCTCTATAAGGCAGGGAGGGTCCTGACAGCTGGATCTTGGGGCAAGCGCTGACCTAAATTTCAGTCCCCCGGCCCTTGTCTATGTTTATGCTGAACCCAAGGAGGCCGGACCCTTTGCCCACCTCTGCCAGGGCAAGGTCCTCTAGGGGGAGGGGTCCTCTGCCGGAACATTTGAGGGTGGCTGGCTGAGTCCCAAGCTCACGTGGGAGCCAGCTTAGGAAAGGGTAGGGGCTGTTCGTCAGAGCTCAAGGCCCCCAGAGTGAGAGCCCGGCAGTATTAGGTTCTCTGCCTCTGGGGAAGGTGAGACTTGGAGTAGAGACTCCTCAAAGCAGGGCCTCTGCTCCTTGGACCCCCATTCTGGGGAACACGTCTGCTTTTCTGCTCCCTCCCCTTCTCCTCTCCTAGACCATCTGGTGTGTATTCTGGGAAGCAGTTACACCCCCCTCTGCAGGGGCAGATGAGGCCAGGATGGGGAGTGAGGGGAGAGACCCAAACTTCTTTCGGTTCCTTGGAGGTGTTTTATCTCCTGCCGTTGCACAGGCTTGACACATGCTCTTGACTCTGTTTGACGATCTTCCCTCCTTTCTTGTCTAGTTAACTCTTATTCCCTCTCTTCAGATCTCTAAGTGTCTCTTCTGCAGGGAAGTTTTTCCTGGCTAGTTAAATCCCCCTGTTATGGGCTCGTTTATTTGTGTGATTATTCACATTAAGCAAATAATCACGAGGGCCTGGTTTATTCACCATTGTATCTCTACCACAGAGCAGTGACTAAACAGGCATTCACGTCGGATGACTGATGTGATGTGGGGGAGGGGAGAGACTTTGACCTGGGGAGGCAGACTGACAAAGATGTGGCTCTCTCAGGCAAGCCATTTTCTTGGACCATCCATGTTTGCCTTTGTAAACAGGAGCAATAACAGTCCCCAGTTCGCAGAGCTGTGAGAGCTAGGTGATGAGCTGCCGGTAAAGCACTTAGCACTTAGCCCACAGAAGGGGTTAAACAAATTAATGCCTACTTCACCCGCTTCCCACAGGGGCTCACTGAAGGCCACAAGTGAGGCCTGTTGCTTCTTTTTAATTAATTAATTAATTAATTTATTTTTGGCTGCATTGGGTCTTCGTTGCTGTGCGTGGGCTTTCTCTGGTTGTGGCGAGCGGGGGCTACTCTTCGTTGCAGTATGCGGGCTTCTCATCGCAGTGGCTTCTCTTGTTGCGGAGCCCGGGCTCTAGGCACACGGATTCTAGAGCACAGGCTCAGTAGTTGTGGCTCACAGGCTTAGTTGCTCTGCGGCACGTGGGATCTTCCTGGACCAGGGTTCGAACCCGTATCCCCTGCATTGGCAGGCGGATTCTTAATCACTGCGCCACCAGGGAGGTCCCGAGACCTGTTGTTGAACATCTGAGAACTCATGAAATACTCTTGAAAGCAGCTGGAGGCCATAGAGAAAGCCCAGGATTAGAGGTAACAGGCCTGGAGTGACAGTCCCGACTCCATTGCATCCAGCTCTGTGCCTCTGGGCCAAGTGCTCTCTGCTTCAGTCTCCTCAAATGTAAAATGGGCGCTGTCCAACCTACCTCAAGCAGTGGTTACAAGGATTATGGGAGCACTCATGTCAAACACCCAGATCAGAGCCCAGCGTGCATGAACCAATGTCAGTTTCCTTCTCTCCTTTCCTGTTTCACTCTCTTGCTGTGTGACTGGGGGCAAATGCCACTGTTCTGAGCTTTGGTGATAATACGTATCTTACCAAGTTGTAAGAATTAAGTGAGAAATGTGGGTGAGAAGCCTTTATAGACCCAGGTGCTCTAACCCAGTGAGGAATTATCCTTGTCTACTCCTGCCTCCCTGCGACCCCCTTTCCTGTCCTGTGACCCCACAGATAGTCCAGGCTCCTTTCCCAGAGTAAAGCCTTCATGCACTAGGGCCAAATTCATGCCACTCGCTGGCTAGGTTTCCACTTAGACCCTGGGGGCCAAGTCCAGGGGTGAGCATGGACAGAACTCAGGGGTCCTGGAGGTAGAGGAGAAATATCTCCACCAGCCAGAGATCTTGTGACTGTGGCCTCAAGCTGGGTGGAGGAGCCTGCGCTCAGGGTGTGGGCTGAAGGAGAGCCTGAGCCTGGGCGGGGTGGTCTGGGGACCCTGATTAGCAGACTTAGGGCTATCAGGGTAGGGGCCCTTTTGCTTATCAGGAGCTTGCAGGGGCCACAGTAGAACCTGAGGACACTTCATGCTGAGGGCGGTCTCCTGGATGGCTGCTTTTCCATCCTTCTCCCTCCTTAGAACCCTGAGGGGAGTTAGGTTGGGAGTACTTCTCCCCTTCTGCAGGTCACATGGAGATGCTGCCCCTTGCCTGGCAGCCAGCCTGGGGTTGGGGGACACAATCCCAGTCCTTGGGAGAAGGCTTATATGCTCACAGCTTTTGCTTCAGACTAGGAGCTTCATGGCTCTCCTGAGACTGGGGTGGGCTTGTCCGGGACCTTATCCTTCCAAAGTCTGATTCCAGTCCCTGCCACTGCAGCTTTAAACGTTTGACTCTTATTTTGTCCTTCTTTGGATGAAGTCCTTAAACCATGTGCTGAGTGATGAAATTAAGGACAGTAAGATCTGCAAGTTTCCTTCAAAATCATGAAGTTCAAGTCCCTCCTTTATATAAGAGAGGAAACTGAGGCCCAGAGGAGGGGAGGATATATCATCCAAAGCCTCAGGGTTCCCTCCACCTCTGAGAATCAGGGAACCCATGACCCTATGAGGAATAGGAAGGCAGCAGCAGGTACCCACAGGTACACAGACATACAGAGTCACACACAGATACACATACACAACACACATGTATGATGTCTGCATAGACCTATAACACACGGAGATACACATCAAAAAAACTGGACTCAGCTAGTAAAATTACTCTTAATTTTCTCTGGGTTGTTTTACTAAGTTTCACGAAGTCGGCAGTTTTGTACAAAGATAAAAGAAGGCCGAAAAATACGGTCTTTCAATGTCTCACTCACAGCACAGTTAGCAGCAAAACTCATCTTGGAACCAAGGACTTTAAGAAGTTCTGGGAAGCTCTCGCTCTCCTGTTTTGCTTTAGATGCAGGGGACTCAAAGCAAGAGGCTGTTGTGGTTCTAGGAGCTTAACAGGTGTTAGCAAGAAAGGTTGGAAAACTGATCTAATCCTTACTCTCCGTGTGGTAGATTGGGGCTTGCGACCTGGGGCTTCGTCAGAGATTACGCTGGCGAGCGCCTTTCCTCCCGGCTTGGTGTCCTCATGACTGGCCTGTGAAGCCTCTCCTAACCCTCCCTGACACTTGCCCCTGTGTCTAGGCTTGGACCTTCCCTGTTCTCCTTATCACACTGTGAGAATTCATCTGATCCCTTATCTGTCCCCAGCGGCTCCATGAGCAGGCACCTTGTCGGATTCTTCTCTATGGCCCCAGCACCCTTCATGGGCCTTATCCTGGGAGATGCTCAGAGAAAGCCTTACACTGAACAGATGCCTTGCAGACAGTGACCAGCGTGTACTCACGTTCTCAACACATCCCCTTACACGCTCTATTCCTGTTGGCCCCATGAGCAAGGGCACGATTTGAGCAATGAACTCAGGTGCTGCGGGTCATAGCAATGGCTTCTCTGGGGGCCTTGCCAACGTCCATCAGTTTCCGAAAGATGACTGCATGCCAATTTTATAACAGAAACTGAAGCTCTGGGAGGAAACTCATGACCCTGGGTCACACAGTAACCAGGAAAAGAGGCAAGACTACAGCTCTGCTCTCTAAACTCCAGATCCCAAGCTCTGTGCACAAAGCTGCTATGAAATGAGGTTGATCTTGTGTGTGTCTCTGTGGGGCCTTAGAAAGTTTCAGAGGCAATGGAATCAGACCCGAGCTTTGCCACCTACCAGTAATGTGATTCTGACCACAACGCTTGCTTCATCTCTCTGAGCCTTGGTCTCCTCGTCTCTAAAATGGGGCTGACCTCGGGAAGACTCAGTGAAAGTGTACGTGGGAAGCTCCCAATGGAGTCGGGATTCCCTCCTTGCTTCTGCTTCCTCAGATACTCCCACCCGTCTCACCCCTTTTTAAGCCTCTTCCACACCTGCTCTTGGCCAACTGCAACCCAGCAACAATGCTCTGCATTCTCTGACCTCCTGCGGCTCACGAGCCAGGCCCTTGTATGGAGCTCACACGCCCTGGAATCACAGGCCAGGCCCTCTGAGGCTTGAACCAGCGCCTCAGCCTGTACAGTTCAGGAGTCACGCCTTAGAGTTCTTGCTTTTTTTCCAGACCACCGGCCCGGGATAGACTCAGAGCCAGAAGGGAAAAGCATGGCTTTGGACCTGTCAGAGCCCGGGCTCTATCACAGCTGGCCGAGTGGGCCTGGGCCCTGCCTGCTCTTGGAGCGCCGGCTTCCTTATCAGTAAAATGGGCTTAAAATGCCATCTTTTTCATGATTGTGGTACAGATGAAATGAGACGGTAGAGGTGACAGTTTCTAACTTAGGGACTGGCTCATATGTAACAGGAGCTCAGCAAATGCCAGGCTCCTTCCCTTCTGGCTTTGCCATGGGCTTTTCCTACTCATCCTCCCCGGGGCGGAGAGGGGTGGGACGTGTGCTCACTCAAATACCTGCCAGGTGTGCGTGGGAGCGCACACCTGCCCAGGCTCATATTGAGGCAGATATAGAAACTTTCCAACCCACACCTTCCTAGATCTGTTCATCAGCTCCCAGTTCCTGTTCTCTTGGTCAGCCCCCATGTCCAGACTCGGGCCATGCCCGCTCCCATCTCCTGGCACAGCCCTGAAGGTAGCTGTTAGGTAGGAAAGGATCTCCAGGGAGTCTGGGTGTCCCTCCCTCCTCAAATCCTTCCCGCCATCAGCCGGGCTTTACCTCCCTCCCTCCCTGCCAGGACAACCTGTCTGCTTCACAACTGCTGTGAAAGAGATAGGCAGCCTGGATTATCAGGCCAGAAGAGGCTCCTCCAGACAGTCCTCTGCCTCCACCCCCACCCCAGGCAAAGGTTCCAGGGTGCTTAACCCCCTCTGTGCTGGGCCCTCAGCCCTTCCTGAGGCTGGTTCCAGGCTCAGGGAACGAGGCCTTGTTCTCCCCACTCTCGGAGTCCATTGGCTTTAACACAGGTGCTGATGCCTCAGCCTCCCTCCAGATCATTGCCCCTTCCCCGCCTCCAGCATCCTTCAAGCCTCTTTCAGCAAGACCCTTGCCTTTTCCCAGGCCCCTCTGGTCGTCTCCTCTGGCTAGCCACTGTCCCTGACGCTAAGGCGAACCAGGACCATATCCTACTTAGGTCCTAGTGCGGCCACCCAGGCCTCCATTTCCTGAAAGTCAACAGGAAGTAGTGAAAAGAGCAGGAGCCTCAGAGTCTGGGCATCTGGCTTGCAGTCCTGGTTCCGGCTCAGACCCTGTGTGACCTCGGGTAAGTTTCTCCACTTCCGTGAGCCTCAGTTATTTCATAAAATGGAGGGCAGTAGCTCTTTTCACAGGTTGACTCAGGGATTAAATGAGTACAACATATACATCATTTTAGTAATCAGTTGGAAAATAAAATTAAAATCTGAAAAAAAGAAAAGAAATGCCTATATGTATATGTATAGCTGATTCACTTTGTTATAAAGCAGAGACTAACACACTACTGTAAAGCAATTATACTCCAATAAAGCTGTTAAAAAAAAAAAGAAATGCCTGAAAGAGGGCTTTATAAGCCAGCTACCAAGCAAATCATACCAGCTCCTACATGCTAAGCGCTCATGAAATGTCATGTTTGATGCGAACCTGAGCTATGTCATTTAGTCCTTATAATAACCCTCACTATAGACGGCCCCAGGCTCAATCCTTGAACCTCTTCTCTTTACACCTGCACTCATTCCTTCGTTGATCTCATCTCGTCCCATGGCTTTAAATACTGTCTACACACCGGTGACTCCCTAATCCACGTGTCCAGGCCAGACCTCTCCCCAAAACTAACTTGTAAAGTGAACCTCCTAGTTGGCAAATTTCTCTAATAGGCACCTTAGACTTAACATGTCCAAAACCGAGGTCCCTGATCCCACCTCAAATCTGCTCCTTCAACTGTTTTTCCCATTTCAGTAAATAGCAGCTCCATTCTTCCAGATCAGCCAAAAAGCCTTGGAGGCAACTTATCCTTTTTTTTTTTCAACTTTTAAAAATACTTTATTGAGGGCTTCCCTGGTGGCGCAGTGGTTGAGAGTCCGCCTGCCGATGCAGGGGACGCGGGTTCGTGCCCCGGTCTGGGAGGATCCCACATGCCGCGGAGCGGCTGGGCCCGTGAACCATGGCCGCTGGGCCTGCGCGTCTGGAGCCTGTGCTCCGCAACGGGAGAGGTCACAGCAGTGAGAGGCCCGCGTAACGCAAAAAAAAAAAAAAAAAAAAAAAAAAAAAAAACTTTATTGAGGTATGATTGACCATAAACTGCACGTATTAAAAATGCACAATTTGATAAGTTTGGAATATATATACACCCACTGAGACAAGTTATTCTTTTTTCGCTTTTTAAAATTTAGTTATTCGTTTTTATTTTTGGCTGTGTTGGGTTTTCGTTGCTGTGCGTGGGCTTTCTCTAGTTGCGGCGAGTGGAGTCTACTCTTTGTTGTGGTGCATGGACTTCTCATTGTCGTGGCTTCTCTTGTTGCGGAGCATGGGCTCTAGGCGTGCAGGCTCAGTAGCTGTGGCTCGCGGGCTCTAGAGCGCAGGCTCAGTAGTTATGGCGCACGGGCTTAGTTGCTCTGTGGCATGTGGGATCTTCCCGGGCCAGGGCTCGAACCTGTGTCCCCTTCATTAGCACACGGATTCTTAACCACTGCGCCACCAGGGAAGCCCGACAATTTATTCTTGAATTAACTTTTTACCGAAGTACAATATATATGTGTATATATATATATATATATATATATATATATATATATATATATATATTCAAAAAATGGGGAATTCCTGGTGGTCCAGTAGTTAGGACCCTGAGCCCTGGTCAGGGAACTAAGATCCCGCAAGCTGCGTGGCACCAAAAAAAAGGAAAAGAAAGAAAAAAGAAAAAACCCCACCAAACTCATAAGTGAATTATCACCAAGTGAACACACCCAAGTAAGAACCACCCAGGTCAAGAAACACCACCTTCCCAGGTGCATCCTCTCTCTCTAACCCGCCTCTTTCTCTCCAAAGGTGACTTCTATCCTGCCTTCTAATACCGTAGATTAGCTTTGCCTGCTTTTTTGGATGTTGTATAATGGAACGACGTACTGTGTATCATTTTAGCTCAACATTATGTTTGCAAGACTCATTCAAGTTGTTGTATGGATCAGTAATTGGTTTATTTTCATTACTGCACAGTATTCAATTTCATGAAAACACTACACTTTATTCATTCTACCATTAGTAAACATTTGGATTGTTTGAGTTTGGGGGCCATTATTCATAATGCTGCCACGAAGATTCTTTTTTTTACCACGCTGCCACGAGCCATGGCAGTGAAAGCCCAGAATCCCAACCACTAGGCCACCAGGGAACTCCCATTATTCTTGTACATACATGTGTGTGTATCTCTGCTGGGCGTGGAGTGGTTGGGTCAAAGGGCATGCTTATGTTCAGGTGTAGGTACTATATTCCGTCAAACAGGTTTTCAAAGTGGTTGTACTGACATTTCTTCCAGCCGTGTGTGAAATTTCCAGTTGCTCCACATCCTCCCCTACACTTGGTATTGTTACTCTTTTCCATTTTAGTCATTCTGGTGCATGTGCAGTGATACCTGTTCTGGTCAGAATTTGGACTTCCCTGATGACTAATGAAGTTATGCATGCTATTCCCATTATCCATTGCTATGTAACAAATCATCCCCAAACTTAGAAGCTTAAACAACAGTCCTTTTCCTACTTTGCACAGTTTTGGAAGTCAGGATTTCAGGAGGTCTGCTGTGCAGAACTGGCTTGGGGTTTCTCATGCAGATGAAGTCAGATGGGGGCTGGGAGAGCTGGGAGCTGGCCGGGCATCCCTCTCTCTTCATGTAGCTCAGGGCCTATCCATGTGGTCTGCCTGCTTGGGCTTCCTCACAGCACAGTCAGACTGCTTACACAGTGGCTGAAGAATTAAAGACAGACTATTCCAGCAAATAAAGTGGAAGATGCATTGTCTTCTATGAGCTAGCCTTGGAAGTCATATACTATCACTTCTGCCGTATTCTATTGACCTAAATAGCCACAAAAGTCCACTCAGTTTCAAGGGGAAGGGGGCATAGTCTCCACCTCTAATTGGAAGGACTGTCAAAGTCACACTGTAAGAGGGACATGTAGAATAGAAAATATTGTTGCCACTGTCTTTGCCACTATCTTTGCCATACATGTTTTCATGCATCTATTGGCCATTCTGTGCAGTGCTTGAGCCATCATTTCTCTTTTTCTTTTGGGTTATCTGTCTTTTCCCTTCTTGATTTGCAAAGTATATTCTGAGTGCTACATTTTCCCCCCAGATATATGTATTATAAATATCTTTTCCCATGATTCTGAGGCTTGCCTTCTCATATTCTCCATGGGTCCTTGTGTGTGAGTGTGTGTGTGTGCTTATTAATTGAAATTTTTATTGAGGCAATTGTGGATTCACATGCAGTTGTCAGAAATAATATGCAGAGGTCCCTTCCACACTTTGCCCAGTTTCTCCACTGGTGACGTTTTGCAAAACTGTAGAGTAATATCATAACCACAGCCAAGTATCACAGGATGTTGACATTGATATAATTTACCAATTTTATTCAGATTTCCTGTTTTGCTTGTGCTCACTTATGTAAGTGTATTAAGTTCTACACAATTTCATCACGTGTGTATGTACATGTATCCACCACGATAAAGTTACTGAACAGTTCCAGTACAAGGATCCCTGATGTTTATAACCACACCCACCCCTGTTCCTACCGCTGGCAGCCACTAATCTGTTCTCCATTTCTAAAATTTTGTCATTTCAAAAATGTTATATATAACTCACACTCATTAGGATGGCTACTACCAAAAAAAAAAAAAAGAGAGAGAGAGAAAGAAAGAAAGGGAGAAAGAAAGAAAAGAACAAGTGAGAATGGTGAGAATGTGGAGAAATTGGAACACTTGTACACTGTTGGTAGGTGGTGGGTATATAAAATCGTGCAGCTGCTGTGGAAAAAAATATAGTTCCTCAAAAAATTAGAAATAGGGGTTCCCTGGTAGTCCAGTGGTTAGGACTCGGAGCTTTCACTGCCGAGGGCCCGAGTTCAATCCCTGGTGGGGGGGTGGGGGTGGGTGGGTGGGGGGGTGGGGGGTGGGTGGGGGAGGATGGAGTGGGGGGGGACAAAACAAAACAAAACAAAACAAAAACAATAGCTAAAACATGGAAGCAATCCAAGTGTCCATTAACAGATGAATGGATAAGCAAAATGTGGTGAATATATACAATGGGATGTTATTCAGCGTTGACGATGTTATACTAAGTGAAAGGAGCCAGTCACAAAAAGGCAAATATTTTATGATTTCACTTATGTGAGGAATGTATAGTAGTGAAATGCATAGAAACAGAAAGTAGGTCGTTGGTTGCCAGGGACCAGGGACGAGGAAGAATGGGGAGTTATTGTTGAATGGGTAGAGTTTCAGTTTTACAAAATACAAAGAGTTCTGGGAGATGGATGGTGGTGATGGTTACATAATAATATAAATGTACTTACTACCACTGAAATGTAGGCTTCAGATTGGTTAAGATGGTAAATTTTATGTTATGTGTAATTTACCACAATTAAAAATAAAAGTTATATAATTGGAATCATATATGTAGTATGTAACATTTTGGTACTGATCTTTTTTGCTCAGTATAATTCCCTGGAGATTAGTATGTCTTTTGATAAACAGATATTCTTGATTATTTTTGTTATTTTTGGCCACACCTTGAGACTTGCGGGATCTTAGTTCCCTGACCAGGGATTGAACCCAGGCCACTGCAGTGAAAGCACTGAGTCCTAACCACTGGGCCGCCAGGGAATTTCCGCTCTTATAGTTATTGAGTTTTGACTTGTTTAAAAAACTTTTTTGATTATCCTAAGATCATGAAGATATTCTGTTATTTTCTATATGTTTTACAGTTTTACTTTTAACATTTAGATCCACAACCCATCTGGAACTGATTTCATGTACAGTGTGAGGTTCAAGGTCAAGAACCATCCCCACCCCCCCAGATATCCAGTATCGTTTATTGAAAAGACTGTCTTTTCCCCACAGTTCTGCATTGCCACTTTTGTCATAAAACAAGTGTGGGTCTTTTTCTGGACTTTCTGTTCTATTCCATTGGTCTACCAAGTGCCAGTATCACACTGTCTTGATTACTAAAACTTTAAAAGTCTTGACATCTGATAGTTCGAATCTTCCGACTTTAGTCTTTTTCAAGCTTGTCTTGCTTATTCTTGGTCCTTTGGCATTTCCCCATAACTTCAGAATTAGTCTGTCAATTAAAAATCTCTTGGGATTTTGATTGGTATTATATTGAACCTATAGACCAATTTGGGAGAAATTATATCTTTGCAATACTGAATCTGTTTGTTTTTTTGGCCGCACTGTGTGGCATGCAGGATCTTAGTTCCCCGACCAGAGATCAAACCCCTGCCCCCTGCAGTGGAAGTGCTGGACCACCAGGGAAGTCCCTGTAATACTGTCTTTACATTCATGAACGTGGCATACTGAGGGCATTTTCTTTCCCCTCTTTTTCTCTTATACCCAATGTCAGCAACTCTCGTTAGTTCAAAATAGATCCAGAATCTGAGTGCTTCTCACCAGCCCCCATTGGTCCAAGTCACCATCATATTTCACCTGTATTATTGCAATACAGGTAAGAAGCAACTGTCCCTCTCCATTCTATTTTCAGCAGAGCATTAAGAGTGACGTTCGTATTGTGTTGTGTTTCTATTATTGATTTGTGGGAGCTCTTTTTATTTACTTATTTATTGCCACACCAGCCGCTTGTGGGATCTTAGTTCCCTGACCAGGGACCGAACCAGGGCCCACGACACTGGAATCGCAGCGTCCTAACCATTGGACTGCCAGGGAAGTCCCTGGGAGCTCTTTTTAAATGAGATGCAAGCCCTTTGTTAGAAACGCATACTGTAAATGTTTTTTCTGACTATGCTTGCCTTCTCACTTTAAGTTTCTTTTGATGAACAGAGACTTATTTTGATGGTCTAATTTCTTTATGGTTAGTGCTTTATTTTTGTTGTTTTTGTCCTAAGAAATCTTGCCTGTGCGAAGGTCACAGAAACATTTCCCTCTTGTCTTATAAGCATTATGGTTTGATTTTTTACATTAGATCTATAATCCATCTCAAACTAGTTTTTGTATCAATATATGGAATGAGGTAGGGCTTGTGACTCAATTTTTTTCTCATTTATTTATTTATGTATTTTTGCTGCGCAGCATGTGGGATCTTAGTTCCCCAACCAGGGATTGAATCCTCGCCCCCTGCGTTGGAAGCTCGGAGTCGTAATCACTGGACCACCAGGGAAGTCCCAATTTTTTTCTCATTTAGACTCAGTTGTTCCACCATTTCTGGAAAAGATTTTCCTGTCTCCCTTGGATTGTCTCAGTGCCTAGAATGATCTTTTTACATGTGTCAGATCACATCACTTCTCTTTCGAAGAGCTTCAGTGGTTTCCCATCTCAGAGCAAAGGCAAAAATAGGCCCCATTAAGATTCTACATGAACCAGAAACAGGTTTCCATCCTGACCTCATCTCCCACCACTCACCCCACTGCTCATTCATTCACTCACTTCCAAACACACTGACCTCCTTGCTGGTTTTTCAGTCATGCCAGACACACTTCCGTGTCAGAGGCTCTGGACAGAAAGCTCTTCTCTGGTATCTGCATGACTCATTCCTTTGCTTTCCTCAGTGCTACCTTCTCAATGAGGCCTTCCTCACACTAAAGTTTCAACACCCTCCCGAACTTCCTATTCCTTTCCCTGTTTATTTTCCTCCTTAGCACATACCATTATCTAACATAGTGTGTATCTAGTTTTTCTTATTTTGTTCCCCCCACCTGAATGTAAGCTCTAAAAGCTAGGGATTGGTTTTATTCACTGCAGTCTCCCCTGCATCTAGGACAATTCCTGGCACATAGGAAGCATTAAATTTGTAAAATGAATACAAATACTGAAGCCCAGAAAGATGAAGCTACCTGCCCAAGATTCCACAGGTGATGAACAACAAAACTAAAATTTAAACCCAAGCAGTCTGACTCCAGGGCTCACGCTCTTGAGAAACAGTCTCCATTACCGAGTGGGGCTCAGGATGGGCAGGGGTGCAGTGAACCTGGCAGCCCCTTCCGTCTTCTGTCTGCAGTGGAGCCAGGTCTCCCTGGCCTCAGGTCTGGCTTCAGCACCTGGGCGATGGCGGCCCTGCTCTAGGATGCTAAGGGGGCATGGCCTGGGTGCTGGTGCCCCCCAGTGGCTAGGGTGGGGAAGAACAGGCAAAGTGCAGCTTTCAGGCTGAAGGGGTGTAGGGGGTGGGGGACCTGGCTGGTTCTTGCTTCCCAGTCTCTCCCCTCACAAAAGACACAATACAGGGTGTGGGCATAACCAGATCTTTATTTCACCAGAAGGGACGGGCAGCGGGGCAGTGCAGCATCCAAGCCCCAGACCACACATGCAGCATCCACATGCAGGAACGGCTACACAGGCTGGGGCAGGGCAAGGGGTGGGGGACTGGGACCACAGGATGCTTGGGTCCTGGGCTCTTCTGCCTCCACTGGAGCAAGGACACAGAGGACTGGGCTGCTTCCCCATGGCTGGAACCTAGTCACTCTGGCCAGGAAGGAAGCTGGCACAAGGGGTGTGGAGTCTGGCCAGTCTACAGCACTGGATTCTGTATAGGGTACCATAGCTTTGCCCACTGGAAGGGCCCAGCCCGACACCCAGGACAGTACAGCCCTGGTAGGAAGAGGGTCTCTACACTTTCTAGTCTCCAGAAGGGCTAGATCCTGATCCCAGAAGGGCTTAGCAGAGTTGGGACCAAGCCCCGCTCCACCTAGTAGGGACATGTCCATGAAGGGGACTTCCCTGAGCACAAGCAGGGGCCTCCTAAGGCAGTAGTAAACTGAGGGAGCTGCTCTACACAGGAGGCCTTCCCTCCGTGCCCCTGGGCGGGGGAGAAAGAGGTAAGGTATGAGAGCAGGCCTGGGGCTGGGCACGGGGTTAGTGAATGGTGCTGGCCCTGGGCCTGCAGCCACAGATAACCTGGGCCGAGAAGGGCCAGAGTGTGCGAGGCTGGGGGCTTCCTGGGGGCGGGGACCAGGCCAGGAGAGGGCAGGGTGGCCGTCCTACCCAGAATCCCTGCACCCATGCTGAAGCTCTGGCTGGGGCCACAGCGGGGATGGACAGATGCACAGAAAACTTCAAGGCACCAGGATTCTGAGGAGCAGCAGGGCCACCCCCCAACAGACAGACAATGACTATACTCAACATCTTCAGCCTAAACTACATGATGTGTGTAGAGGATGGGAGGAGAGGGGAGAGAAAAAGACAAACAGACAAAGGAAGAAACGTACAGGAAGATAAGGGCGGAAGAGACAAACCAGACAAATGTGGCAGTGAAAATGAGGGTGTGGGGTAGAGGAGAAGAGGATGTAGATAGACAGAGACAGGGGAGAAGGGAAGACAGCCAGAGGCCTGAACACGCAGCACTCCTGGTCCCTACAAAATAAGGCACCAGAGTCAGTAACGTTCCCGTTGTCCCTGTGGTACTAAAACGGGTGCTGAAGAGGGGGCGGTGGCTGCTGAACGGTGTGAGCCTTCGGGACCTCACACCTGTGCACCGGTGGCCTTCTTGATCAGCGGTATCTGCAAGGATGGGAGATGCCATGAGGCCTTGGTTCCAGGGCCCCCAACCGGCCGCTCCGCCTGGGCCAGTCCACTGGGCTGCCCAGCAACCCACCGCAGATGGCTAGACACCCACCTTAGACAGGTCCACGCCCGTGAGGGCGTGCACAGAGGCAGGCAGCTCGGCCAGCAGTCGGTTCACCTCTGAGGTCACCTTGCTGTTGTCCCCACTGAGGACCACAATCTCATCGACTTTGGTCAGGGGGGCGGAGATTTTGGCAGCAATCTAGGAGGCGGGGGGCGGGAGGGGAGCTGGTTGGTACTCAGACTCCATCCACCTGCCCTGTCCAGCATCTCTCCCTCCTGTCTCTACCTCACCCAATCCCAGTGTAGCCTGGGTGGCCTTCATTTGCAATTCATGGTCAGATGGCCCAGTGGGTTAGGGATGAGCCTATGCCTGTTGTGGGGTTCTCTCCCCACTGCTGAGTACTCCCCAATTTAACCCTCCCAGCCAGCCTGTCGCTGTGTTACGGACAAAGTCCAGAGAAGTCCAGCGCTTGCCCAGCCAGTCCCAGGCTGGGGTGGGAGCCTCACCCGGGGCAGGGCCTCCAGCACCAAGGCCATCTTGGCTGCGTCCCCGTATTTCTGGTAGGCCTCAGCCTTGAGTTTCATCCGCTCAGCCTCCGCCTTGCCCATCGCCTCGATGACTGCTGCCTCCGCCTCCCCGATTCTGCGGATCTTCTCAGCCTCTGCCTGTGCCAAGAGGACCTGCTTCACCCTGGGGGAGCCCGGGTGGGCAGGATCAGTGGGAAGTGCCGGGGGCCCCTCCAGCCTTGCCTGGGGGCCAACAAACCCCGAGCCTCTGCTTTGGCAGGTGTCAGGGGTGGGGGACCCACGAGAGGGGGGTGCCCTGGCCTTCTGGATCTGGCCAAGGAGAGGGCACTGGCTCCCAGATGCAAATGAGAGAGGGGACCAAGCAGAGGTGCCCTCTGTGCCAGGCACCATACCAGGCCCTTAAACCTCCTACATCTAATTCAGTCTTCCTAACAACAATCCCGTGGGGGAGGCGGGTCACTCCTACTTCACAGTGGGGGAGAAGGGGCCCCCAAGCTCGGTCAGGAGTGGAGGGAGTGCATGGGTGGCAGAGGAGCTGGACTAATCCCCCAGCCCGGGCCCCAGCGGCACCTACTTCTCGCCCTCGGCGATCTGCTGTATGCGGTGGGCCTCGGCCTCGGCGGGGCAGCGCACTGTGGCTATGAGCTCCTTGTCTGTGCGCAGGATCTCCTGCGCCTCCACTGCAATCTGCTTCTTGCGCTGCACGACCTCAATCTCAATCTCTTCCTGCCGGATCTTCTGCTGCTCACGGGCCCCTTGTAGCTCGTAAGCTAGCTGGGCCTCAGCCGTCTGGGGCGGGAGTGTGGTCAGCATGTCAGAGGCTGGCTGCCAAGTCCTGGGCCCTGAGCCCCAACTCAGGATGCCCTACGGCTTCTCACCTTGATGTTGACCTCCTCGCTGAAGGCTGACTTTTGCAGCTCGAAGGCTCGCTTGGAGTCGGCGATCTTGGTGTCTGCCATGAACTTCACGTCCAGCATCTCCTTCTTGCACTCGGCTTCCTGGGAGCAGGAGGGGCAGGTGCTCAGGGTCCCCTGAGCAACCGTGGTCCCACCACCCCTGAGCTCCTTGTCCCTGGGGCTGGGAAGGAAAGCCCACATACCCGGATGCCTGCATCCCTCTCAGCCTCGGCCACTCCGATGTCGGCATCTCTCTGTACCACAGCGGTCTGCGTCTTGCCCAGGGAGCTCAGATAGTCCACTTTGTCATACACGTCCTGGGGAGGGAAGGGGGAGTCATCCCTGGGAACAGTCAGAGGCATAAAGGTTCTCCTCTGGCCAAGCTCCCCACTCCCGGATGGACGCAGAGGCCACAGGCTTCCCATCACACTGCACCTTGATGGTGAAGCTGAGGATCTCGATGCCCATGCGGCCGACGTCGGGGGCTGCCACCTCCCGCACCAGCTTGGCAAACTGGTCCCGATCCTGATAGATCTGCTCCACTGTCAGGGTCCCTGAGGGCAGAAGCATCGTGGGCTGGCTCCCCAGGGGCCCAGCCAGCTGGGAAAGGGGGGAGGCGTGCAGGCGGAGGTCTGAGTATAGCAGGGGTCACGCGGTCAGAGCTGGGTCTTCCTTGGTTTCTTCTTAACAGTGTCTAACACTGAGCCTCCTCCTGCAGGGTCCAGGCAGGATGAGGAAAAGTGTCCCAAGCAGCACCAGGTGCCTGACCAGACTGGCAGCCGCTCCCCCCCTACTTCAATGCCCTCCTCTTCACTCAAGTCACCTCATGTTTTGAAAGGAAATACTTGACGGAAAAGGTATCAGCTTTTCAGCTAGAAGCCTCTCAGTGGGACTGACAGACAGAACCCCCTGCTCGCCCTGTCCCCTCCCTGGCCATGGCCTGGGGACACTGTGAGGCTCCTTGAAGGCAGCAGAGGGGTCCCTGGGCTGGGCAGGGCCTCACCGAGGATGGAGCGCAGGTGCCCCTCCAGGGTCTGCAGGACGACATTCTTGATGTCCTGCACACTCTTGCCCAGGAACTGCTCGCAGGCCACGGCCAGGAGCTCCTTCTCGGTCATGATCTTCACCTGCCGGTAGTCACAGAGGCGCCTGAGCCAGGCTGGAGGGAGGCAGACGGAGGCCCCAGACCCAGGAGGATGGTGATGGTACCCCTCCCCTCCTTTTCAGGACCTGGAGGCCTAGGGGCTGGGAGGGGGTGGAGTCTGTCTGAGGCCTCCAGTGTGGAGAAGACAGGAGGAACTCATACTGAGAAGCTTCATCTTCACTGGCAGCCCCAGGCCCTGCCATGGCCTCTCTCCTGGGCATTTGGGGCTCCCCACTACCCCTCCAGTCCACTCTCTGCCCCTCAGCCTGCAGGTCTCTGCAAAAAGGAGAATGAGCAATAGGGGCACAGACAGACAGACAGACTAGGAAAGAGAGCCGGGACAGGGCAGGAGACAGGTCCGGGGTCCGCCACCGAGGGTGGGCATCCTCCTGCCTTTCTCTCCCAAGGCACTAAGCCGACAACCCCCTCACCAGAGGCCTAGAACATGGCTGAACCTGCCCTGCGTGGGCTTCTGGAGAGCAGGAAGCCCCTTGGCCAGGCACTGAGCTGGGAAGATAACGCGGCCTCCGACTCCAGAGCTCCCCTGCCTCACGTGGCCTCGCCCTCTGGTCCCCACCCTGCAGCCCCCTACCCAGGGAACAGGGAAGGCTTGGAGTCTGGGGCTTGGCATTTCTGACACCTGCAAAGAACGGGGTGGGGTTAGTGAGACAGGAGTTCTCAGCACTGGTTCTGTCCTCCGTGGGCCCGCTGGGGAGAGAAGGGGTGTCTGTTAGTCCTGCTGGGCGGCCAAGAGGCCGAGTGCGTTCCAGTGGCGATGACACTCTTGGCAGGGGGGGCGGGGGCAGGGGCGCTGGAGGGAGACTGCCCCTGGCTGCCGTCCTCTCCTCCTCCCCCCCAAACCCCAGCATGGGGACGAGGCAGCTCAACGGACATGCGCGGGGCTGCTGAGTTACTATACCTGGGCGACACCCGTCACAGTTAAAGCTACCCCCTCGGCCGTCTCTACGTCCTCGCAGCGGGGCTGCAACGTCATAATCTCTAGGGAAATCCTGCCAAGAAACGCAAAACAGGGACATGGGTCTGGGGGCCCAGGGCCTGGGGTGCGGGGAAAGAGTGCGACACCTCACTGCTCCGGCTGGGATGGGCCAGGGGTCCTGCTGCGGGGGAGGACCCTCTAAGGGGTCAGAGCAGGGAGCATGTGAGGAGGAGATGGGTGGGAAAGCAGGCAGGGGGTGGGGTGCAGAGGGCTCACAGGAAGGAGTGGAGTGTGCTACCCACGTGCACACGTGTCCTCTGCTCAGGTCAGCCTGGCTGGAGGAGTGGGAAAGGGAAGCAGAGGAGAATTGGCTGTGGGTGGTCTGGGCTGGAGGATCGGGGGTGGGCAGAGTCTACAGATGTAGTTGTGTGTGTGTCCTGGGACAGTATGTCAATGCTGGTCCTCTAGGCCGTGCTGTGCGGGCCGTCCAGGGATGCCATCACCTGTTCCCTGGGTCTGCTCACACCCTGGGATGCCCCAGGAGGCTGCTGAGAAAGCTCTGCCGTGTAGCCTGGCACGCTGGGAGTCTGCCCCCTGCGCGGGAATCCCGGCCTGGTCCCTCTACCTGGCAACAGGCTAGGACTTGAAGCCCACCCTCTGGGGTTGGGGCCAGGTGGGCCAGTGGGAGAAAGGGCTGGGGTCACACTAGAGCTTCCTGGCCAAGGAGCACTAATCCTACGAAGAGCTGTTCTGCCCAGACAACCTGAGTCCTCGAGGGTCCACAGCACCCAGCTGAAAAGGGACCTGGGCGTTTGCAGCCGTTTCAAGTAGAACGTGGGTTTGGAGGGAGATGAGGCTGCTCTGGAAACGGGTCGAGAGAGGCCTGGACCCTACTCATTCCACACAAGGCGCTCTGAGCTTCTTCTCAGGCCTCTGCCCTGAGGCCTTCCCTCCTGTGGCTACAAGGGGTGGGTGCGATGGGGACAGTCCCCTTCCCATTAGGGATAACACGATGGGTGAGGAACGGTGTGGTGGTGCCGGGGTTTTGCCTGAGAAGCTGGAAGACAATTTCATGAGAGGGAAGGGGATGGGTAAGGTGACATGTAGGTCTCTTCCAGCCTGGGGACCTGCCAGCATGCAGGCTCTGAGAAGCCAGGGGTTTTCTGATGTTCATCGCTGCCTCCTCAGTGCCTGGAGCTGACAAGGTGCTCAACAGGGAGCTGGTGAATGAAGCAATGAAGATGGGAATTTGCATGTCATGAAGGAAGCACTTGGAGTTGCTCAACGCCCTTGCTCAAGAAAGGGTTTCATAGCTACGGCTGCGTGGCAGTGAGGAGTGAGACAGCAGGTCACTTGCTTTTCCAAGTGAGATCATGAGATCGTGTTCATGGTACAGATGGGGTTCCTCTAGCACTTCTTCCCTGAAAATCCCAAAGCGCCCTCATATTGTTCTACTCGCCTTTCCAATATTCCTACAAGGCACAGCGAGGGCGTAATTCTCCCCATTTCACGGATGCGGAAGCTGAAGTCTGGTGACAAGAGATCTGCTCAAAGGTCCCTCAACACAAATTAGGGGCAGGAAATTGGGGGGCGTCAAGTGGCGGGGTGAACAGAACTCCCCCTGGGACGCATCTCCTGGCCCTGCAGGGAGGACTAGGGCTTGACACTGAGGTGTCAGCCTGGAGCAGGGGCTGGCAAGGGGCTCCGTGGTGCCTGGAGGGCTAGGACTTCTGTAGGAGTCGTTAGGCCGGAACCCTCCGCCCAGACAGCCCAGCTCTGTCACTAGAGGGCCTGTGTCTCCTGCGTCAACTTACTCCCAATTTAGGCTTCTCATCCAAGGACCCCCACTGGCAGACTTGGGCAGAGCTTCCAGAAGCCCTCGCCCTTTCCCCGCTAGCAGCCCCAGTGAGCGAGGGCAAGGGAGTTGGGGATCTGTAGGGATCCACCCTGCCACCCAGAGCAGCAGAGGTGGGAGCAGAGGGGAGAGAGGCACACTCTCAGAAGTGGAGTCCATCCGGCGCCTGCCTGCCAGGCCCCGCAGGGCAGGAAGAGAGAAGGTTAGACACAGAGGAGGGAAGCAGGTGGGTTATTACCTGTGCAACCCCTGTTACGAATAGCGGGACCCCCTCCGACGTCTCAATATTCTCACAGCGACACAGGATGGTCATAACCTCCAGAGACAGTCTGAGGAGCAGCCAGGGGGTGGGGAGAGGTAGGGACAGGAAGGGGTAGGAGGGGACACAGCAAACACACACAGTGGTTACCAGACAAGCACCCAAAGCCTGACGCCTGGGGGGTGGGGCGGGGCTGCTCTTAGCACTTCAGCTCCCCCCGCTGCCAGCTCAGCCTAGGGCCGTTGGGGGACAGAGACACCCCCTTGCTGGCCTGAGGCCTCTGGGTCTCTTCTCTAGCCCCCATACCCTTCCAGTGAGGAGCTACTGGGCTGGAGGAAAAGGCTGCCAATGCCCTGGGCCTGTGACCTGAGGTTGGGAGGCCTGTGCATAGGGCACCTGGGTTACCCACCACCTCACTTTCCCAGGAGATTCCTGGCACAATCTGCGAGACAGCCTCAGCTCCACCCTCCGGACACAGGCTAACCTGTGTTTCCAGAATTGGCGGGGGAGGCCACTCTGGGGATCAATGAGCCACAGAAAATACTGAATCCTGCTGGGGGCACAAACCCTCAAGGCCTGTGCTTCATATCACTAAGAAGGCAATTTAGGGCCAGAAAAGCCCCCTCCCTAGATTTTTGGATTTTCTGATCAGGGGGAAGGGCGTGTCCAGGAAGGCTGGGGCAGAAAGTGCGCCCCTGCCAGGATAGTCACAGGAACAACAACTGGGAAACAACGGAGTCGTTCACTTTGGAATTTCTAGAGCTGGGCACAGCACAGAGTCATGGCAAAGGAAACCAAGTGCTTCAAAGCTACCTGGCCCCCCCCAGCTGGGCCTTCCTAGGGCAGCGTGTGTGAGAGTGTGTGCAGGGTGCTGGGCCAGGCGGAGGCCAGGCTGTGGACAGCATGGAAGGTTCCTTACACCAGAGGAAGGGAGGAGGGAGGCTGAGGTGACGGAGCAGAAGCAGGTGGACTGGGGGGACGGGGAGCAGTAGGCAATGTGGATCCCCCAACTCTACTCTCGCAGTGCCAGCCCTGGGGGCTCCAGCCATGCAGATGTGCAAAGGTTGCCTTCACTCGAGCCCCTAAAAATAGCACCCTTGGGTCTGAGAGGACTCTAGACCCAGCTCAGACAGGAACCCACCAAGCTCTCTTTTGGGGAAGGAGGAGAGAGGGGGACAGGAAAGAGGGAGGAGGGAGGGAGTAAGGGAGCGAAGGAGGGAGGCTGCAGCTCAGATGCCAGAGGTGGAGGAATCACTCGGGCAAGGGAGAGAGAGCTGCCCACATCAGGGCCTCAGGATAGGACAGGATGTGGCAGCAAAGTGCAGCAGGAGGAACTTCCCTGATTCTGGAGAAGAATGGCTGACACCAAGGAGGGTGACATGTAGGATGGCTGTGGAAAGTATCTCAAAAGGGAGGCTGGGCTAGAAACCTCTACTCTGACCTGAGAGGCTCCTGCCAGCCTAGGGAAATAAAGGCCCCAGCTTGTGGAGATGTCCCCCAAGCAGGCTAGGGGCTGGGGAAGGGGCTGCCCCAAACAGGGCCCAGGAAGGGGAGCGGCTGCAGGCTCAGACTACCCAGCAAGTGGGACCAGAGGGAGGATGCTGAGCCTGGATGTGGGAGATCAGTTTCCTAGGATGAGGACAAGGGCCCCCACCCCTCACTTCCAAGCCTGCTGTCAGAGGAGCTTGGCCCTCCTGTCTTGGGGCTCTGCTCCCTGGAGCAAGAAGACAGAGCGGGGACCATGGATGTGGAGAAAGGGCTGCTGGGTGTTGCCCCAGCAGTGGATGCCCAGGCAGGACAGGTCTCTGGGCAAATGGCAAACTCTCTCGGCATGGCTGTATGTCGAGGTGTCTTGACAAGATGCTCTGTCGCCCCATGGCGGGTGGGGTGGGGTGACAGTGTCTCTGTGGAGGGCACCTCAGGGCTTCTGACAGGCCAACTGGCCCCCTCAGGAGTGCTCAGGATCCGCCTGAGAGGAAGCTGTGACCAGTACTGATTACTCTCTGACACTTTTGGCCTTGGGCCAGAAGAGTCCCCCGGGATCCCTCAACTCAGGCAGGGCCAGGTGCGGGGAGAGATGGAACAGTGGAGGGGGTTAGTGAGAAATCAGTGAAGTTTAAAAGCGGTGACATGCTTCCCGTGCCCCTGACACTAGCCAACACCCTCAGACTCCCTGAAGCCCCAAGCACTAGCAGCTCAGTGTGGCCATGGGGCATCTCTCTGCTGACTGGTGGGGCTGGGGTCCAGGAAGGGGATTTCACTGGAATCTCTGCTGCTTCCCCTTCAGATGACCCCCACCGCCGCCAACATGCCCGCACTTTCGCAGCTCTACTGCCTGTGTTGCCTGGGTCCTGGCCTGGAAGAATCTGGGCCCCTCGCCTGATCTCCCATAGTCAGGAAGGGGTGCTGGTGGAGAGGTGCCCGGGCCTCATCTCCTCCTGGGTGGGCAGTGAGGGGGCAGGAGAGGCCCAGGCCAAGTCCACCCCTGCGGCAGGCTCTGGGAAAGCCAGCAGGTAGAGCCTGACGGTGGGCCCTCTGGGGAGCTGAAACCTCCCTTCCCCGAGTAAGTCTCTCCAGACTGATTTAGGAGGTCCAGAGCCGTCTTGCCCGGCCCCAGAGCCAATTCCTTAGATCCCTACCCCTTGCCTTTAACACGCTGCTGTCAGAGCCCCTTTAGACTGTATATCCATTCTCTGCCATTTAGGCCCTGCCTGCATTGTCCCAGGGCCTGCACAGGTGAGGGTTTGTGTAAGGGGTCCCTTCAGCCCTTCTTCCCTTCTTAGACCCACTCCAAACAGGTGTGTAATTAAGGCTTCGCGAATAACTCTGAGCTAGAATCAGGGCATTAGCATTCTGCTTGAATTCTCTGGGACAGAAGTGATGCCCTCAATGGAAAAAAGCACACCCACCAAGGAGGAGGTGCCCACAGACAGACCTCCTGCATCCCTGTGTAACCCATTTCATCTGCTTCTTAGGAGGTCCCGCCCCCCAGAGTGGAAGGCAGCAAGTGGTAGATGCTCTAGCTGACCTGTGGGGTGAAGGGGGTAAGGATGGAAACCCTTTTCTCCCTTGCCCACCAGGATGCCCGGTTTGCTGGCCCCCAGGCCCTTACCTCTGAGTGTCGGAGATACACCACCAGGCCCAGGCCCAGCCGCCAAACACATACTGTTTATAGTCAGAACCGCAACAGCCCCCTGGAGAGCAAAGCAAACCACTGCTGGTCAGTCAGTTCTTGGGTCTGTCTACCCTCCATGCCGCCAACAGCAGCTCTGGGCCTTCGCCTGCTCTGACACTTGACAACTCCCACTGCTGGGTGCCAGGTGCTGAGGTTACAAATAAATGGAAGGTATGCCCTGAAGGGCCTTGGGATCTAGTTTGGTAGACAGGCAATTTGCATAGAAAGGAGGGTAGCCAATGAGTAGTTCTGAATGTAAGTGCTTTCAGAGAACAGATGAGAGGTCAGTGGGCAGGAGTGAATGGAAAAGCTTCCATCTTTGATTCAACCATCCATTCGGCAAACAAATATTTTTTCATGCTAGGGAAACAGAGATGAAGATAAAATTCCTATCTTAAAAGAGGTGAGACTAGGAGGAGGGACCTTTTCCTGGGATGATGGTCATACTATGCGATTCGCCTGTTATCAGAGTGAGTGCAGTCACAGAGGGAATGCGGGTGGGAGGCTAACGGAAGACAGACTCTGAGCCAAGGTTGGGGCCTTGCTCGTGTCCAACAGTGAGGCTGGTTCTCTACTCCCAGGGGTTCAGAGTGAATTCGTTCTTCTTGTGGGAGTGGATGGGGAAGGCAAGGCCTCATAACAGAGCCCAACTCATGGTACCAACTGGAAAAGAGAAAGGGAAAAGGCAAAGGGAAAAGGCCTAAAAAGGAAGTGATTCCTGGAAAAACTGTGTATCAACTAAACAGCATGTTGAACCTGGCCACGACCTGATTCACACCGTGGACACGTACGGCAGCTCTCTATACAGAAACGAGAAAAATCAATTCTTGAAATTCTTGTCACAAACCCTTCTGCTGATGCCAAAACTACTCGACAAGTTCAAGAAAACTCAGTAAAAGCAAGAGGGGCTGTTCACTTGCAGTGCAGACATGTTCAGAAACAGACGATTCAAAGGAAACGTAATGGGGAAAATGCCAGTGGGTGTCATCATTTCCTCGTTCACAAACGGGTTTTCAGGAAAGCCTTAGGGTGTTTGCCTCCCATGGTCAAAGGTCAGGGCGTAGTTTTGTATATCTGGGTTACAGTGTCTCTCAGGCCCCTTGGGAGGGGACAAGGCAGGGTGGAGGGGCAGAGGGCAGATCATGGAGTGTCTTAGGTATCAGGCCAAGGACAGGGTGTGTGTGTGTGTGTGTGTGTGTGTGCGTGTGTGTGCGTGTGTGTGCGTGCGTGCGTGCGTGCGTGCGTGTGTGTGTCTGAGTGATGGGGGAGTCATTTAAGCTAAGGAGCAACAGTTACATTTGCATTTTAGAAACACCACTTTGCAGTTGGAGGAAGATACCTGGGTCAGGGAGGCTGGGTAGAAGCAGCCTCTTGCAGTGACCCAGGCCAGCCCTAGGGGTTCACGTGGGGGGATGACTCCTAGAGTAGTCTTGTCCAAGAGAACTTCCTTCGAGGGTAGAAACGCTCCCCAGCTGTGCTGTGCAACAAAGCACCTACCAGGGACATTTGTTACTGAGCACTTGAAATGTGGCGGCTGTAACCAAGGAACTGCATTTTAATTTAATTAACTTAAATTTAAGTGGCCACCTGTGGCTTGTGGCTACCATATCGGACACTGCAGGTCTAGAGCCTGGGTTTGGGTGGGTGGTCAGGCCGACAACCGAGCAGAGACAACAGAGAGAACCACAAACCAGAGACAAGTTTTAAACAGGCGGAGGCAAAGGAACAAGGACCCCGCAGGAGCGTCGGGCCTGCCGAGTCAGAGGGCCGGTGTCTGGCACGGCCCACGGAGCGGCCAGCCCTGTGTCCTGGTCTGCTCTATGCACAGGGTGCGAGCAGCCGAGCCCGAGGCCCAGGGGCCAGGAGCAGCCCCGCAGCGTGCACAGGGGCAGGAAGAGGTCTTAGGTCCTGGAGATACGGGTTCTCGGGGCCGCTGCTCAAGGTAAGGCGCTGCAGGCTTCTCTGCCCTGGGGACGGGGTAAGGGAAGCTGCTAAGGACAAGCAGTCAACTTGAAACCCAAACCATCTCGGGATCCAGTGAAACCGAAAGAGGGTCCAAAACCACAGCTTGTTCCACTTCTTCTGGCCTGGTCGGGGCTGGGGCACAGCTTCCTTGCTGTGGTAGCCTCCTGCAGTGACCCAGGCCAGACCTAGGGGTTCATGTCCTGAGATAACTTCTAGAGTAGCCATCACTTCCTCGTTCCTCACCCCGCCGCCCCCCCCGGGGACTTCTCAGTGTGCTGTGGGAGGGGTGGTGGTAGTGGCGCGGGGCGGGATGGGGGTGGGGGACCCCAGGGTGGCTGTCCACCCTTTACCTTTAACTCATTCTCTGACCTTGGGAGCAGGCTGTCTCGGCTCAGGCTGGGCCTCAGCCAAGGGCAACATGGCCAGGTTCCCAGGGGTAGCAACAACAGGAAGCTGGGACTGCCAGGCTGTCCCGCCCCCAGCAGCCTCCTCCCCTGGAAGGCATCTTCCTCCCCCCAGCTTCCTGGTCACATTGAGCACCACTCCCAAAAGAGGACGCTTAGGCGGCCCCTCCTTGACCTCCCCAGTTCTCACTGTCTCCAGACCCGGAAGTTTCTCCTAATGTTAGCTCACTTTTTCTAACTCAACCTGCTTTCCTTTGCTCTGTCCTCAACCAAGCTGAAAAATCAAAAAATATCCCATGATGACCTCTGTCCTACTCTTAGCCCTCCCCAAACACAGGCGCCAGTCCACCCTCTCAGGAACACTCCTTTCCCTTCCTGCCCCTCTTCCACCCTTTTCTTCCTACTAGTCAAGAAGACCATCTACAACTCTACAAGCGGGATTTTTCTTTTTTTGGCGGTGCTGCGTGACTTGTGGGATTTCAGTTCCCTGACCAGGGATTGAACCCGGGCCATAGCAGTGAAAGCGCCGAGTCCTAACCAGGTGACCACCAGGGAGCTCCCATACAAGGGGCATTTCTTCAGTCGAAATCCCCCTTAGTAGTCTGGTAATGGCCAAATGTTCATAAATGCATAAAACAAGATACAGAAGAAACAAATTAAAGTTACCAAAATGTTAAAACCACCAAATGTGTGATATAGTAATATGTGCTCTGTGTAATACATTAAATAATAAGATCTCGTGGTAGATATTTTAACAACTGGCTTAATTTCAAAGTAGTGATGAGCATAAATGGTTCTTACGGTACCTGCAACAAAGGCAGAATGGCAGGAAAATACCTGCTAATACTATCATGGATTGTTGCTGACGTTAATAATCATAAGAAACGCTAAATATCAGTTTAGGTTAGTGTGAATAAAAATGTACTATTCTCCCCTCCTCCAAATACGAAGACCTCTACATTCAATCCACAAACTCCAGGCTAAGAACTTCTGACCTACTGTAGAGAAGAGAGAAAGGTGTATGGAATTTGGATTCCCCTTTTAAACTCCCAAAAGCGGAAACAGAGGAAAAAATTTTACATTACAGAATGAAGGAGCGGGGTTACACAGGAAGAAGAACCTCCAGACTTTTCAAGAGGAAAAGATGCATGAAATCTATCAACATCCTCCTTCTGAAAGTAGGCTGTGTGAGATGCCCCTGGACTTAGATGCAGGCCCAAGTAATGGGGCGGGGGGGCGCCGGGCTGGGAGTCCACGTGCTAGAGAGAGCCACAGCTCAGCTGGATCATCTCAAATCCGAAGGTAATATTATGCCAGGCATTCTCTCTCTCTCTCTCTCTCTCTCTCCTCTTCCACCCTCCCTTGACTCCAGTCCTCTTAATTCTCAGCATGGCCTCCTCTCCGCACCCCTAAAACAGCTTCGAAGCTAGCACTGCCTTGGCCTCTGGCCAGAGGACCAGGTTCCTGGCAACTGGACGGCACAGAGCAGCCCATCTCAGGGGTTCCTCTTGCCCCTCAGTCTCAAGGATCTCCACAAAGATAGGACTGGACCTTTTGTCTCCTCAGGATTAGGAGATCCAGTGAAACCGGAAGAGTGGCTCCCCCACCCCCATCCCGCCCCCCGCCACTAGGATTCTAGAGAGAAATCCCACAAGAAAAACCAAGTGCAATGCAGATTTGGGTTTCTAAAAACCTTCTTTAGGATTGGTAGCTGGGAGACTGGCCCAGTTCTTACAGAGGAGCAGGTTTGGCCTCAGTGCTCTCTGGGGGTCTCCCTGGTGACCCCAAGGCTATCTTTTCTGGTTTTCAGGGAAGTGAAGGATCTTAGTTCCCCAACCAGGGATCGAACTCGGGACCCCTGCAGTGGAAGGATGGAGTCATAACCACTGGACCACCAGGGAATTCCTAGGGAAGTGAAGGATCTTAATTCCCCCACTGGAGTAAGGTGCTAGTTAGGGAGACTGGGGATTTCCCGTCCCAGGGGAGAGATGGATTTTGAGATCCAAACTGAGCCAGAGGCCATGTTCTGGGGTGAAAGTTCCCAATGGATTCATCACACCTCTCAAAGGTGGGCAGCTACAAGCCCTGGCACAGCCCACCCTCTCCTGTTCATTCTGCAGCCGGCCCTAACAACTCTGCACAGGCGGAGAAGCCACACTGACAGTGGGAAGATATGAGGGATTCCTGCAGCTACAGGCCTCCAAGCTGTCAGGAAACACAGCCTCTCCCCAGCACCCGTGCCAGGGGCTGCACGAATTCGTGGCTTGAAAGGCTTCTGCCACTTCCCAAGATACCCAAACATACAATTTAAATAGCAGCCTTAAGGCAAGATATCTCTCCCCTCCCCAATACTGCAGTCCCCCAGCCCCACCTAAGCTCACAGAAGTTCTGGAGCCTGCAGCATTTTGCAACCAGAGCAACACAGAGCCAGGTTTCTGTAGAGGCCGCACCCGCGTCCCTGGGGCGGGCAGTGCCAGTTAACCCCAGCAAACCCAGCCTGCTGGGAATTAACGGGTCTGTGCCCAGAGCCCAAGGATTCATGCCCAGGGTCCAAGGATTCATGCCCAGGGTCCCTCCCCAGACGTGCACCTGCGACCCAACCCCCGTCCCAGGCGCTGACATCCGGCCAGATTGTTCCCGGAACCCCAAGGCTTCAGTTCGGGAACCCCTAGGCCACAGGGGAGACCCTGTCAGGGGAGGAAGCAGAGAAAGGAGGGAATAAACACGGTTAAACATTCAGGGCGGGGGAGGTCGGGGGAGACCCTGGCCCGTGCCCTAGGGCGCAGAGCACGGCAAATGGGAGTACTGGGGGGAGGGTCCCTCCTGGAAGGGGTCTCAGGTGCGGCCCGGAACGCCGTAGGCTCAGGCCCCACCCCCGGAGCCCTTCCCCGGCCTGGCCCCTCCCTGCTCGCTCCCCAGCCCGGCCCCCGCCCTCCCAGGCACAGCCCCCGCCCCAAACACCCTCCAGGCCCTGGGTGTCCCAGACCCACCTCCCTCGCTCGCTGCCCGCTCACCTGAAACCACCAGCGCCTCGTTGGGCCCCACCGTGTGGCAATTGCCCATGGCGCCGGCGGGACGGAGGGCCCTCGGGGGGCGCAGAGACCTGGACAACAGCAGCCGGCCCGCAACCCGCGCCCGCCCGCACCGCCGGCCGCGCCCAGCCTATCCCGCCACCCCCAGCGGCCGCCCGCCCGCGCCCCTCCGCGGCCGCGGCCCCACCGGAAGTGTGGCGGCGGAAGGCGGGGCCGGCGTGTCGAGGGAAGCAGCCAGAGCTCAAGCCGCGGCGGTCAACACGCTTTATGGCACGGGGTCGCCATAGCGGGGCCCAGCCCTCAAAGGCGTCCCTCCACTCCCGCCGGGCGCCTCGATAACAACCGCCCTGCCCTTTCTCACCTCCCAGCACCCACCTTACAGCGGCCGGCCCTGGAGTCAGCCTGCCGGGGCTCCAATTTCAGCCCCTGCTCTTACTAGCTGGGAGACCTTGGGCGAGTCCCTTACCTGGCTGCCTAATCCCGCCTCTGGAAAAAGGGGATAATGCAACTACCTAGCTACACGGTCGAAAAGGGCCCGGCTGAGTAATTGTCAGTGTTGGCAGTGCATCAGATCACAAATTCCCAGGCCCTCATCCAGGGCTGATCAGCATTCCTGAGGGTAGGGCCTGGAAAATACGAAATTCAAATTCCTGAGAAGCCGCATCTGGCACACTACGCCCCACCTCTCAATCTGGGGCTACGGTCACTCTCAGGAAGAAATCATCACCCTTTATTTCCTTCCATCAGGAAACGAGCTGTCCAGGATGTAGCTTGAAGCCCCAGAAGGTAACCATGGAGGTAAAAATTGCAACCCTCTCAATGCCCAGTGCGTGGCCTGGCACACAGCTAAGGTTTTCAAGGCCCACCAAGTGCCCTGGAAAGCTTCCCGGCCTGGGGGTTAGGAGGTTTGGAGCTCAGGTTCAGCTTTAACCAGAATTCGGCGCATGACCTTAGACAAGTCTGGTGAACTCTGAGGGCTGGGGTAGAGTTCAGAAGCCGTGGGCTCCTCAGGGTGGGGGCTGCTCGGAGAATATGGGTCCTCAGGCTGGGGATCTTCATCAGATTCGGCACCCTCGCCAGGCCCAAGCCCGGCTAGCCTTTTGCTGGCCTCCCATAGCCGGTGAGCTGCCCGGTCGTCTCTTGCAGCTGGGGGCACCTCCTCCACATGGCAGTTGGCAAAGTATCTCCCACTGAGGGGCTCAATGCCCTCCTGCAGAGCGCAGTACAGGGGGGTCTGGGCACCCCCTCGTGGTGCCCGCAGCACCAGCCAAGCCACTGGGCGCAAAAGTGGGCGGAGCCATCCAGGAACGTGGCGCAGGAACAGCTCCGAGTTCACTGGCCCTGTGGACAGGAAGAAAGGAAGGAAGGAGCAGGGAGGACAGTGGGTGAGGGCCCAGGGTAAAAGCAGCAAGAATAGGGCTACAAGGGAGTGGGGAACAGAGTCCAATTCCAGGGAAACCAAGGTAGTATTTACCAGGTAGTATTTAGGGCCCCGACAAGGTGACCTCACTCGTTTCTAACAGCAAGCTCCTCTTCTCCATCCAAACTCCTTATATATCCTCATCTTCCAGATTTTGCTCATGCTGTGTCCCCAGCCTGGAACAATTCTGACTCTCTCCACCTTTTCTACTAGCTCATCTTTTTTCCTATTCCTTTGTTTAATCAGCAAACATTTATTAACACCTGTAGTAGACCAGACACTGTTTCGGACGTTAGAGGCATGGAGTGTAATAATGGTTATCTATAATTATTATTGTCACTATTATAGTTACTAATGAGCCTTAGGCAATGATTATCTAATATGCAGTATGGTAATACGGGTGGGGCAAATCTTGTTATCCTGGAACCTGTTCCCTAAAGGCAGGGATGGGTCTTAGTCATCAGTAAAATCACTCAGACTGTTAAGACAAAATGCTTCCAGTGGACCCGCAGACCCCGGATGACCCAGCCCATCTCTATTCCTCATCTCTTGCCACTCTCTCCGCTCTCACTCTGTTCCAACCATACCAGGCTCCCTGTTCTTTCTCAAGCACACCAGGCACTTCTGCCTCAGGGCCCTTGCACTCGCTATTTACTCTGTTCTTTAACTCTTCTCCTCAGAAAACCTCATGCCTCATTCTCTCATCTCCTTCAGGCCTCTACTCAAATGTTACCTTTTCAGATACATCTTCCTTGACTGCCATAGATAAAAATAGCACTCCCTGACATTTCTTTTTCTTGTGCCAACCCTGTCATTTCTTAGTCCCCTTACCCTGTTTTATCTTGCCCCGTAGCACTTTATCACCACCTGTCACCGTATATATTTATTTATTAGCTGTCTCCCCCTTCTCTAAAGTAGAATGTAAACTCTACAAGGATAAGGTCTTTGTTTTGTTCACTGCTACATCCCCTGCATTGAGATTAATGCCTGGAACATAGTAGGTACTCAGTAAATGCTCCCGGAATGAATAATTATTAGCTAACATCATCATTATCATCATGTTATAGTCAGTTCAGTCATGTGGATGGCTCCTTGGGGTGAGAACCTAGGCCTTATTCATTGCCATACCCTACCTAGCAGTCAGCATCCCAGTTTGTGGTGTGAGAGGAAAAACCCAGACAAGGAGAGCCTAGCTTCAAGATCAGCAAGGAACAGTTCTCTCCTTGGACCAGACTTCCTTCCTACCCTGAGATTCTGTGGCTCAGTGAGAGGTTGGGGGAGCATGGGATGGGGGCGAGGATGGGAGAGGGGGAATCAAAACACAGCAGAGCAGCCAGAGAGCCAAGTCTCACCTGGGTGGGCTGCATAGCAGGTGATGCCAGTGCCCTCAAGCTGAGTGGCGAGCTCCCTGGCAAACAATACATTGGCCAGCTTGCTGTCGGCATATGCCCGCAGCTCCTGCCGCCAGCCCACCACTGGGCAGTCCAGGCGTGTGAAGTCGAGGCGGCCTCGACGGTGGGCGGCTGAGGATACCACCACCACACGGCTGGGGGCGCATGTCTTCAGCCGGGGCAGCAGCAGGTGTGTCAGCAGGAAGGGGCCGATGTGGTTCACTCGCAACAGCAGGTTAAAGGACTCCCGGGTTCGGCCACAGGAACTGATCCCTGGGGCAGGGGCTAGGTGTGAGCAACTGCTCCAGAGGGATTCCTGGAGGCCTCGGTGTCCCCCATGTGAGATGGTGGTAGGGGGCATCCTTCCCACATGTCCCCTGGCAAAGCCTGGCTGGAGGGGTCGGCTGCCCCCTGGCCACCCGCCGCCCCCCTGCAGGGCCTGCTGCCCCTCACCGGCATTGTGGATGAGGATGTCCAGCCGTGGCTCAGAGCTCAGGAAGGCAGTGGCAAAGGCCCTCACGGAGGCCAGACTGGCCAAGTCCAAGGCCATGAAGATGACCTCATTGTTCCCACTCTCCTGTGGAGTGGCAAGGGCTGGGCTGTCATATGCACCCTTCTCTTCTTCCCCCTCCCCAGGCACCAAATTCTGAGAGTTCAACTCCTACTATTACTAAGATCTGCCCCTAGGCGTTAGAATGTAGTGGATAAGTGTGTGAACACTGGATGCAAACCTTGACTTTGCCTATTACTAGAGTGAGACCTTGGGCAAGATGCTTAATCTTTCTGAGCCTTAGTTCTCTGTAAAGTGGGAATAATAATAATAGTACCTGTCTCAGAGCTATTGTGAGGATTAAATGAGTTAATATATGTAAAATCTTTAGAACAGTGCCTGGCACGCACTCGTGCATAGGCACTTGCTATTATTATTATTATTATTATTATCATACCCTCTGCCCATTATTGTTTACCCTAAACTCTACAACAGACTTCTCACTGGTGTCCTCCAACCCACCCTTACCCCCTCCAAACCAGACGCCACACGGCCACCAAGGGGTTCATTCCAAAAGGCTATTCTGACAGTCCAGACCCTGTGGAAGACCCTTCACTGGATCTCCACTGCCCATTCTATAAAGTCTGATCTCAGTAGGGTCTGTAAGGGCCCTCAGAACCTGGCCCTGGCTCAGAGTGTTCAGCCCCTTCATTTTGCCTCTTTTCCTCATACTCTGTGTTCCAGGCTCATTAAACCTTTTAATCGGTTTCTTAAATCAGACCAATTAATTTGCCTCAGGGCCTTTGTGTATGCTGTTCCCTCTGCTTTTCCCTTTCCGACTCTTTCATTAATGTAACTTCTACCGGTCCTTAAATGTCTTAGAATAGCAATTAATTCCTTCAGGTCTGGTGCCCTTTTTTTTTTCTGGTGCCCTTTTGCTGTGTGACCAGAAGACCTGTGCACCCCCTCTTCTGCACCTGGCGAACCGAGCCGCACTCTCCTTTCAGGGGCTGCGTTTCCTCCAAACCCGCCCCGAGCTGCTCTGCTCACCCCTGTGTCCCAGGTGTGACTGTCCTCTGTTCACGGTCCCGCCGGGCCCCGCCCGCCCTCACCTGGCGGAGGTCGAAGGCGGCCGCCTCCCCGCGCTCCCGGCTCCGGCAGGCTAGAACCACGCGCGCTCCCCGGCGCGCCAGCTCCAGCGCCGTCATCTTCCCGATGCCGCTGTTGGCGCCTGCGGAGGGCGGGCGGGAACCGAACTGAGCCCGCGGGCCACCGCCCCCTCCGTCCCGGCCTCCCCGCCCCCTGCCCGCCAGCCGGCACTCACCCGTGACCACGGCCGTGCGGCCCCGCAGGCTGGCGATGCCGCGGCACGGCGGCGCCTTCACCAGGTTGTAATAGACTAGCACGTAGGCGCCCAGCAGCAACCCCACGCTCAGCAGCAGCGCCACCATGCCGGCCGCGCCTCCGGGCTCCCGCTCAGGCCTCCAGCCGCCCTGGATCGCCGCCTGGAGGCTGCGGGATCGCCCCGCACGGGCCTGGAAGGGCGACAGGCGCTCTTCGGCCTCGCGAAGGCGAAGGCGGAGGCGGAGGCTGAGGTGGACGGGGGCGGGAGGCAGGGCAGGGGGTGTGTGTGCGTGCGTGTGCGCGTGGGCCCTGGGAGCGCCCCCTAGGCGTGCGTCTGCGTCCTCTGGGTGTGTGCTGGTGCGAAAACCTAGGTGCATGTGTGCGCTTGGGCCCTGGGAGCGCCCTCTACGTATGTACATGAATCCCTAGGGAGGGCGTGAATGACTTTTTGGTGTGTAATGTGCCCATGGATCCTGGGATCGCCCTTTAGGTTGTGTGCGTGCCTCTGGATCCTGTGTGTGTGTGCCCATGTGAGCACCCTGTAGGTGTGTGAATCTGTGGGCCTCGAGACCCTCCAGGTGTGTGCATGCATCTGTAGTCTGTCAGTGGGTGCTTGAGTGACCGTCTTCGTATGTACCTGTACTTTGTTCTGGGCTCTGGAGCAGCAGGGGCTAAGCAGATGTGAGAGCCCTCTGGGTGTCAGTAAATAGCAATCCTGCCCATCTGGAGAGGAGTGGGTACATGAATGCTGCTGTGTCTGAGAGCGAGTCCAGTCCTGGATGCTCTGCTCTCAGTAAACACAAGCCCGTCAATTCCTAATCCTCATATTCAGCCCTCAGCTTCTGGGATTCTTCCCAAAGAGGCCAGAGGTGGCACAGTGTGTTCAGGGTGGCACCATCAGTTAAGGGCTGTCAGGAGTCACTCATTCATTAGCTGTCTATCTCCCTGCCTCCCCCACCCCTCCATTTCTGAAGGGAAGCAGGAAGAGAGTGTAAAATCTGTTATCTGACCTTCAGGAGGCAATTTGTCTCTGAAATTCTCACAGGTGGTAGAAATAGGTAAAGAAGCACCATCACTGAATGGAAGTGACTATGATGGCAAAGTGGGCGGGGACAGCTAGGGAGGCATGGGTAAGGGTATTCCTGGCCAGGTGACTTGCCAGGAGAAAGGAGAAAAAAATCTAGTACAATTTAGCACCCATTGTTTGGCACTTAGGGCATGCCCGGCAGTGCAGATAGCCTTGGAAATACCGAGCAGAGTAATGTTTTTGTCCTTAAGGAGTTCAAGAGGCCCATTAGGGTAGGGGTAGGAGAGTGGCGGAGACAAAGCTAGACAAGTAGGTGGAAGCCAGGGCCAGACCTCACATTCCATGGGGAAGTTTCCTGTTTAGCTGCACTGTGGATTCAGTGTTCAAGTGTTGACACTGTGGGATGAGGCTAGGGATGGAATATTAATGAAATTAATGGATGCGCTCTCCACCCCCGCCAAGGCAAAATCCTGATATGCGAACAGGTACCACCCACTCTAACAGTGCTGGCATACACACAGATGTATTCTTTAAGGAGTAGGAGATGGTCTTCAGGAAAAACTTCTCAGATAAAGTTTCTTAGGTAAGTGTACGAGGAGGAAGAAATAGTTTGGTTTAAAAAGAGGGTGCTTGGGGGCCTTAGAATTAAGGTAACGGGTAGAATCATCTTCTGATGAGGAACTACAGTTGTAAAGTTGTGATCGCAAGTCACGTTACTTGTGGCACGGCTGAGTCTAGAGATTGGATTTCTCCTTTTTCATGTTCTCCAGACATTCGAATCAAAATTCCATACTAGATTCTAAGCTCCAAGAGGCAGGGGCCACATCTGCCCTGGTGATTGCTCACAGCAAGTGACCTAGACCAAGACCAAGGCCTGGCAAAGGCCGGAACTGGAGGAACTCGAGTGATACTGGAATATATTAATGAATTCCTCCATGCCCAGCTAAGGGCTCCAGGCAGAAAAAAACAGAACCAGGTGTTATGACTTCCCCCAGAATAGCTGGATAAAATATGATAACAAACAACTGGAACCAAAGGCAGCCCCAACTCGTTGGGTTAAAGCTTCTAGACCAGAATGCAGAGGTCTCATGCCATCTTCTATTTTAATGTCTTGCTTTTGGAGCCAGGAGGAGCAGCGATCTGCACACTCTTGGATTCTTGCAGAATCTGATCGTGTCAAATGATCAAGCCCTCTGAACTCCCTCAAGTCACCCACAAAGCCACAGAACAGCCCCCCTTCACAGCTGCACCCGTCCCCTCCCATTTCTCCCTCCCACCTTAGGTGCACTTTTCTCCAGCGCCTCCCCTCTCCTGACTTTCCTTGGGGACTAAGCATCTGGGAGTGAGGCTTGTTCAATGAGACTGTGGGACCAGGGCCTCAGGGAGGGTCCCCTCTAAGGGTGATGACAGGTAGGACAGACAGGCAGAAAACATAATTTGAAGTATTTTTGTTTTTTTATATACAGAATACAGGAAAGTTTCTGTAAAGTCTAAAACATTACAATTACTATGTACATCGGTACTAGTTGTCGGGGTGGAAGGAAGAGGAGAGAAGTGGCAGGAGAACAAAAAAAGGAGACAGAACAGGTTTACGACAAAAACGCTTTTGCTACAATAGACAATTTGAAGAAAACGCTCTACCACATGTAGTACTGTACAGTTTTAAAAAACATTGAAAAAATGTCATCACTAGATGTATTTACACAAAATCCAAATACACTTTTCCTTATTTGAAATAAAATAGATGGACAGCCAGAAAAAGAATTCATTTCTCATTTGTCCATAATACACAGTAGCTACCTGTAGTGCAACCGCTGCAGAAAGGGAAAATAACCTGGAGGGTGGGAACCATGGAAGGAGGGTGGGTAGCGATCTTTATATTAAATAAAACAATGATATTGTATAGATTTTGCTGTATGAAAACTGTATTTTTTTCTTTTAATATAAAACTATTGTCACTGCCACAAAATAGAACAAGTTTCTGATTATTTTACAACGGCGGGCGAGGGGGAGGGAGCAGGAGGTGGGTGGGGAACGGTTTTGTGTCGGAGGAGGTGTCCAGACCACTGGCCTTCCCCTCCCTGCCCACGCTGTTCCTCAGCTCGGTCTGCCGCTTTCCCATGAAATGTTGAGTACAAATATATGTGCAAATGCCCCCTAGAACTTGAGAAAAGAAAAAGGATTTTTAAAAAAGTCAAAAGGTTTTCTTCATTTCATGCAAAGATTGTAGTTGAAGGGTTTCTGGTGGAGTATAGAAAAAACCCCGGGCTTGGTTTGTGTACATTTTTGCATTGCAGGAGTCTTGGGTTGGGTGGAAGGGCGGGTGACGGGTGGCCGCCAGTCCTAGGGAACGGAGTTGGAGCGCAGCACAGGGCCCTGGTGGGGCTTGAGAGAGAGCTTCTCGGCCAAGACCCCATCCTGTAGCAGGCCGGCATCGCCTTTGGGCTGTTTGGTCGCAAACTCAGTGATGCTGAAGACAAACTGCAGGCACCCCAGCTTGATGTAGCTGCCATGGTGCAGTAAGGCCGTGCCCTCCCAGCCGGCCCCACTGCCCCCAATCAAGCTCGAGCTGCTGGCTTTGCAGTTGCAGGGTCTCCGCTGCGGCCCCTGGGCCTGGGAGCTCATCATGGCTGCCTCCTCACTTGGCTCTTCATCCTGTTTCTGGTGCCGGCGGCGCCCTGGGAAAAAGGGGGAAGGTCACAGGAGAGGAACAGTGAGCAGCCAACCCACCGGGGCTGTCTGCCAGGGTTGGGCCCCTGTATCTCCCCCCTCTAAATGCTGCGTGACTCGGGGTGAGGGGCACTCAGAAAGGACTGGTGGAGTCTGAAGTCCCCAGGTAGGTGTGTACACACGTGGGGCTGCACAGCACATGCTTCTCTGTGGCCTTTCCTGGGCCCACGAGCACGGAGAACCTGGCCAACGGGACCAGGAAGGCAAGAGACAGCAGGTCATGGCAGCAAGCCAGAGCCACCCTGACTGAGGCATTAGAGAATGTGTCCAAACATGGCAGGTTCTGTGGCCACAGGCCTCTGCTCCAACTTACTGATGACACTCTGCACTTTGGCAACAATACTGCTTGGGGGGGTTGGCGGGGTCTTCTCAGAGAAGTCACATGAATACAGCACGTTGTCCACCGTCGTCCCGTGCTCACTGTAGTTTAACAGCTCATAATGTTTGGTATTCTGAGGAGGAGGGGGGAAGATAAGATGTGTGGTCTGCTGCGTGGGGCCTGGGGCTAAGGGGAGAGAATACACATGGAGAAGGCTGTGCTGCTCTACCTGGGGAGCTCCCTCTTTCTTCCCCAATCATGCCCCCCTTCCCTGTCCCTTTCGAATGGGGCGCAAGACTCACCTCTTCAAGGAAGTTTCCTTCCTAACCCGCCCCCCGCCCGCGCAATAGTCTGCCTCCTCAGCACGGGCTCCTGGTGAAATGATGTTCACCAGCACGTGATGATGAAGATGAAACTCACAGGGACACGCCCAGAGGGCTTGGTTCCTCCTATGATGGCCCCCTCCCCTGCTTTAGGGTGCTCCGCCCCGCGCTGGGCCTGCTGACCAACCTCAGGAGAAATGGGAGCCCTGCTCCTGGGGAGCGGGTAGCCGGGTAGGATGCCCCTTCACACCAAGACTCTTCTCCAGGGATGACGGGGAGGGAAGAAAAGGAGAGGACCCCCAATCCCCTTCCCCTCACCCCAGGGCACTGAACAAACCCCGGCACCTGGGACAGGGCTCATGTTGGAAGACCTCTCTCCCACCGCGTCCCCACCCTCACCTCATCGTAGAAGATGCAGGCGTGTTTCCCAGACACGTAGTTACAGTGACCATAGTTTGTAAGGCACACGTCCATGTCAGCTCCTGTGAGGTGGCAGGACGCGAGGAAAAGGAAGGCAGAGAACAGACTGTCAGGGGTATGTGTGGGGGAGGTGAGGGGCCAGGGAACTTCCGGGCGGGAGCTCAAGGGGTAGGTAGCTCAGGGCCCTCTCCTTGTATTTTTGAACAAAAACTGATGTCTTTTCTAATCCCCTGTTAAAGAACAGTTGTCCCCACCAGCTCATCTGCTTTAGAACATGTGCTGTTGCCCAGAGGAGAGCAGTGAGCTACTGAAGAGGATGGGGTATTTCTAGGAGAGCACAAGATGGGGTGCAGGGCCCATAAACCGTATCATCTGAAAGGGAAAGTTCTAGGCTAAGGGCTCATCTGTCCCTCTGCACAAGATGTAGGGCTAACTAAGTAAGTGTTAGATATGTGTGAGCCCCATCACTTTTTCAAAGATCTCCAGGGACAAAGCATCTGCCCTCTCCTCAGGTATTTCCTGCAGTGTTTAAAATGCCTCACTGGGTGGCAGTCAGAGCTGACGTTCAGCCCTCCTGATGCCACACTGGGCACAAGGCAAAAGGGCCTTTAGCAGGGAAGACAAGCAGTTGATGGTCTCCTTTCTTAGTCCCTCTTGTCCAGACGTCTGCTGGGTTAAACCCGTCAGCCCTGGAGAGGGCTTCCCTCCCTTTCTAGCCTCTGTGGGTAAGAGTATCAATCTTTAGGGCCGAACAGATTCAGCACCTCTCCCAGCTGGCTTACCTGTCCCGATGTAGAGGGTTCGATAGCACATGTTCACAGCTCCTCCCAACCCTAAGAGAGGGTAGAACACAGCTCGGGCCTGTACTTCCCTTCTCGGCACTACAAGGCAAACACAGGGACGTGACCATTCAGAAACAGAACCTGGGGCCCAAACATAAATCAACAGAACCTGGACCTTTGGTGATGGCCTGAAGAAAATAATCCCACTGGATGAGCCATCTTTCCAAACTCACATCTGACACTAGGCTGCTTCAGGATGAGGCTTCCTCTCCCCACTTACAGCATTTCCCACATGGGTAATAAGAAGGACCATCTTTGAAGATGACCATATAACTCAAGGATGATAGTACTTGAAGCACCTGGGCTGCTTGTTGGTTTATCAGGGATATACCAACCGATACTATAGGGAGGCTGTGCAAAAAAACCCAGAAGGCAGAGACCAATGCTTCTCTAATTTTGAATATGAATCACCTAGGGTTCTTGTTAAAATGCAGATTCTGATTCCATAGGTCTGAGGTGGGGCCTGAGCTCTGCATTTCTAACAAGCTCTCAGGTGATGCTGATGCTACTGGTTTGGGGACCACCTTCTAAGCAGCATGGCTTTTAATGGCTAATGCTCAAAGGGCTATCCTAAGCAGAGTTAACCTTCTGGGAAACTCTTCTAACTCAAATATTTGAGAGCGATTGAGCAGAAAGCACACCACAAATACCCAAAGGCGCTCATAGCTGCTTTCTGTGCCTCAAAGAGGACGCATATGAAAGAGTTACAGCAGACTTTCCCGAGCCTGTTCTGAAAGCTGTGGTTGCCATCTTGTTTCTGCTTTCTGAGAAAAGAAACCACGGTGTTTTATTAAGCCCAGTAAAGGCATACATGGAGGACTGAGATACTGAAAGCTGAGGTTCTCCATGGAGAGGAGACGGCTGTTCACACACACAGAGGGTAGATCTAACGGTGTGGTGTGGTGGCAGATATGGGCATGCGCACCTTCTGTGTGGTGCCCTCCAGAAGCCAGTGGATGTGCCCCGACACTGCCCGGTGAAGCTTGGACCCGGGAGGGGAAAAGCTGATGTATTCTCTGCAAGGCCAGAAACTTGACCAGCTTCTCGTCCAGCATATTTATCTCGATTTCTATTAACCAAAGAGAAAGATTAAAAAGCTGCTGAGGAGGAAATGGAATGCGGAAGTAGGTGAGCATCACAGAGCAACTATTTCAGCATTCCTAAAATCCAGCCAAGTGATTTTCTTAAAACAACACAGAGTACAAAGTGGTACAAGGATCTGGAGCTGAGCACCTCACTAGCCATTTGCAGCGAGAGACAGACGCCAACGCAGCCTGTGCAGATGCCTCCTGCAGTGGGGTAGCTTAATGTTAGGTACAGCTGTCCTAGAAAGTGGAGCGAGACAAACCACTTGCCTGCCTGTGGGCGAGGGCCCAGATGTCTGACACTGAGGCTTGGATTTTCCACCCACCCTGTTCACAGAGATCAAGACCTGCCCCAGTTCTCCCTGACTCTGGGGATTTTTCACAGATGAGATCCCTCCTTTGGGAGCAAGGCTCCTCCTGGTTTTATTCTTCAAGTCCAGATGATCTGCCTAAAGTGATTTTCTTCTCTTCTCACTGGTTCAGCTTGGCTTTGCTCTCCCTTCGAAACAGGAGAAGGGGCTTTCTTTCCTACCCCGCTCCCCGACCCACCTCCCAGCCCTCTGAGATCAGGCATCCCTTCTGTCCCCTTTTCAATGAGCTGAATGCTGCACAGGGGCAGCACCTTCACCACAGTCGCTGGTGGCAGAGCAGTTCACTCACTCACCTCCATTGACATCCATAAATGCTCGAAGTGAGTTGGTGAGGTCCACCATGGCAGTAGAGTTGGCTGGGAAAGAGGGTACGGTTAAAGCGCTTCCTATGGATAACGTGCCGGGGCTGACCTTGCCATCTGGGGACGGAGCAGGAAGACTGTTACTTACGTCGCCTGAGGGAAACCCACCGGTCCAATCCCCCACTGCTGAGACAGGTCTGGATTTCGGACCCAAGGTGATGTTCCCTTCTTGATTCTCACCCCATAGGCTCTGGAACTCCTAGAGCTAAAAACGTGTGGTGAGGAAGGGCAGATGGAACGACAATGCACCCGGGCACGCAGGAGTCTCCAGAGCACCGAGAACAAGTGAAATCTACTGCTCTGGGGAACGTGGTGGGACAGCTTCATTCGCTGGGCCGCGACTACTTCCCTGCTGCCTCTGCTCATTCAAATAAGTGGTGTCTGCCTCTGCAATCCCTGCGCACTCAAGTTGGACTCACAGGGTGCAAAATCTACCCAGGTTGGTATTAAGAGATAAGCAGAACAGGAAAAGAGCCTGAGAGTAGGGGCCATCCTGGGACCAGGGGCCCCCATGCAGAGAAGTCACAGTCACCTGGTTACCGAGACTCCCAGCTGACTAGGAGGCCAGCTTCAGTTCAGACGGGAGAGACCACAGGGGGTTCCAGCAGCATCTGAAACCTGGTTCAGATGCTGGGGTCAGCAACCTTGAGGTCCTGAATGCTGACTGGGGACAGCTGAAAGAGCAGGTCTACACCAGGCCAAGTATGGATTAAGGGACTGCCTTTTGGAATGTGGCCCGAGGGCAAGCTTTTGGGCCAGACCAACCTCTGCGGGCATCTGCACTCCCTGACATGGAAATTCCTTCAAATGAGCTCTCTCTGAGAATCTGGATCAGGTGTGGATCTAGTTTCTGGTGTGGATCGTGAAACACTGAAGCCATCACCCAGAACCTCAGGCTGACCACAGTGGCTCCAGAGAGCATGCTGCTTTCCTCTAAGGTGAAGGAACAAAACAGGAAGAAGACTAAGCCTGGAAGGTGCGGGAAGGTGGAGTGAGAAGACCCAGGCCACAGTTCGAATCCTGCACTGACTTGGTAGGTTACCTTAAGGAAATCACTTTCAGAGCCTAAGCAGTCCCGCCTACAAAATAGGGACAAGTTAACATGTACTTTCTCTTCTATCATAGAAACAGGGGAGGACAAATAATACGGACATCGAAGTCCTCTGACATATTTACAGGGATACACGTGTTTTTTGAATCTTAAGTCTTATTTGCCAGGAAGAGCATGAAAGGCTGAGCAGCACTCACCTGACGATGGCGCTGGTGAGCAGAATCGTTGGTTGGCTCCTGTGGCCAAGATACCATCTCCTGCTGCTTGGGGGGGAGTGAGCACCCGGGTGGCACTTGGGGCTGAGCCCAGGGGCCTTGACTCTGCCAGCGGAGGTCCTATCTGTGATTGGACAGTCTTTCTTTGCAAAGTGCTGGTGTTCTCGATGCTGGCACAAGAGCTGGGAACGGAAGGGGGTAGGCTTGGGACAGGAACCAAACTCCTCTGGGGGCAAGAGCTGGGGCCAGTGGCATTCTCTGTCTTCACAATGATGCCGACGGTGTGGTTCTGAAGCCCCCCAGCCGCTGGTGGCGTGAGGGGCCGAGGCCAGCCTTGCCGGTGTGAGAGGCCTGGTAGGGGGGTGTTGGCGCCTGGAAGTCGCCGGGGGTCCGTGGAATCAGTGGGGCTGCTGTAGAGGTGTGGGCCATTGGCTTTCACCTCTGTGTTCACTGGCCCGTTGGCAGTCCCACAGGGGGCTTTCTTGGATTTTTCCGCACAAGAACTGCAGCTGATGTCCTCTAGGGTTGGGGGCTGGTGGGGTGGAGAGCAGCTCAGGGAATTCTGGGTGCTAAGCCCTGAGGGGCAGGACAAGGGGTAGTGGGAAGGTGTAGGTGCCTTGTCAGCTGTTTGCAGGGAGTTGGTGATTGAGCTGTCAGTCACAATAACAGGCTTAATATCAGCCTTCTCTGTCTGCTCAGAGTCCCAATGCGAAGGCATCTGCTTAGCAGATAAATGTTTCAATATGCTGCACTGGAGCGCAACAACACTACAGAGCCACTGCAACGGAAGGAGAGGAGAGGAGAGGAGGGTGAGAGGCCTGGGAGGCGCTGGTCCTTCCTGCCACAGCGGCCAGGGCTACAGCAGAGCTGACAAGCACTGTTTCCGAGGTCCCATCGCGAATGCCCAGAGAGGGTGTGCTTGGCTCCTGAGAGGGTTCCATTTCCATTCCCAAGCACGGCTTGCTGGTATACTCGGCAGGCAACACCCTGGTCAGCAGAGCTTGGGATTCCCGTTCTGACTCTGCCCCTAAGGCTCACCTTGTCACCAATATTGAGCAAGCACCCAAGCACCTGCTGTGTGTCCAGCACTGTCACCTAACTTCTCTATAGGTCTACCGATCTGTTTCTACAAGACAGATTTGCCCGTCTCACAGCACACTGGGGGACTGACGGAGAGAAGCAGACCAGGTGACTGTGTAGTTCTCTTACTTGCCTCAGGATGTGAGCCAGAGGTTCTCTCTGGAACATTCAACTCAGGGGGCGGGGTGGTGGTGGGGGGCTCAGGGAGGGGGAGGGTGGGGCTGCAGAAGATGGGGATGAGAATGACTTCCAATTAACAGCTGCGGCGAGGTGGAAGGAAGATTGGACTTGGAATCCCGGCCCTGCCTTCACTCACCTCTTGCTGCTCTGCCTGGGTGGCTAAGTGCTCAGAGTTCAAAAGGTGCGTCTGTGATTCCTCAGGGATCCCATTGCAGATCAGCTCCCCATCCCGAATGGCCGCGGGTGCAATGAGAGGGGGTGGAAACTGGTACTGAGATTTGATAGCATCGGGAACCTGTTCAGGATAGATAGATAGAAGGAGGAAGGAGAGGGTGATAGTGCCAACAGGCCCAGTGGATTCTGCCCTGGCCGTGCTCTTCTGTTTGTGGTGCCGATGCCCAAGGGGAAATCATCCACTAGGGTGTCCACCAAGGACAAGGAGGCCCAGTGGGCTGCTACTGTCCTATACCTCCATCTCTTTGACTCTGACACACACACACACACAGACACACATACACACACACTAGCCTGAGAAGGCACAGAACTGGAAAAAGCAGCCATGTCTCCCACTTTTCTTCACCAAGGTCCAAGGGCTGCAAAAACTAGGCCTTCTGGCATGCTGCCTTCTGCTTTGGCCTAAAAAGTATAGGATGGCCACTGGACAGGACTTCAAATTGGTACTCTAGGCTCTTATTGATCAGTATCAAATTTGAGAGATGAGTGAGCAGTATCTGAGAGATAAAAAGTTAAATAAGGTCACATTCACAGCGGAAATGCTCAGCGTGAGGCCTATCTCGTGATAAGCATTCAATCAATGTCAGTTTTCTTCATCCATTCATTCATGACTCACAAAACAATTGAAGACCTATTTGTTGCAGAAAGACAGAAGACACACTCTGAAACACACCACGTATGAATGAAAGAGCCATACAAGCAAAGAGTCATTCATACATTCAATCAACATTTATTGAGCGCCTCCTGAGTCTGGGCACTACGCCAAGTCCTAGAGATCCAGAGATGAACAAAACTTAAGCCTTGCCCCCAAGGAGCTCACAGTCTAGTGGGGAGATAAGCACAGAAACATTACAATACAATGTAAATGGGTCCTAGAAGACAGGCATGTCTAAGGAGCTATAAAAAACACAGAGAGTGCTTATTTCTGTCTGGGGGGGCAGGAGCTTGGGATTAGGGAAGATTTCATAGGAAGGCAGTATTTGAGCTGAGACTTGGAAGTTGAGGACAAACTTCCAGGCAGACAAAGGGGAACTAAAAGTAGGGGAGGTAGACTTGGAAAACATGTGAGAACCAACAGATTTGGTGACCAAGTCCTTACAGAGGATAAGGGAAGAAGAGCTGAACTTTGGTTTGAGGGACTGTGTAGAGATCACTGTCATTGACTGAAACAGGAGATACAAGAGGAAGAGCAGATTTGGAGGCAGAAGACTTTTGGTCTTGGGCAGGCTGAGACTGAGGTGTCTGTGGGATGGGCAGGCAGATATGAATCTAGATATGATGAGAAAGGCAAGGAACATGAAATTGAGAGTCATCCCCACTTATAGTGGCGGCTGGTGCTGTGGGCTTGTCTGAGGTCATCCAGGAATCAGAAGTGGAGGAATGGGGCAGTAGGCTAGCCTAAGGTTGGCCCTCGGGAAGAGTGAAGGGGTGGGGGGAAGAGGAACCCACAACAAAGATAAGATATGAAGGTCTCAGTTGATTTTGCCTGCACTGCTATACATCAAGGATGAAGGCCAATGTTCCAGAACAGAGCTGGAGCAGTTCCCTGCCACTGTCCTCTGGTACTACAGTCCTCATTTCACTCTCAAACTGTCTAAGAACAAAATGCTTTTCAGGCAACTCATACCCTTGGATTTTCCTCGAGAATAAGGAAACATTTAAAAAGGGGGAGGGGGCATCATAAAACAACAGGATTTTATCAGGGCCTCCTGGCCTGTTCACTTCAGCAGCCAGGCTTTCTTCCGAATGCACATGGTGAATCACACAGCTGAGATTACTCTTAGCTCTAGATGTTTAACTAAGGTATGAGGCACGTCACCTCCAAAATACCCTACCCTCAACTGCAAACACCTTAATTTAACTTTGGAAAACTGGTGTTTCTACTGACGCATAAATATTTACACAGTTAAGAGTCTGTTATACAATTTTCAACAGTTAACATCTTGCTAGCGCTGACACCCAATGAAAGTGTGATGAGTGATTTTAAAGTGTGGCTGCCACCAAGTGGCCATATTTGAGAATTGCTGTTTTCCATTGGTGCATGGGACTGTCTGCAGGATTATTTCAAAAGAGAAAAATCAAGTTTACTTTCAGGTATATAGTGTTGCGCTCTCTAGGTTAAATGAATGAGACCGAACGGTTTATGAGAGCCTCAATACTACCAAACGCTTTTCAATGAAGGAAATACTCCCGTCCATCTCTGTGGACACTTTAGCAGCTGTCAAATGCATACAAATGTCAAGTTGTACCAGTGTCACAATTTTTTGAGTATTGGTTGATATATTAACAGCAGCCCAGAAAAATGGATAGTTCCTCACCTTCCATAAGGCCTTCTGCTTAATCACCCCCACGTTCCCCTCACCCGACAGCTGTGGGAAAGGGGCCATCTAACAGAAACAGATGTAATGAGTGCCAGGCAAGGGGCAGTAAAAGCAGAGCACACCTAAGTTTGGTGGGAGGGGCTGAAAGGGCACTTATCCTTAGGAGAACTAGAAACCTGGCCGAGTCTGAAGGCCCACTTGCGGGTTTCCTGACCACCAACCCCAAGTATTAAAATGATGGTCACATTCATTACTTGCTAAGACACCACAGACAGACCTCAGGGGCTTCAGTCTCCCCATCTGTAAAACTGGGACCATGATCCTCTGTCTACCCCAGGAAGGCAATCGGAGACCACATCCTGCCTGCACCAGGTTGTGACTCACCTTCAAGCTTCTTCTTTTGACCGACTGGAGCACGCGGCGGTTAGGAGGGTGCTTCTTGTGGATTCGGTTCAGGAAGTCCACTTTGACAACGTGCTGCGAAATGGTGTCCTGGAAACGGTCAAACACCTGGCACCGATTGCTCAGCGTCATGTTCTTCTGGTTCAGCTAGGGACAGAGCAGACACACTCCTGCAGTGAAGTTCAGAACGCATCCCCCTCCCAATTAACTCTATGCTCTACTTTTAAAAAAGAGGAAGCCCTGGGCCAAATGGGCTCCTTCTGTCAGGTGCTGGTATGTCAACACTCCCGTCAGAGGGCCAGGGAATATGGATGAGACATTCTCCCTTAACCCTGCCCAGTCCAGCCTAGTTCCTACTCCCTGGGGAGGCTTGAGGGGTACAAGAATAGGGAATTAGCCAAGAAGTGCCCTTCCAAATTCAGCCTCTGACAGTCGACTATCCAGCGTATAGGGTTCAGAGATGCAGGCCTTGGCCCTAGAGCGCTCCAGACTCCCTTCCTAGCAAGGGATTTTCTCCCACCAGAAGCAAGACTGTTTCCTGTATGGGAGCTTGGCTGACAGGTGAGATCAGCACCAAAATACTGTGTCTCCTGCCCTATTCCTCCACCACGGTACTAGGGAACATTAGTGAACCCATCTGGATACCAGAGCCTTGCTCTACAGCAGGCAGAAAACCTTGGACTGCTCTCAGAGGCCATAAGGAGGGAAGAAAAGTTTGTGCAGCTGCATAGAGAAGGCACAAAGAAACGAGGCCTCTTTTCCTCTTCTACATCTGGTCCCCTACACATTAATTAAAAGAAAAGGGGACTTCCTTGGTGGTCCAGTGGTTAAGAACCTACCTTCCAATGTAGGGGACGTGGGTTCCATCCCTGGTGGGGGAACTAAGATCCCACATGCCGCGGGGCAACTAAGCCTGTGTGCTCTAGAGCCAGCCTGCCACAGCTAAGACCCGATGCAGCCAAATAAATAAATGTTAAAAAAAAAAAAAAAAAAGATCTATGTGGCAGCTTCCTACCTAGTACATTAGGAAAAACCCCTAAGTGGCTAATAAAAAGCCACCCAATTAATAATTTCTCATCTGCTGGAAAGCTGCTCTTACAGATTCATATTTGGGTTGACTGCTCATGGTTGGGTTTTTCTGGTTCAGCAAGAGGCAAAACAAGACCACTGGAAAAAAAAAAATAAAAACAAGACCACTGAGCCTCGCAGAGAGGCTTCCTCCTATGTAAACTTTTCTGAGCGGCATTAGTCAAATGAAGAGGGCCAAACAAATCTTTTCTCCCTATGTGCAAGTCTATAACTGAAGTTCCTCTTGGTGCAAAGTGGACAGCACACTGTCATGCTGAAGGCAAGCAGTCATTCCATGGTTATCATCATCTGAGGGACAATGTCTTAAGCAATTACCCTTTTAATTTGGAAAGGCTGCTCTTATAAGGGAGCTGCTCCGCCTGAGGCCCTCTCCCATTCAACCTTCTGAGTGACCGTGCCTATCAGGAAATGTCCTAAACCTCTTTTGGAGATAGCAAATTACAGTTCTATTCTAGCCCCGGGAAGCAGTCTGGAAAATGTAACCAAACCTCCTGGGAGATAAGATAATAGCACCCTCATACCATTCATTCATTCATTCAACAACTTACTTACTGAACACCTATTATGTGTCCTGACAAGGTCTTTGTAAAGAAGGAAGAGAAGGGCAAGAGCCTCATGTGGTGCGTAGGACACAAAAGGTGTTCAGTAAGTGGCTGACTGTCTGGAATACCGTTATCTGTGTCAATTCTTCAGTTCTCCAAAGTTACTGGGCAGTTAACTGCCAGTGCTACGAGAATAAATATTTTAGAATTTTCTTAGTTTGTTCCCTCTGAGAACAAGAAGCAAGAAGATATGGAAGAGCATTTATCTGCATAAGGTTGGGTCTAATGCACTCCCCCTTTTAGGGCTGTAAAACCAACTGCTTAATTCATTACAGAGGAAATTATTCACGAACAACCAAGCGCTAGTGGGTTAAGTCTGTCGGTGCGACTGAAACAAGGCATTGCGGGAAAAGGCTAGATGCACAGCTGAGGCATGTCAAAGTAATCAGAACTGAGTAGGATGGTTTGCAGAAACCAGTGTCTGAGAGATTAAAGTGAACTCTGGTACAAAGCTGACTATACTATGCTTTCCACTGAATCAGTCCATGCCCCAGCTGTGCCCACAGAGGACTGAAGGACACTGCTGTGCTTACCACCACATGTTCGATGTGATTCGGACACATCCATCTGCCCAGGGGCATGGCAGTGAGCGGTGGCTCGAGGCAGTCCATGTGGAACAGGAGGGGGCAATAGTCACACTGGATAAGAGGGGCCACGCGACAACTCCTGCAAAAAAGAGATATAGGCCATTTCTATGGCAAGGTGGGAGAATTCAAACAAACTCTGCACTGTGGAACAGCATCCCTTCCTTAATCCTAACAATGTTCTCCCACACCCTCCTCCCCAATAATCCCGTTACATTCACCATTAGGAAGATGGATGAAGTTGGGGGCTACCACCAGGCTCCTCATTATTCTCTCTCCTAAGAGGAATGTAGAGAAGTGAATTTTTTTGGAGTAGAGCTAAAGTGGTTGTCACAGCAGGAATGATCAATGCTTGATACCCACTGGGGGAAGACAGCCAACCCTGCTCTGATCTTTCTACTCCTTAAAAGAAAGCAACTACCTCAGTTTAAAAAAAAAAAAAAAACCACTAGCAACCTTTCCAGAGTCTTATACTACAAAAGGAAAAGACTTCTCTTCCGTATGAAGCACTCAGCAAAACTGACAACCAGAGAGTTGTGCTGGAAAAATGATTTTGTAATGTATTCGTGTAAGCATAGATCAAGGGAGGGCATGTAAGCTAATGCCAATCATGATTTGTAACTACGATACTCAGTGAGTCCTTAAGCTATTCTGGAGACACAGTTTGGGTGTGGCTCAGAGTTCTGCTGCTCTACTATCTGGTTCCCTACAGCTTTTGCTGTGGAACATTTCTTTTTGATAGCTATTTTCTCCTGCTATCCTGCCCTTCTAACACATCCAAGCCAACAAGTCCAGCTTCGGTAACTGAAGCAGCTGGTTCCTATCACTGAGGAGATCCTATTTGAAGGGAACCAGCGTCCCAGGGAAGCTACAACTGGGGCAGCCTAGAGGCTTTTGGAAGTCATCCAGTCTGAGGCATACCAGCTAGTATGGATATTTGTACTACTTTAAAATTCATCTTTAGTGCTTTAGAAATCATTTGCCTTTTTCCAGGGATGTGTGTCTCTGCTGGCCACAGTTCTTCCTGCTAGCCAGTCTAAATATCTCATGCTTCATTTTAAGTCCAACTCCTCTCGTTCTAGCCTCTATAAACACGGTTTACAGTACTTCCGCACCGTGATTCTTCAAGAATTTTTTGTTACAACATTCAAGGCTCTGGTCAATTAGTCACTCAGTCTCTTTGTACTCATACCATCAGAATATGGGTTATCTATATGTAACACACATGGTTTGGAAAAGACAATAGAAGAGAGAAAAAAACATTTGCTAGATATGAGGAAGAGCCTCTTGCTATGGAAGAAAAATACCTGTTACACGTGAAACAGACTTTGACTGGTAAGGGAACAAGACCATTGTGATCTAACTCATGCTGTGTCTTCTTAACGTTTTTCCCTGTGGTTTCCTCCTTTCTTCTCCTCTTGCTAGAACCTAGAAGAGAAATTGGTGGTGTTGAATTTCTCCTGGATGGAGAGTTCCTAGTTCGGGATATGGAAACAACAGTAAGTCCGAGGAACAGGTCTTAGTAAAAGCATGTGTCATGGCCTGGACATGCATCTCTTTCTGAGGCCCCCTGGGCTGGTTTGAAGGGAGAAAAAGAATGAGAAAGGAGGAAAAGGGAGATATTAAGTCAGAACTAAGATTACAAGTCACTTGTTCTATGGCAGAAACACATCTAAATGTTTTGCAGACATGAAGTGGTCAGAAACCTAGGTTAGATACGGGTGACTTAAGAAATAGAAATACCCAGGTCTAATGGTCAATAAAGACTATTCTGTGAAGGTGGCTGAGGAAAAAAAATATAATTTTACTGCATTTTTATAGAAAGCAGAAAAGCTTTGAGTCTGTATGCATCCTACTGACCAGCAGGTTTCTTAAGCCTGCCAATTTCACTTTCTCTGGGAAGAAAATAAGATCTAGACGCTTTGTGGTATCAAGTAGAAGCCATGAGTTGATTAAAAAAAAAAAAGGGAATGGAGGGCAATTTATAATATCCATCAAAACTACAAGTGCATAGTTTAAAAACAATATAAATGCATAGTTTTGACCCAGCAATTCTAGTATTAGTAATTTATCCTACTTATCCTACCGATATATTTACATGTATACAATGATGTATTTACAAAATTATTTGTTGAAACAGTATCTGTGGTAACACAAGATTAAGCACAACCAGAATTTCCATTAATAGGAAATTGGTTAAATAAATTATGGTACATCTATATAAAGAAATTCTAGGAGATACATAAGAACCAAACAGTGGTTATCTGTGAGGGGTAGGAATGTAGAAACTAGGCAAATGGCAGACAGGGATGGGTATGAAATTTTTAATTGTAACCCTTTTTATATTTTTTGATTTTTGAACTATGTGTGTGTATTACCTTTTTTGTTTTTTAAAGTGATACTGGGAAGGGTGGAAAATAGAAAACTGAGCAAGCATTGTAAACCTGCAAAGATCTCGAACCAAGAACAGGAAACTGAGACAGTGGCTACACGGACACCAACTACACCTGTGAGGCTACACCTCACAGGCTGCACAGCCCTTTGGTTGGACAAGAGTCCTTTGGGGAAGCCAGGGTAGGGGAGAGGATATGACAGTCTGGCTAACCTGGTAGTGCAGTGGTACAAGTCAGTTCATTGGGCAACTGAAATTGGGTGGGGTTCCGCTCCATGGCGGCAGCAATCAGCAGCTCAAAGGGGCGCCTTAGCTGGGGCTGCACGTAGTCCGGCTCTGCTGCCACTGGCTCCTCGTCCACGTCGATGATGTCCTCGTCGACATCATTCTGCTCAGAGGTGGGGGTCTCTGTGCTGGCATTGGATGTGGGCGTGCCAGGACGGCTGGCTCTCCTTTCCAGGATCCGGGCATGGGCAATGGCCTTGAGTTCAGTTTTGCTAGCTGATCTGTCCAACAAGTCAGTGTCGCTGCTGGGGGATGTAGTCCGTTTGCCAGATTTGTCCACCAGTCCATTGACGTGGCCCAGCTCCTTTTTCTGCTCTCGTTTCTGTGCAAATAAACAGGTGGGCCCATCACACAAAGTGACACAAAATAGAGATGGATGCTACAAAGTCCTGCTAGACCACTAACCAAAATTACGGAAGTCTCTAATATCAGAGACTCATCCACCTGGGTGGGGACTTGGAACAATGGTCTGTTAAAGTTGACAAAACTATAGCTGAACTAAACTAAAGCTGGCAAAACCACTGCAGCAGGGAATCACCAAAAAGTACAAAAGTTAGAAACAATTTTACAAACCACACATCATATGATACACAGTGTCTGTACACGAGGTGGGGGGGCGGTAAAGGGATAAAACGTTAATTGTGAGAATAAACTTAGACTAAGTGAGGACAGTGAGAATAACGTAGAGAATCAAAGAGAGCACTGTTGTTTGCCTCGGAGTGCCCTGAATGGTTTTAAGAACTTTGCTCAAAATACAGAAAAACCTGCAGAAGCAAAGGTAAAAAGTAAAAGAGGCAAGTAGAGCTCCCTGTCCAGGGAGGCTGGGTGCTGACTTGCAAGGCAGCCACACCACAAGGTGGAAGGGTGGTGTGTGGAGGGCAGTGATCCAGCAATCATGGCGTCCAAGAACGGCGGCTTTCAATGTCTCAAGTTTAACTAGAACTCTGACAGTGACACTTTTTGAATGGAAAGGTGGGGACATGGAAAAAGATTAAGTGTACAGAGTAGGACTGAATGACTGATAATACATTTTCCTCCAGGGCTCCAAATAGAGTGGTCAAATGAAGGTTTAGCACTGGTCTCCAGTCAGGAGACCTGGGATCTTGTCCCAGTTCTGCCTCTGATTCCCTATGACCTTAGGTGACTCAGGCCGGAGGGCAGGAATTTCTCTATGCGTAAAGTGAGACTAGTAAGACCTTTCTTCTCCTCCTCTCAGGGATACGGTAGAGATAAAGAGCATCACATATATGAAAGGGATGGCTCTGAGTTGGGGGAAGATCTAGCCTCCACTAGGAATAAAACCCGAACATCAGAGGTTGATGAGGCCCACAGGATGTATCATTTCAATCCACTTCACTGTAACCGCAGGAGGCCAGAGGGCTGTAGAGGTGATGGTGCAAAGGGCAGATTTGGCACTGGTAGGCATAGAGGTCCATCTGAGAGCAGGTCAGAGTGGCATTTCAGGAAAAGCACACTCTGTTGAAAAAGGCATACTATAATATAATCCCCAGAAAGTAGCTCTGTTTCCAGAAAATTGATGAAGAAGTAATAGGGCTTTGGAACGAAACAGAATTTGGTTCAAATCTTGGCTGTGTCCATTCCTTTGAGTACTTGGGTAAGTTCTACCAATTGTGAACCTCAGTTTCTTCCTTTTAAAAAGGGAGAGAGAAAAAAAAAAAAAAAAAGGAGAATATACCACCAGTACCCATAGTTGGCTGTATGGGCTAAATGAGATAACACATGTAAAAACCCAGCTATGATGAGCACTAAAACAACGTTAGTTCTTCTTCTTCACCCTCTTTTCCTGGCTTCATCTCTTCCGCCACAGCTGTTCCCAACCCTTTCAAGTCCAGCTTCTTTGAGTGGCAAGTTTCTGAAAGGCCTCCTGGCTGGCAGGTGACTCTAACTGGCCCCACTCTAATCTAGCTGGGGACACACAGGTAGAGATCTTGGAAGGAGGACAAGCTGGAGGACACCCTGGTTTGTGGACTTCAAGAGATATTAAACTACAGCTGTGGTTAGATGGCTGACTTGGCCTTGGCTTGCTTCAATAAGAACCCTATGCACACATTGAAGAATAAAGGTCTGCCTAATTGTTTACCTTCTTCTTAAAGGCTGAAAACTGTTACACACATAAACCACAATCTCTGAATCATCTCATCCTGTTTCTGCAACCAAGGAAGTAATCATTCATTGTGACATCATGTTGAGGGGCCAGGAAGAGGTTGACGTCACAACAAGGGAAAGTTGCTTGGTGTATAATTAGTGTGGGGTGGAGGGTAGGGAGTGGTTTACAATTCACAGACAAATCCGAATCCACAGCCTATAATTTGAGGATTGGGTCTCTCATAATCTGGGTGGAAGCACACCTACTTCCTTTTTTGATAAGGGAGCATTTAGCTTTTATACCCCACAGAAGTTCTCAAAGTAGAAAATTATGTTCTCAAAGCCAGTACTGAATTATCAAAGCTGAGGGAAGGGGAGCTAAAGAAAGGTTAGGCAACCTGGGGTCCAAGTGGGTCCAAGTCCTCTCCACCCCACACACCTGGCCAAGCTTCTGGATACCAGCAACTTATTTGCCTTGGGGTGAAGGGAATCCTTTTTGTATCAAGCTGGAGGAGCGCCTTCCTCTTCAGCCTCTTTCAGCCACTGGATATGGCTGCCACATTCAGGCCACTTATCAGGAGGTCTACAAGGAGATCAGACTACTCCTGTCACTAGTGAATTAACATGGCTCAGTAAATTAACACACCTTTTCTGCCCATTTCAGCAGCCCATGTTTGGATTTTAGGCCCTACTAGATTCTAAACAGTCACCATGGGGAGTGTGAGGGTGATTCCAGGGCTGGAAGAGACAAGAAGAAGGGACAAAAATGCCTTCAGGGCCAAGCCGTCTTAGCTCTAGAATATCAGTGCTCTAGATCTGGCATCCTGAGCAAAGCCTTCAGAAAGCAGCATTATTACCTTTCGGCGAACAGTGCACCGGTGACACATCCACTCCCCAGGAGGCAACATCTCTTCACTCAGTGGAGGGTTACTGTGGGGAAAAGACAAGGGCAAGACTAAGTAACTAACCCTTTGATGCAGCAGGGAAAAGCCTAACTAGGTCTGACACAAAGCTGCATGCCCCTCAACTCGTATTCTGGCCAGTCCTGCAGCACTGCTTGGGTTCTCTTATCCTTCAAAATGCTTACTTGGCATCATTTACAATAACCTAAGGAGTAAGCATCCCTTCCCATATCTTAGAAAGAGAAGCCAAATCCAAAGCTGTTAACACTGGGCTTACAGGGAAAGAAAGATATAATGAACTAGTTTGGAGCCTTGAAGAGTCATTCCCAAACTCTGCACCATGCTAATAAAATCACTGAGAGAGAGGTCCTCCACCATCTTTTTAAAGCCTGCCAAAGGACTTCCATTTGCTGTTCAAAGCGCTCTGTAAAATGGTCTCCTTCCATCTTCCCAGACCCCGTTCGTGTTCTTTTTCTCCTAGTTAAACTGAAGACTTGCTATTTCTTCTGCTAGAACTCTTCCCCTTGAAAGCTATGCCTACCAAAACCCTATTCATCCTGTAAGGCCTGCTTCAATCAGCCTATGGTAGATTAAAGATGCCTACAAATTTTTCGCTACTCCTTCCGCCCAGAAGTAGTCCATTTCCTTCCTCTTGAATTGAGCTTGTCTTGTGACTTTTTTTTTTTGGCCACAGCTAGTGGCCAATGGGATCCTAGTTCCCTGACCAGGGATTGAACCTGCGCCCTCAGCAGTGAAACTGTGGAGTCCTAACCACTTGACTGCCAGGTAATTCCCTCTTGTAAGTTGTTTTGACCAACAGAATGCAGCAGAGGTGACAATGCTGTAACTTCCATGGCTGGGTCTGAAGAGACCTGCAGATTCCATTTTTAAATGCTTGCAATGTTCCATCTCAGAGCCCTGCTCTCATGCTGAGAGGTCACATGGAGGAGACTTAAGGCGCTCCAGTTAACTCCAAGCCAACAGCTAGCACAAACTACTGCTATGTGACTGAGTCATCTTGGATCATGCCAGCTCAGTTGAGCCTCCAAATAACTGCAGTCCAGATAACAATGTGTACAGAAAAACCACCCAGCTGAGCCTAGTCAACATGCAGATTTGTGAGAGATAATGACTAGTGTCAAAAATAAATAAATAACTAGCGTCTATTTTAAGCCACTGAGTTTTGGGGTAGTTTGTTATTCAGCGACAGATAACTGAGCACACAGCTCCTCCATGCGCTCTTCCCAGATTACTCAGACATCCTTCTTCAGCTTTCCCTTGTGTGACAATTCTCTTACTTCTTTTATTAGAGGAACCAAGACAAGGACTGGATCTCTTCCCTCTTTGTATCTTTATAATATAGAGGTTGTACACACAGTAGTCACTCAGTAATTTAATACTGAGTCAAAATTACAGCTGTGTAGGGCCGGCCTTACTGCTCCTCCAGATTATTGATTTCCATTAAGGTTACACCAAGAACCATATGAAATTTTATTAAATTCTTAGGAGGGTCACATTTATAATGTCTATACAGCAGTAGTTCTCAAAGTGTGGCATCAGCATCATCTGAGAACTTATTAGCAATGCAAATTCTGTTCGATAAGATACATGCTCCCCAACGTTCACAGCAGCACTATCTACAACAGCCAAGACATGGAAGCAACCTAAATGTTCATCGACAGGTGAATGGATAAAGAAAATGTGATACATATATACGATGGAATATTACTCAGCCATAAAAAAGAATGAAATAATGCCATTTGCAGCTAAGTGAAGTAAGTCAGACAGAGAAAGACAAATATTCTATGTCATTTACATGTGGAATCTAAAAAAAAATGATACAAATGAACTCACTTAGAAAATAGAAAAAGACTTACAGACACAGAAAACCAATTTATGGTTACTAAAGGGCATAGCATAGGGGGATGAGGGGTAGGGGGAAGATAAATTAGGAGTCTGGGATTAAAATATACACACAGTACTATATATAAAACAGGTAAACAACAAGGACCTACTGTATAGCCCAGGGAACTATACTCAACATATTGTAATAACCTATAATGGAAAAGAATCTGAAAAAGAATGTATGTGTGTGTGTGTGTGTGTGTGTGTGTGTGTTCACATGTATAACTGAATCACTTTGCTGTACACTTGAAACTAACACATTGTAAATTAACTATATTTCAATTAAAAAAAAAAAAGAAGAAATGCAAATTTTGAGATCTCACTCCAGGCCTACTGAATTAGAAATTCTGTGAGTGGGGCTCAGCAATTCATGTTTAACAAGTTCTCTGCTCAATACCAAAGTTTGAAAACCACTGCTATACAGAATAAGGCTACGTTTACGCTTAAGAAATGCCTACATTTGGTTCCTGGGAGTCACCTACTTGGAATGGTATGGAGGACATTTTTTTTTCAAAATACATGAGAAATGCTAAATATATATATACATAGACTATGAATATATAAGGACTCTCCCTTAAGTCCCAGGCCTTAAGGCTAGGCTGCTTTACCGTTTCTACCTAAAACAGCACTTGGCTTGACAAATTTTCCTAGCTCCCACTTTGCTAATGCGTCCCTGGAGCCCTGAGCATACATGTCAGGATGTCCACCAAGCCCTCACAGCTCCTTGCTTCCTATCCTCTGTTTCCTTGGTGGAATCTCAGGAGGATCCTTACCAGGAAGCATAAAACTGGAGGCACACTGGCCTACTGGGACAGGTCTTCAAGCCCTGGAGGGCCACAAGTGAATGTCGCCTGTAAAGTCTTTCCTAGTTCTCTCCAATGTATTTCTGCATAGGCCATGTCCAAACTAATGAAATGCATGCATGTAATGTGCAAAGGCCTACAGACTCTGCTGTGCTTCAGCAGCTGTCATATTAAAACTAATCGTGAAAAGGCTGCCATTTCTCATTCTGTTTTTCATCATTTCTTTTCATCTGCCTACTGACTTTGTGTTTTGTATCAAGATACCCTACAGCAAACATGTAAAGCACAGAAGGGTGAGGCAAGGCGGCAGTGGCTTAGATCTTTTACCAAGATGTGAATGGCCCCCTGGCCACTCTTCCTGCCTTCCTCAATCTATTTCCAACCCTGCTGGCAGAATAATTCTGCCACAATTCTGATCATATCATTCTCCTTATTAAAAAGCCCTTCAATATTGCCCTTACCCCATCAGGATAAAGTTCAAGCTCCTCAGTACTGCAAGCCAGAACCCTGTCCCTTCCCCAGCTCCATCAGTCTGGTGGCTCCCTACACAGTCCACACTGTTTCTCAACCCTTTCTCTGATCATTCTCATTCTCTGCTACCCACAACCACAAACGCTGAGCCTCCCCCCACTCCTTCACCTGGTGAACACCTTATCTTTTGGAGCTCAAGTCAGGCACTATCTCCAGGAAGACTCCTCTGACAGCCCCTGATTCCCTACAGCACTTCTGGGCCATACTATAGTGAAATATTATGTACCTGAATCTCCTTCTCTGCCTCATTTACCTTTGTATCTCTACACTCTGCATTATGCCTGGCACACAGTAGGTACTCAATAAAGCTTTAAAGAACTGGGGAACACTAAAATAATGGGCTTCTAAGAAGTGAATGTAACCCCCTCCACCCAAGTCATGAGGCAAGGCAATGTGGATGTGCAGACACTTGTTCTGGTGGTTAAATAACACATGAAATTACTTATGTTTTCAATAAGAAGACATCAAAGTCCATATTTGCAAGCTTGAACTTCATACCGTAACCTACTTAAACCCTCTTTAAACAATTTGATTTCTCATTTCTCTTTCTTTTTTTTAAAACATCTTTATTGGAGTATAATTGCTTTACAATGGTGTGTTAGTTTCTGCTTTGTAACAAAATGAATCAGCTATACATATACATATATCCCAATATCTCTTCCCTCTTGCATCTCCCTCCCTCCCACCCTCTCTATCCCACCCCTCTAGGTGGTCACAAAGCACCGAGCTGATCTCCCTGTGCTGTGAGGCTGCTTCCCACTAGCTATCTATTTTACATTTGGTAGTGTATATATCTACATGCCACTCTCTCACTTTGCCCCAGCTTACCCTTCCCCCTCCCTGTGTCCTCATCATTTCTCTTTCTTAACACAGGGGTAAAATGCTCAAAATCTGTATTAAGAGGCTCTCAAAAGTAGCTCCTGGTTAGTTTCTAAAGGATCACTTTCAGAGATACCATGCTGAAGAACAAACATTTCTCAGAATTGTAGATTATGGCCACAGGCTCCTCTTGTCTGCCCTAAAGTTCAGGCTGGGAGTTTAGGGAGCCATGCAGGAAAGTCAGAGTGTTGTCTCCAGGATGAACACAGAACATTTAAAAGAGTGAGGCGTTGTTGGGATTTTGCTGCTTTCTTAGAGACAGAACATGCATCTTGAAATAAATCTGAAAATATGGTGGGACTTCCCTGGTGGCGCAGTGGCTAAGAATCCGCCTGCCAATGCCGGGGACATGGGTTCGAGCCCTGGTCCGGGAAGATCCCACAGGCCACGGAGCAACTAAGCCCGTGCGCCACAACTACTGAGCCCGCATGCCACAACTACTGAAGCCCGTGTACCTAGAGCCCGTGCTCTGCAACAAGAAGCCCGCAATGAGAAGCCTGCGCACCGCAAGGAAGAGTAGCCCCCCTCCTGCCACAACTAGAGAAAACCCACACAGCAACGAAGGCCCAGCACAGCCAAAAATTAGAAGGCAGTTTTTCAACTCAAACATCTAGAGGAAAAGGATTCATGAAATGACTCAAGGAAAGACAGGCTGCCATTGGGGTAATAAGCTCAGGAACTAGTTCTGGAAGATGTTGTTCTGCAAACAGACTAATTTTGTTCCATATGAGAAATACTGTCAACAGACAAAGGATTCCAGGGAGAAAGGAGATTCTGCAGTCTCGGGGTACTCACACATCCTGAGGACTTCCCCACCTCACCCACCCATCTTAAAGCTCCTTGCCCCCCATGTTCTCATAAGTTAAGTATGAACTTCAAAACAATTATATGCATGCCAGAATCTTTAAATCATGATATGCCTGTCAAGAAAAACATGGCTCTGTTCCAGCTCCCTCTCATCCCCATATATCAATGAAGACAGGGTACTGAGAGCCATCCTCTACAAAAGGAAATCATTAAAAGTTAAAAGTCAGGTAGTGCTGAAATTATCAGTTTCTGCTGCTCAGCAGTAAAAACCATGAAAACACTGTAATGAGCCAGTGCTGCTTGTAAAGACATCAATATGCTTCCTAATCGCTAAAGCTTAGAAATAGCAGAGTGATAATCTCATTTTACATCTAGTCTATTACAGTTCACAAAGTGTTTTCACAGATGCTCTTACTTGATCTTCACCATCATACAGTGAAAATTAATTCTTACTCCCATCATACAGGTATCTCTAAACGGACTTATCTAAAGCCATGGAGTCAGAAAGCAGAATTAGAACCAAAATCAGCTTCCTGGTTCTTCCAAATCTTGAGCCCAGTGTGATTTCTAGGTAGTTCTCCTATTTCTAGGGAACACAGTGGAATATCCGTCACAGTATCTTCCTCAACCACAGGGTTGAGCATTCCCCTCTCCTTTAGTCAATATTTATTGAGTTCCCACTGCTTACTAACCAATGCCACACTGGAGGTACCATGCTAGAGGAAGGACACAAAGCAAACAAGTTATGATCTAACCCATCAAGAAACACAGCCTTTAGGGAGAGAGGACCAGAGTCATTCATCACTCAAGCATTTACTGGACACTATGTTATGCTAGACAACGTGCTAAGTGGTGAGATTTCAAAAATGGTCCTTGCTCTCAGGGATCATAATGTGAAAAGGACAGTTGGTAATGAGACCACATATAATCAACTACAAACTGATTCTGATTCTTGCCATACAGACCTATATAAAACTCAGCAGTTCATGGATGCCAGACTCAACACAGAGCCTCAGAACTTTGGTCTTTTGGTACCTGAAGGTGACGGTGGCCTTTCCCCTACTCTTTCCACATCTCAACAACTGCTATTCAGCAAATGGTAATTAAGCCAGTGATCCTTTAAAGATGGTGAAGTTAAGGATCTTGAGGTGTTCACGAGGAGACTATACTTTTAGAAGAATGTATATTTCTGTATTTTGAAAACCTACCTGATGAAAGGAAGGTTCTGGGAGTGGAGACATTTCCCTGGGAACAGAGACTAAAGTCCACCTAGCACACAATATTATTTGAAACTTTAGATTCCTTCTGAGAACTGTCTACGTCCTGGGAAGGAAGGTGAGTCCTGGAAGAGTCATTTTCTGTATGTGAGCTGGCTTGTCTTGGAAAACTGGTAGCTCTTTAGCCAACAGGCCAAGGGCCTTTATTTTACTTTCTGACTTCAAAAGAATATGGCCTGCGGTGCTGCGAGACAGGCACTCTTCTCCATGGCAGAGAAGAGAGTGCCCTGTGAGCATGGCGCTCTTGCAGAATATCTTCCCATCTTCATGGCTCTGGATGTTTCCTTCCAGATCGTTTGTTAAAAAGTCCTGGCCTGCAATTCCTGGCCAGAAAGTGACTGTTCGCTGCTCTCCAACTTGTTATTTATTTTAACCACTACCTGATCTTGAAGACACTGTTAGCTATAAAATAATTCATAACAATAGACCTCTAAATCTTCAGAGATTGTACAACTGAAGAGTATGCGTCTCAGAGTTTGGTGTGGCTCTCTGTGAGGCCTGAGAGGGCCTATAAACTGTTAACAGTAACATCTGCCCACAAACCAACTAAAAAGCTGGACAAACATTAATTTTTTAAAACTAAAACTCCTAAAGCCAACCTCTGCAGCGGGACTCTGGCATCTGAACTTCCATAAACAAATGCAAATGATGCATCTCTGTTGCTGAACAGGGTGTCTAGATTGGTCTATTTCTGGAGTCATTGAAAAGAAAACCACAAACATACACCCCTCAGCTAACTGTAATGCCTGCACTGACAGACCTCTCCGTGTCAAAGATTCAAAGCCCAGAGCCAGATGATCCCAACTTACAGCCCAAGGACAGAGCCCAGTTTTAATTTAGAATGCCTCTTTCATTCACTAATGAGGCTGCAGCTCACCACTGCAGGTGGAAGATATTGGTAGTTGTCATGGTTCTTGGCTCTCTAATTAAGAGGATCTATTTCAAGTCATATACCAGTGTGGTTGATCGGAGTCTAACCTCACTCATCTCCCTCGCCTATTAATATATGTGAACCTGCACGACATTAACATTTACTTCAGATTTAGTCGCCACCAGTGGGACCTGTTGCTCCATAGCTCTGCGTTAATTATCCACCCAGCACAAGCAGTTTTTCAATATGGAACTGGAAGAGAGAAGGGGGAGGGGAACAAGAGAACAAAGGGAGGAGGCGAGAGGTGAAGGGAGACAGAGAAGCAGAAAAGACTGCCTTTTATTTCAGAGACCTATTTTTTACATTATAACATGCAGATAAAAATGGTGTTGGGCTCTGGACTTTTTTTTTTTTAATATGTTGTTACTGATGTATGGCTTGCAACTGTCCATCCAGCCAAGCAACACTGACATTTTAAAACTTGAGCCAAAGGCAGCCAGAGAGACATGAAAATATCACTTAACCAAATCATAAGCTTTGGTGTACGTCTTAGGACAAGAGGGAGCAAGTGGATGAAAAATACTTAGGAAAGAACACACTCCATTTTCTCTTCCTGGAATGACAAAAATATTCTATTTAACACAAACACTTAACAGGAACACTGTGCAAACAGCATGTCTGCACACAATATACCAACAACAGCCTTCCACTCAGGTTCTCTTCTAAAAGAGGTCAGTCAAATGACCCTGGTTAGGGTCCCTCCTGTCAGAATCCACCATTCTCCAAGAATCAGAAGCTCTCTAGCTACATAAACAGTCATTTCAGTTGAAATAAAATATCAGACTAAGAAAGATTCCACTGCCCGCCGCCCCGCATCATCTGTATGTCTCTCCCCCGCCCCTTTTGGTGGTGGTGGGGTATTCAGCAAGCAAACAACGGCACTGAGCAGTTTTGATTTTTAATTTCACAGTTCATGGGTCTCATCCATCCATGTGAGGTCCACTACCAGATAAAAATCCTGCATCTATATTTCACGGCATCGTGTAAGACCAACTGCAGAAGACAATACATGCGCGGAACAGGCCTCCTCTCTCTCAGACTGGCCCTGCTGCTCTCCGTCCGCTCAGGAAACGTGTTGGTACCAGTTAAAAGGGGAGTGAGGGTGATCGCTGACAGGACCACAACCATGTCCCAGCCTCCTAGCAGCCATCTTGATCTATAAAGGCACCTATCAGTACAGAAAACAAGCCTTTTATAAATTGAAATCAGCTTCTGTCCTGGAAAAGCTAAGAGGTGATGGGTAAAGTTTAATTTAACAATATCTTTTAAAACTTAAAGTTATATTAATAATTCCCAAATTTAATGGTCTGTGTTTTGAGGGAACAAAATTTAATGAAATTTAAATGTCAGCAGAAATAGTAAGCTTTCTCTGGACACTTGTGTGGGCATCAGCTTTTCCCTTCATGGATGGCCTACCTTTCAAAGGCAGAGAAGAGGGTCATATCGAAGGATACTGGAGAGATGAAAGCAGAGAGAAAGTTCATGGGGGTCCCTGAACCTTAATTTCTTACTCTCCTTTACCCCAGCTACTGACTCAAATACAGCTAATGCCACAAAGTACATAAAAAGTACAAGGGCTGCTGGTTCTTTCATGCAGAGCCTTAGTAGCTGTGTTAACAAGGAGGCCAATGAAATGCCAGGCCATTACAAATGCCCTATTGAGAAACTTAGCTAGTTGCGTCACTTCCACAGGCATATAATCCTTTCAAACTAGCTGACTGTGCCCCCAAATTTTATTGCCTTCTATGTAGAGCTGTCTTGGGGCATCCTCCCAGTGAAGGACACCTGGAGAAGAGGGTTATAAGAAGTGCAGGGAAAGAAGGAGGGAGGGTAGAACCAACAGTTATAACAGGTGTTTGCCTCTGCTAACTTCTCTACAAGCCAAGCCCGGTGCCACAGGACCTGATCTACCACTGGTTGGCCTATTCTTGCAATCCTGGCTTCTCTACAATGGAAAATGAGCTGGCTGCAAACAGTTAAAAAATGGGCTTCATTCATTCACCTTATGATGGATGCTGGAGACCACCTATTTTAGAAAAGAGTCAATATTCTGGCGTCAACAGTCACTTTCTTTTTTTTTTGGCAACAAAGGATTTTAGTTATTTATTTAAAAATTTTTTTATCATCTTTATTGGAGTATAATTGCTCTACAATGTTGTGGTAGTTTCTGCTGTATAACAAAGTGAATCAGCTATACGTATACATACATCCCCAACAGTCACTTTCTAATACTCCACTTTCTAATATTCCATTGGAAAGAACCAACAATTTTAATTGTGTATTCCATAAGAGTCTCAAAGGTATGGAAAACTGGGTACTGTTCCGTGGTCAAATTTTAGTGGGACTATCAAGAATAAGGAAAGAGGCTACACTCTTCTTGTAGACACAGCTCAGGGAATCTGGACCAGTTCACACCTTACAGATATTGGACCTAAAATTCTATAAAGGCTGGGAAAACTAAAAATAATAACATCCTAGGGAGAATATTTGAAATCCAACTAAATGTAGAGCGGGTTTCTACCCAAGGCTCAGCTGCTTTTCCCTAAGGAGGATTTCTGCTTCATTTACTCTCCTCTGACAGGGTCTTCTAAAAAAAAAAATGAAGGAGGACGAATAATGTTACTGGGACTTTCCTGGTGGCGGAGTGGTTAAGAATCCTCCTGCCACGCAGTGGTTGAGAATCTGCCTGCCAATGCAGGGGACACGGGTTCGAGCCCTGGTCCGGGAGGATCCTACATGTCGCGGAGCAACTAAGCCCGTGCGCCACAGCTACTGAGCCTGCGCTCTGGAGCCCACGAGCCACAACTACTGAGCCCGCGTGCCACAACTACTGAAGCCTGCACGCCTGGAGCCCATGCTCCGCAACAAGAGAAGCCACCGCAATGAGAAGCCCGTGCACTGCAGCCAAGAGTAGCCCCCCTCGCTGCAACTAGAGAAAGCCTGTGCACAGCAACGAAGACCCAATGCAGCCAAAAATAAATAAATAAAATTTTTAAAAAAGAAAAAAAAAAAAGAATCCGCCTGCCAGTGCAAGGGACACGGGTTCGAGCCCTGGCCCAGGAAGATCCCACATGCCGCGGAACAACTAAGCCCGTGTGCCACAACTACTGAAGCCTGCGTGCCTAGAGCCCGTGCTCCACAACAAGAGAAGCCACTGCAATGAGAAGCCCGCACATCGCAAGTAAGAGCAGCCCCCGCTCGCTGCAACTAGAGAAAGCCTATGTGCAGCAATGAAGACCCAATGCAAACAAAAATTTAAAAAAATTAAAGAATAATGCTACTATTGGGGCCAAAACAGCACAGGGCTTATTCCCCTCTTCTTTTACCCTTACCCTTGCCCCTCCCCCAATTTTACTCAGAAACCTCAAAGCTCCCCACCCTGCATGACTGAAGTAATCTCCTGGGCACGCTGTCAAACTGTGCTGTCGTGGTTTGATGCCACAGCTAAGTGCGGATTTGGGCTTCTGAAGCCTTCCAGTTATACCCCTGGTGACCTATTTAGGAGTTGAACATACTTGTCAGAGACAGAGTGCCATGATTTTTCCCTTCGGCCCACTTTTCTCTCAGATGGTCCCTAACCAAAGAACAGTCACCCTAAGGGCCTGAATGTGTGCACACAAATGGTAAGATTTGTGGAAAGCTTGTATACAGCAAGCATACAAGCCTTGCACATGAGCTCTTTCCCGTAACTTAAATAACCTGCAGGCACTTTTCTTACTATACAGCTTCCTACAACACCACAAACTGCAGCCTGAAGTCAAAGATGTCTGATATCATGGAATCAGGCGTCAGAATTGCTTTGAGTTAGAATGGCTAAGTGTCATCTATGCCAGGCAAAACCAAGAGGACTACCAAGGAGGGATAAAGCAAAACAAAGATAATAAAGCAAAACAGTGTTTCTCAATAAAGGTCAAAATTAGTGACATAGTTCTCCCTACATTTAAGACGCTCTTTCAAAAAAATGGCAAGATCAAGGAAAGTTAAATATAGCCAACCCATGTATAGAACTATGAAAAGTTACAGGTTTAGACACATTTAATGAGATTTATGTAGTATAATCTTCACAATGTATTTTGACCAATAATTGATGATTGTTAATGGAAAAAGTTCACCATAGAGTTTCCCTCTAATGTTTCCAGAGCTTTGTTAAAACCAAGAAGCAGTAGAGGGGCTTCTCTGGTGGCACAGCTGTTAAGAATCCGCCTGCCAATGCAGGGGACACGGGTTCGAGCCCTGATCCGGGAAGATCCCACATGCCGCAGAGCAACTAAGCCCGTGTGCCCATGAGCCACAACTACTGAGCCCACGTGTTGCAACTACTGAAGCCCGTGCACTTAGATCCCATGCTCTGCAGCAAGAGAAGCCACCGCAATGAGAAGCCTGTGCACCACAACGAAGAGTAGCCCCTGCTCGCCACAACTAGAGAAAGCCCGTGCACAGCAAGGAAGATGCAACGCAGCCAAAAAAAAAAAAAAAGAATCAGTAGAACTCTACCTGAGGGTTCAGTGAACATGGGAATTAAAAAGCTCACAGCTCATCACAGGAGCCCATGGCTTGTGGAAAGAACAGGAGTAGCTCCACATTGCCCAGTTTTGTAATGCAGAGACTTTTCTAAACTCACTCAAAGTTCCGTGCACTTCATTAGCTTCTCTGCTCTGTTCTTTGTACAAATGCAGACAGGAGGAAAAAATATCCAACAACCCTCTGAGGATCACAGCTGGATAAAAGACTATAAATGTGCTCGTGCTGCTACAAACAGGTTTCCACCCTAGAATTCAACGTTGCTAGTAATTCTGAGAGGTACCCCCACCCCTGCCTGGCCTGGAGGTAAAGTGATGTCTTTGGGCTACAGTTAAGCTCAAACCCCACAGAGAGTCCTCTCCTGCTCACTTGAGCTTATTTCAAAAAGAGCCTCACGCAGAGCCCAAATCAGTGGGAAAGACTAACGCTAGGTTCAGGCACTGAGTCCCCGCCACCTGCCTCCCCCACCCTGCTGTTACTAAGTCTTTTGTCCTTTCAAGACCGGGAAACATTTCCTGGGAGATACCCTGTACAATTTGTCAGAAAACAGGGGAAGGGCAAAGATTAAACACCAAAGCTACTAACATACAGAAAAGCAAACGTAATTAGGGAGAAAGGAACAGTCACCATGTGTTTGTGTTAACAAAGGTACCATCCACTTCGAAGAACCCAGACATCATTTCTGTTCCCCAACCAGTGTTTATCTTTGCACGTCTCTCATTTGTAATACCACTAAGTATTACGCAGCAAAGAGCAGAGGAAATGGGTCAGTCTCTGGCTTTCAAGTAGTTTAATGAACATTTAGTACAGGATTGCAAAAGGGAAAGGAGTAGTTCTTTGAATGAGTGAGTCAAGTTTTTCTTTATTTAGAAAATTTCATCAATCTGCAAGGTGTACTTGGAATTTGCTTATTGTGAATTCAGCAACAGCTGTATGTAACAGCCAAGTTCCTTTTTACTGATGGGTCCAATCAATAGTTTCTTCTTTTGTCAGTGCCCATTATACCCCTCAGTGTCTTTTGCCTCTCACACAAAACTTCGTCTTTATTCTTATTTGCTGAGACTAGATTTAGAAATAATTAAAGGCTTAAAGGATGAGGATTTTGATATCTGTAAGTGGCAGGCAGAAAAAAGAGTCACCTTCTTATTCTTAACTGTTGTTGAGTCATGGGAAAAGCAGTCAGCGAGCGACCTGTGCATGCGTCCTGGGCATGGTGACAAATCTGCAACACCAAAGTGCCTTTCTGAAATTTGGTCTAGGACTTGCACTGAATACAATGTCCTCCTCTTTCAGGAAACTGGCAGGGGGACAGCTGTACTCCTGTCCTGTCTCTTGGGAGGCTAGCATTATGCAGAGGTGCTCTTATAAGTGTCACTCATTGAATGGCAATGCAGCTGGCCATGTTGTACTCCCTGGGGACTTTAAGTCAAAGGAAGAGCACAGTGGAGGTGGGAAAACAAACTTTTTTTTTTTTCCTGCTCTGGTGACTTAAAACTCTGGCACCTTAAAACAAAAATGCAGGGACTTCCTTGGTGGTCCAGTGGTTAAGAATCCGTCTTCCAATGCAGGGGACATGGGTTCAATCCCTGGTCGGGGAACTGGGATCCCACATGCCACGTGGCAACTAAGCCCTCAGGCTGCAACTACTGAGCCCAGAACGAAGAGCCTGCGTGTTGCAATGAACACCCAGTACAGCCAAAGATAAAAAACAAAAACAAACAAAAAAACCCCAGAAAACAAGAATGCATTTCCAGGTGCCTGTGCTGCATTATCATAGTAAATGCCAACATAACCTCAACCAGAATTTTCCACCAGATTGGTCTGCTTAACTACACACCCAAGGAACTGTTGTGTATGCGCTGGGGGTGGGACAAGAAAGTTCAGAGATGGATTTCAGTATTCTACTCATAACTCAAAGCAAACAACATTCAGCTTCATCTATTTTCTATCGCCATATCACTTGTAGAAGAAAAAATATACCCATTTCTGTTAAGAAGCAGAACACCTGCATTTCTAGGGAGCATCAAAGCAGACGGTTTCTTTTTATAAGCTATATAAAACCTTCAAGCAAATATTCTCTGCATGTCGCCTCCCTATTTACTGTTATCTGGACTTACATAAAGACACATATAAATAGGTGAGTTCACTGCACTGTTCGAACAACTTTTTGTTCTTGTTCACCGAGATCAAAAGCTCATTAACTGATCTGTAGTTATTTCCACCCCAAGCAGTTACCAATCAAACTGAGGTGATTAAAATCTTCCTCCTTAAACCAGGAACCAGGGGCCTCCAAGTATGAGAAGTGCCTATACACAGAAATTTTCTATTGTGGCTGGTGGGAGCCAGGTGAGCATCCTGCCTTAGGGCAGGTGGTGGATTTTCTATACTTCCTCTAGGGTAACTTCCAGCCTTAGACTTCTTTGCTAAGAGGGGTCACCCAGAAAAGCTGAAATAGCAACATACCAAATCATCATAAGGTTCCCTCCACTGAGACACATCATCTTGACTGAGTTCACAGAAAAAATCCTTTACTTACTGTCATTACATAGACAATATAGGCATAGACATTTAAGTGTACTTAAATCAACCATCTTTTTCTAGGTAAGACTAAAAATTTAAAAATAAAAAGATAGGGGAAGTGAAAAGACAACCCACAGAATGGGAGAAAAGACTTGCAAATCATATATCTGACAAGGGACTTGTATCTAGAATATATAGAGAACTTTTACAACTCAATAATAAAAAACCAAATAAGCTGATAAAAATTGGACAAAGATCTGAATAGACATTTCTCCAAGAAAATATACAAATGGCCAAGAAGCACATGAAAAGATGTTCAGCATCGTTAGCCACCAGGCAAATGCAAATCAAAACCACAATGAGATAGCACTTCATAGCCATAGGATGGCTTTAATCAAGAAGACAGGTAATAGCAAGTATTGGAAAGGATGTGGAGAAACTGGAATGCTCATACACTGCTGGTGGGAATGTAAAATGATGCAGCCACTTTGGAAAATAGTCTGGCAGTTCTTCATCGGTTAAATGTAAGAGTTACCATATGACCCAGTGATTTCACTCCTGGGTATATACCTAAGAGAAATGAAAACAGATATCCACAAAAAAACTTGCACACAAGTATTCACAGCATGATTATTCACAATAGCAAAAAGAAGAAACAACCCAAATATCCATCGACTGATGAATGGACTACAAAAATATGGTATAGCCATACACAGAATAGTATTCAGCCATAAAAAGGAATGAAGCACCAACAAATGCTAGAAGGATGAAACTGGAAAACTCACTGAGCCCTTTTGAGTAACACTTGTACTTTCACTCAGAGCTTAATAAAAAACAGTGTTTCATTCAACACACAGTAGTGACAATTTGAATTCCTTTTCAGTTCAAATCAGGTAATTTATTTGTCTTTATGATTTGGCTTTAAAAAAATTCTCTTGGGGCTTCCCTGGTGGCGCAGTGGTTGAGAGTCCGCCTGCCAATGCAGGGGACACGAGTTAGTGCCCCGGTCCGGGAGGATCCCACATGCCCCGGAGGGGCTGGGCCCGTGAACCATGGCCGCTGAGCCTGTGCGTCCGGAGCCTGTGCTCCGCAACCGGAGAGGCCACAACAGTGAGAGGCCCGCGTACCGCAAAAAAAAACAAAAAAACAAAAAAAACAATCTCTTGGAAACATACTTGATTAAGAATTTTAAAAAGACCAACATGAATCTCATCTCCAGATTAAAATGAAGGCTGTACCTAAATATGGCTTTTGCACATTTAAACATGTAAAAAACCACACAACTCATTTACAAAGGCCCCAAACAGCACTAATGTACTAGTGGAGCCCATCTGTAAAGTACTTTGAGAGCCTTAAGGAACAGCAGGAGATGGATGAGATTATAACTGCATTCTACCTTTCACTGAGTATGGTAATTAATTTTGGGACAAGCCCGAAATGAAAAATTTCCTACAACAGTACCACTAAGTACTTGCCTTAAATTACACAAAAACTGTTACCTCTGAGAAGTATTACCTCTCTTTCTGGTTTTAATATTTCTGACGCTTCCTTTCTCAACCAAAGCCATCTGGGTCACAAACATTTTTTGAGTAAACAACTCATACCAAGTATTAGTCTTATATTTTTAAACAGCGATTATCCCTTATCTTTGAACTAAAGTACTCATTTCATAAAAATTGGTCCCGGAGCCCCACATTAATTTGACGAAGCATGCATGTGAAATTGAGTTAAAGTTAAATGTTACTAGACCCCTCCTGTTTGAGTGGACCATTTAAAAACAATACTACACACCCAGATTCCAACACAACACAGCAAATGCAAAAATAAATAAAATACACACAAAACCAAATTAGGTTTGTTTATTGTTGAGTTATTTTACTATTGAGGGGGCAGAGTGAAGGGAGGGAGTCCAGATGCTGTCACCTCCAGTTCTTCAGTGCCAGGCTTCCAAGCACTTGGAATGTCAGAAACAAAAGATGTATAAGATAATGTTAAAACAAATGTATTTTAATTCACCACTTGCCTGATACTATTCTAATGACGAGCTAATAAACACAACAAAATCAGAAAAATCACCTCCTTAAAAGTTCAAACAGTATAGATTTTCTGCAAGGCAGTTTTCTACTGTGTGTGTGAAACCTTTCTTGTTATGACTCACTGAAAATTAAATATGCAAAACTCCAAGCTGAGCTTAGTTTTGCCTGTGCACAGAGACCTTTTTACTCTCATTCTTCGAAAACCTCGTTTTGGATCATGCTGCCAACACCAGAGAGAGGAAAGCCGGCCAACAATTCCAAATATAACATGCGGAGGCAAATGCTACAGAAATCTGTCTGACGGGAAGCGACCATGCTGAGGTCTGCTGAGGTAGATGCACTTCTCAACCAGACCGTTCTGGTCCCTCAGACTGTTTGGAGCAAAATGCAATCAGAGGAAACCATCCAGGTTCCAGTCAGCCCCATTACTGATGCCTATGGTATTCACTTTCTCAGTGAGAACAATCCTATCCATCTCAAACAGAAAGATGGGTCGGCGGCAACCAGAGCTCCACCAGTTAGTCTAATTTTTTTTTTTTTAAGGCCAATTTTTAGAGACCAGTCCATGGAGATCAGTATTTTCGGAAAGCTCAACTTATTGCACGACAATTATGATAAAGGTAAGGTTCCCCAGGGAACACTTAAAAACATCTCTTCCTAATTCTCTAGGAGCAGGTTTAGTAACCCCTAACCCCACTCTGAATAATTGATAAACCAGTTAAACTTGGATAAAATGATTATACTATCACTTAAACAAATATGAAGACATCAGCTCCTCAAGTTTAATTCTTCAATGAGTTCATGGTACTGAGCACAGGACAATTCATTCCCTCACCCAGATCATCAGAGAAAACCCAGAAATAGGGCTCCCAGTCTAACTGGGAAGAAAGGACTGTTCCTCATACAGAGCCCTGGCCCCTGAGATAAGACAAGACAATTAATACAGCTTATGTGACCAGTCATTTCCTCCAGTAGATTATCTTAGGAAAAATCCCCTGTGGTTATGGCCATGTCACTAAGCCCAGGAGGTAAAGCTTGCCTAGAATCACTTCGGGAGCATTTTACTAGATGCTGTTCACTGGGAGGCAAGCTGGCAAGGCCACCAGAGACTGAAAGAGGACTTGTCTCACAGAATTTTGAATGGAGACCCACAGCAGCACTGCAATTATGACCTACAGGGTTTGTAAAACGCCACCTTCACTTTTGAACATTCTGTACATAAGGAAAATTATCATTACTATGCTTACCTAAATAATCCAGTCTTAGTTAAAAAGGGAAGGAAGAGAAAATATAGTCACACCTCCTAACCTCACTCCCACATGACACAAATAAACAATAACGGGACAAATTACCATGAGCACACCCAGGAATCAAAATTTTCTGACACCATTAAGTGCTTGACCTAACTACTTGGGTTGAGATGGTTAATGAAATACTTCACTTGGGCTAGAAGAGTGTGGGGTAGGAGGCAGGAAAGTGGGGTAACCCTCACTTGAAAGAAGGGTTCCTGCCTTTGTACCAATACCTGCAACGTTTTGTGATTTATATAACTACTCAGATAAGTCAATGGTACATTCAGTCCTGGCATCTTCAAAGAGGGAACTGGAGATGTGAAACAAGCTCTGCCTCATTTACTAGGATTCGCAAAGCTCTGATTACCAGTTCCCATTCATGGTCTTAAAAAAAAAGTAGTCAATGAAACGCACAGTCTGAATCTCACTAACAGCTAGAAACCCCTCCCTCTCTCCTACCAGCTAAAGTAGAACTGTTAATTGTTACAATTTGACAAGACTTGAACTCATCAAATTCAAAGATTCAGGGGTTAGGTTTTATAGTTCGAAAGCCCAATCTCAGGCAAAACAGCACACTTTTTCTATGCCTGAAGTTTCTAATAAACAATTTCAGCTTTATTAAACGAACAATAATAAAGAGCTTACAAAATTCTCACTCAGTATGGGAATCACCATTCTTGGTTAACGGTAACTTCATTCTACAGGTAAAACATTAACCCACATTTTAAATCAAGAAGTCTACAATTCAGTCTTAGTATGTATCAAACAAGCGCAATAAAAAAAAATCAGCTCAAGTTTAATTCTCAACCAGAGCAACACAACACATCCAGGTACAAATCTCTTTTGTGCTCAAGAACAGCACAGGAAACTTGACAGGAGATTTTTTTCCCCAGGTGGATTACACCTTATACCAACAGGAAGCAAAGGTTAAAAACCACAGAACCTTACTGCTGGTATTAGTCACTTCACAATAAAAATTTTAAAGCCATTGGCAAAGCTTCCTCCAGGATAATCATTTTTGTCCCTGCAACATTACAAGCCAAGATAGGGTGCTCTCCTGGGCAAAGGAATCTTGGGAATGGTAATGGGAGCTTCCTACAAAACTTCTGACTACAGACTTAATTTGCCCAGTATCAGTCATCTGTCTAATAAGTGTTCCAAAACCTGCAATTAGTACAAATATACAGTGGGCACTACTCCACCAACCGAGAAACAGAATGTGAATGGAACTGTGTAGAGAGCTTAAGGAAAACCTCACTTTTTTTTTTTTTTTTTTAAACAGAGGGCTAAAAAAGGCAACATCAAAAACGGGTGGGAACAAACAGAACAGCCCCTCTCCTTCCCGCTCTCTCCAGCCATCTCCTCTCATAAACGCCTGCCTCAGTCAACTGTTGCTGAACAGAACAAGACCCATCAGAACAAGATACAATCGGGGTCCCGGCGCAGATGTGGGATTTTTGTGGAGGGCAGAGGTGATTTCTCCAGGCAGAACCTGGAGTTTAAACTCTTCTTGGCCGGATTGTTCTGGGCTGAGCTGCAGAGGAGGATCAAGCAGCGGGCGACCAACCCTGGTCCCTCCCTCCCTCTTCGGTCTCTCCCCTCCCCTCGCGTTCAGTAAGCGTCGCGGGGGTGGTGGGGGGGTGGGGGGAAAGCGCACAGCTTTTTTGCTCCGGTCCTTAAAAATGCCCTCGCGGGGCCACCACACACAATCCTAACCCCGACAGCAAAGGATTCTGCAGCGAAGGGTTCGCCGATCCCGAGCGGAGAAGTGAAATCGGCGCCCAATGGCAATTTTAATTGTCTAACCCGGCCCGATTTCCCAAGAGGCGGCAGCGCGGGGCGGGGAGGGAAGAGGGAGGCAGCTCCGACAGGCAACAGGGGGCAAGCGGCGGCAGAGAAAGGGGACTAAAGCGGCAAGATCCCAGCCCCGGCCCCCGAGGAGCTTCCGCAGAAAGGACCCCGAGGCAACCCCCACCGTTCCCCGGGAGACGTTTGCAAATCATATATGCAGCCAAAATGGCGCTGAGAATAAAAATATAATTTAAAGGCAGGTCGCCATATTGTAAACAGAGAGGCAGAGAGAAGAGGCGGACTCGAGAGACACCCTCCATGATTTCTTCCACAGCCGGAAGCGCCCGGGCGCCGGGTCCCGCGGGTCTGGACCAGGGCAGCTCCGGCCGCCGAGGGCTCCGCGCACCCACCGCGAGGACAGCCCAGCCAGGCAGGAGCCCGAGGGCGGCAGGCGCGCGGGGAGGCGAGCGGCGCAGGGCCCGGAGCTCCTCCCCTTCCTCCCCGCCACCGTCGGCCGTGCCCCACCGGCTCCGTCCCGGCTCCTCAGCGACTTCCAATCCCAGATGGGGCTCTCCTCACCCCTCCCAACCCCCACCTCGGGGTCCGGACCCACAGCTGCTCCTCCCCCCCCAAACGGCCGGATCCGGGCAGCACCTGGGGGCGGGGAGGCGCTGGCCCCAGCGGCTGCAGAAAGCTAGCGGCTGCAAGCGCCCGTTATTTCGGCAGCCAGGGGTAGGCCGGGTGAAGGAATGTTCCGAGGAGGGTCCGCCAAGGGGCTCCGGAGGGGTCCCCAGACCTTACCAGCACTGGAGATGGAAGGCGGCCGGGCAGTGGTCACAGCACAGGAGATCCCCACCTTCTTTGCAGCTATCGCAGCTGTCGTGGTTGGTGGCCCTGCCGCTTCGCCGGGGCTCCTTCTCAGGCTTCCGACTCCGCTTTTCTGCCTCGTCCGTCTTGGGGGGAGCCAGCAGAGCTTGGATTTGCTGCACACACATACAAATGGCGTGTGTGCACACCCGGAGGTCCCGGGCGGTCCGTCGCCCCCCCGGCGCGGCTTCTCCGTCACCCACCCCTCTCCCCCCTTTTGTCCTTCTTCCTCCCATCCAGCCTGCTCCCAGAACCTCTCAGCCCCCGGAACCAGGGGGAGCCCAACCTAACCGCGTTCCTGCAGCACAACAACGAGAACGGCTTCTTCCAAATGGGGAGGATCAGAGTAGGGGGATGGGGAGAGGGTGCGCGGTTCCCTTCTCGCCACTTCCTTGTATGGACAGTGGGGGACTCCAAAGCCAGGGAGGCCTGAAGCCCAGTACCCGGACGTGCTGGGGGAAGCACAAAGGGGCCGACAAGAAGGGGGTGGGGAGGCCCGCCGGTGCAACGAGATGGAGTGGGTTGGCGCCTCGGGAGAGCGAATCGAGGGCGGCGGGTAGGTGAAACTGCTGCAAACGTCCTCGGCGGCTGAGCGTAACCCCCCGAGTTGCAAAGATGGGAGGGAGAGTCTGGGTGAGGAAGAGCCCCCCCGTCCCCCGGCCCTCTTGCGCTGCGAGCTCAGGGCCGGCTTTGTGGGGCGGAGGGCGGAGGTTCCCTCCCGGCGCTGGGGGAAGGGGATGAGGAGGGCCACTCTTACCTCCATCAGCCCCCCCGACGTGTCCAAGTCGTACACGATCGTCTTGGTCTCCATTTTCTCCCACATTCATCCACCTCCCGGGCTGGGCGCTCTCTGCTCCGGCCCCCCCAACCCCGGGGGGAGGGGGGAAACGGGGGGAGGGGGTGCTCCTGACCCCGGCCCCCCTTCTTTTTTCCAAACACGGGTCCCGACTTCCTCGCCCTGGCACCCCCCCCACCCCCCGGCCCCCAGTCCCCGGGACGGCAGCGTCCTCCCCACGGGCCGTGAGGGGGGAGCGGCCCCTCAGCCCCGGCCCGGCGTCTGGCTGCACGGTGGGTCCCGGCTCCGGGAGTCAGGCCTTGGCGGGGCCTAGTCCCACAGGCTAAAGCCGGTGCTGGCGACCGCTGGTCCGGCCGGGAAAGCTGGCGGGCGCTGCCATCCCGGGGTTGGGGGGATCGCAGTGGGGGTGAGAGGTTAGGTGAGGTTGTGGTACGTGAGGTGACTGCGGGGAGGGTGATGGGGGGTGGTCCCCGGGCTCCGCCTCTCGCCGCCGCCGCCGTCTGCGTCCCGGCTGCCGCGCACTTGGCGCAAACTTACCGCGAGCGCCCGCAAAGCCACCCGCGCAGGCGCCCCGGGATCGCCGCTCGCCGCGCGCAACCGCAGTGACAGCCGGCGGCCGGGCTCCCGCGCAGCCGCAGTGAGGGGGTACCCCCCAGCGCGCAGCCGCGCTGGCATTCGTCTGGAGAGCCGAAGCCCCGCCTTTCTGCCCTGCGCCAGCGTACTGAGAGAAAAGGGCGGGACTTGAGGTCTCGCGCAGGCGCCTGGGAGAGCGCCTAAGGGTCACGGCGCAGCCGCAGGAACATGGGGATTCTTCATCCATTGGTGTTTGAGTATAGACCAAGACTACTCTGTTCCCGCGCAGGCGTATTGAGGATGCTCCCCTCCCGCCCCACAGCAACACAGCCGGCTCCGCGCAGGCGTATTGTCACCTGCAGGCCCTAACAAGAATGCTTCTCCTTTCGCCATTTTGGTAGTGGGATATAAACCACCGTGTCCTTGGTGCCCTCAGGCATGAACAGAAAGGAGCAAAGTGTGGTGTTGGCTAGAGCTGGTAGGCTGTCGGTGACAGCAAGTACTTCTAGGGATGTTGTACTGGACTCTGGTTCCAGCGTCAGGTGTGGCTGGACCAGGCGCCATATTGGTAAAGAGAAAAGAAAAGCCATCGCGACGGAAAACGATGCTTTTGGTGTCGGGTTGGATGGCTACTGTTCCCTCTTCCCTCCCGCTCCCAGCGGTAAATTTTAGCCTGAGCATTCCTGCCTTTCATGGTGATGAAAGGAGAGGTCAACCTGCCCGTTACTACCCTCTCTTGATCACTGTCCCTGAGAATGGCTTTCCAAGAGGAAGCCCAAAGCGAAGAGTTTGTAATGCTGACAACGCCCAGCTACCTGCCTACAGTGGACTTCAACTCCCAGTTTGCAATGCGCAAAGGGTCCAAAGGGCGAACGAGAGCGCATTGCATCCTGGGAGCAAGAATCGCGATGGCGCTGGTGGGTTATGGGGGCCGTAGTTCCGTGTGCATGCGATGCAGTGGACGGTAACAGACTCGGGGAAGAGTGATTTGCCTGCCGGAAAGATACTTTTCAGAGCTGCCGTGCTGCATGCTGGGATTTGTAGTCTGAAAGGCCTCACCTCGAATTCTGGGCGGGGCTTCACGCTCTCCACGGCGCCCGCCCCTGCCCTTGGTACCATCTTCAGAGGCTGCCAGTTATCTCTGCCTGACTGTAGATGAAGCGGTGGAGAAGGGAGTGGCATCATTGTGCCTGACACTAGGCGTTTAGTTGGCGTTGTTACCAGGTAGCTGTGTCCTGGCTCACTTTTGATGTTAAGGTGTACTTAGCATTCTCAGAAGCCTAAAACTGGAAAGGGCTTAAAAACCATCTCTTAATCTCCTCACTTCCAGATGCACAAAGAAGAGCAGTGATTTGCCTCGTTCACATAGTGAATTTATGGCAGAACTAGGAATGAAACAGCTTTCTTGATTCCCAGGCTAGGATACTGTCTAACTGCCTGCGAGGAGTTGCTGCTTTTTTGGGGAGAGTAAGGAGGGTGATTGGATAGGGTGGGGATGTCGGTGTGTGGACTTAGGTTTCCGTTTTTCTGACTTTCCTAATGATCCTGTTGTTGCCTGGGAAGAACGATAAAGTCCTGGGCCTTATTGATCAAGCAGGGGAGTATATCATGTAGATCGGCCCTCTCTGCCCTCTACCAGCCTCAGCAAACAAGAAATCTTAGTGGCTATGGGCCAGAGATGTGGCCCTCAGAGAGAGGAGGGCTGAGCTAGAAGTATGGAAGTGGGCGGACCTCATCTCTTCTTAGGCTGTATTTCATGCCACAGACCCTCAGAAATAGATACATCATGTGCCCTCTCCCACTGGCGTCCTTCCCACTGCTCAGGGCCCAGCTGTGTTGATGTGTCAGCCTGAAGGTATTATGGGGCAGAAAAGTAAGCCATTGGCACATGTCCAAAGAGCCAGGCTTTGCTTTGATCAACACCATCATTGCTGTTGAGAACAGACATAGGCATTAATAGGCTAAAGAGGGAAATAATACTTGGCTCTGTTGACAAGTGCCAGGGGAACTAATCACTCCACAAACCTTCCCCTCAGAACTTGGAGGATGAGGTCAGCCCAGTGGGGCCAGTAGTTGGTGCCACCTTGGAGAGCTCCAGCCCTGGCTGTTCCAGGGGGATTGAGGAGAGAGAGCAGGTGGGTTACAGATGCCTTCGGAAGTGACCTCTTGTGGCTAATTTAGGCACTGCATCCTGCATAGACTGGAGCCTCTCCGTCCTTCAAGGTGGCTTGTGGTAGAACCAGGAGGTGGGCAGCCGTGAGTGGTCAAGACCTCCCTGCTGGATGACTGTAGAATTTCTGGTTACTGCTACTATTTCCGTCAGAGAGTTTGTGTCATCTGGCTTCTGAGTGCCCTTAACTCCCTGTTGCCTCCCTCTTGCTCTTACTCTGGGGAGCAGCCATGCAGAGCATACCTCTAAGCATGGATGTATGATGGGGACCAAGGCTGGCTAAACACATCTCAGGAGGTTCTGGGGGCCATAGGGAAGGGGCATAGAGGCTAGGAGGGACCAAACGTGGCAAACCTAAGCACATCCGCTTCAGTCACCTCTTTCTGGAGTCCATGGATACAGCTTTTGTTAAAATAGGAGGCAGGGGCTTCCCTGGTGGCGCAGTGGTTGAGAGTCCGCCTGCTGATGCAGGGGACATGGGTTCGTGCCCCGGTCCGGGAAGATCCCACATGCCGCGGAGCGGCTGGGCCCGTGAGCCATGGCCACTGAGCCTGCGCATCCGGAGCCTGTGCTCTGCAACGGGAGAGGCCACAACAGTGAGAGGCCCACGTACCACAAAAAAAAAAAAAAAAAAAAAAATAGGAGCCAGGCCCCTACGCTGCATTGCCTCTGCGCCTCACAGTCTGGATGTTCTCTGAGGACAAAACAGACTAGAGCCTCATGTTCAGGGGTTCAGTCTCTGATTCCTATTCCAATTTCCTAAGCCTTGCTAGCTGGAAGGAAGCGAAAGAAGAGAGGCATCAGGCTTCCTGGGCTTTTTCAGCAATACAGTGGCTCAAAGGAGAGGCTTGGGAATGTGCCAGCCTGCAGTTCTGGACCTAGCAAAGAGGAGGAAATGAAGCATTGGGATTGATAAGCATTTGAGTTCCTGGGCTCCCATACCCCTGTGGCACCAGCAATTGGGACCTCTCATTTCACATGCCATCTGTTGCACTGACCTTGTTGGGACAGTAGTCCCTGAAGCACTGGCACGTGACTGTGTTTTTTCTGTTGTTGTTGTTGTATATTTTTTGGCTGCGCCACACAGCTTGCTGCTGCAAGGTCTTAGTTCCCTGACCAGGGATTGAACCCAGGCCACCACATTGAAAGTGCTGTGTCCCAACCGCTGGACCACCAGGGAATTCCTATGACTGGTTTTTGATAAAATCTGGAGATGATCAGTTGGTAGGTCCAGCATGCCTTCTGGTCCTAAAGTCCACATCCCATTTATCTCCCACCTTCCTTCCCTCCAAGAAAATACCATCCACCAGGCCATTGCTTGTTTTTTTTTTTTCAAAAACACCATTTTAATAAGGAAACAACAGAAATAGAAGATTGTTCTCTGGCTGGAGCCCAGACGCCGTATAATACATTACATGTACAAAGTGGCCTGCAGCCAGCTTCTGGGCCTCTCCCTGGGACGCTCTGACCCCCTGTTCCATGCCAAATTCCTGGACCCTTTGACCTCTGCTCCTCTCCAGAATATGCCTGCCCACTCCCCTTATCGCAAAACGCAGTGGCCAGGAGGGAAGCCTGACAGGGGGCTGGGGTTGGGGGAGGGGCTAGTGGGAAAGAGGATGTTTTTAACAGCCAGACTGACATCAGGGGAAGGTCTCCCTCTCTTCAGGGTGCAGGGCTGCCAGGGGAGCAGTGGGGTGTCCTGCTTTGGTGTGGAGCATGAGTGGTGTGGCCTAGGGAAGCCCAACCTGAGCTTGGGGTAGAGTCCCTAAACCCTTTAGGATGCCTTAGAATTATTGCCTCCCCCAGAAAGGGATAGAAGGCAGAACTGACCATTCCCAGGGCCTTAGAGAAAGACTAGAGACCCCCCCCCCCCGAGGGGGCTGATGTCAGCATGTCAGGACTACCCAGAGGTCGCTGCTGAGAGCAGTTTTGGCCACTGGTGATGGCCCTGTGAGGAGCACCCTGGCACAGTTTCCGCCACCGTCAAGTTAACCCTGCTGCAGGGCGCTACATGCCAGGGCTGGATGGCGGTCACGTGGAGAGAGGCGCTCCCGCTCTGCCTGTGAATTCCAGGCTGGAGGTCCAGGGCACGAAAGAGAGTCAGGAGAATGCTGGTTCTTGATGCCTGTGCCCCAGCTGTGTTCTGCCTAGAGGCAGATGCCCCTGACTTGGACCCAAGGAAGAGCCCTAAGTGGGCAGTGGTACCAAGAAAATAGGCCCTGGCGGGCATTGCAGGCGGGAAGAGCACAACTTTTTGAGGGATTGGTGGCATCTCTTCCCAGGTGGTATGTACAGGAGGTGGAGGGACAGCAGGAAGCTGGGAGCTCTGCTGCTGGGCTGTGAGGCAGGGCTGAGCCAGCTTGCCCAGGCTGCCCCACCTAGATGGAGACTTCATATTCTCTCGTCTCCTGCAAAGGAAAGAGACTGCTGGGAGTTGGAAACTTGTAAAAGGTTCGTCAGTCCATAATCCACCTTCCCAAGGGAAAGGGAAAGGGAAAGGGAAAGAGAGAGGGCTTGGCAGGACCCTTAGGGGTACCTGCCCAAGGGAGCATAGGATTGGGTCCTGATTAGGGTGTCAAGCCTGGTATGGGTACTTACTCCAGTCTCGTAAGTCGGATTGTCAAATGCTGACTCCACGGTGATGCGGTCATAAGGGCGGGGTCGTGTTCGGGGCAGCTGCAGGGGGCTTTTCCCCTGGAGCCTGTGTGGCAGAGAAGCCTGTGAGTCAGGAGTGCTGGGCAGGAGTGAGTCAGGGGTGCAGGGCAGGAAGGGAAGCCAGACTCACCTGGAGAAGTAGAGGTACACACCTCCCACCAAGAGCGCCATTGCCACCAGCGGCAAGAAGATGGCAGCTGCGATGTGAGCAGCATCCAGGGTGCTGGAGGCAGCAGGCGCCTTGGCAACTGAAAGCACAGAGGATGGGATTGGGGCAGAGGCCTGGGTCCCATATCCCCTCACCTCTGCCCAGGGGCATCCAGCCACCAGCTCCCTCTAGCTGGCTGGGGGCAGGGAAGGAGCTTTTTGCCCCGCTAGTCCCAGACCTCTCTCTCTCTTTCTCTGCCCTCCCTCCTCAGAGAACCCATGGCCTGGGAGCTGTGAGAACTAGGGGCAGGGAGATTATTTCCCTGGCCCTCAAGGTTGGGGGCTCACCATCCAGGCTGCGGCCGCTGTAGAAGCCATCCAGAGAGGCTGGAACAAGAGGGGAGGGCCAAGGGCGGTGGATGAGCCCAAAGAACCAAACCACTAAGGTAGGGAGTGGGCTGATCATGGGAAGGATTTGTCCAAGGAGAGCCCATCCCAGAATCTGTCTTGGTGTCACCAGGTCAGAAGGATCTGGCAGAGACTGGGGAGACCAAGAATAACAGGAAGGGGGCATGGGCAGGGGGTTCTGGTTCTCAGCACTTGACATCTTTGCCAGAGCAGCCCTATGGGCCAGGCAGAGGTTCCGGGGGTGGCAGGGCACTCACCAGCCCTACAGATGGGTGGGGGGTCACTCCAATGTGAGGGGTGTCCGGGCACACACTTAATGCTGGCCTGGCCCTTCAGCACGTAGCCAGGGGCACATGAGAAGTGGATAGTAGCCCCCGCTGGGTGCAGCTGCTTCTCAGGACTGCGGGCACCATTCTCGGGGGCGCTGAGGCCATGGCACGGCTTGAGATGTTCCACTGCAAAGCAGGCAGAGCCCAGTGAGGGTGCCAGGCCCCTAGCCTCCAGAGGCAGCATCTTCCCCTCCTCCTCATTTGAGACTTACGGAGACATTTGGGGGGCCGGTCGCTCCACTTGGGGCTGCTGGCTTGGCGGTCATGGCAGGTGAGGATGGCACTCCCCGTCAGCACAAAACCCTGGTCACAGATGTACTGCACGGTGGCCCCCACGGGAAACTTGGGGCTAGATATGAGGCGTCGGCTGTGCTCCACATCCCCAGGGTCATGGCAGGAAGTCACTAAGGGTGGGGGGCGAGGGGGGGAAGTAGCCCAAGTAGAACTCAGCAAAAGCCAGTCCACGCTGGCTTTGTTCCAAGTCAGCCAACATCTTCATGGCATACGGCTCCACCCCTATTTATTTGCCCCTACCCTTTTGCTGGTGTATCTCCTCATTCGCCCCTTCCCATCCATCAGAGTCAACAAATACTGATTGGCCATATACCAGGAACGAAATACTCGGAGTACTTGGCGGATGACCCTATGAGAAAGTATTATCCCATTTCACAGATGAGGAAATTGAGGCTATGAATACCAGTTAATAATGGCTGGAGTCTGGGTCAGAATCCAGGAGAGAGGCTTGTAGGTTGCGCTGGGGAGAATATGGGGAACAGGTACACTCACCCCTCTGGCAGGAGGGCAGGTCCTCACTCCAGGTTAGGTCCCACTGGCACATGAGGACACTGGATCCCACCACCTGGTAGCCAGGATAGCACTGGTAAGTGACGACAGTGCCATGTACCAGCTCAGGCTGCGATGGGCTCTTCCAGCCATTGGGGATCTCAGGCAGCTCCGGACACGTGTCATTACGGGGCACCTCTGGGGGCGGCAAGAGGCAGGCCGTCAGCAGCACCAAAGGGACTGTGCTAGCCTCCCCGACCCTGAGGGCACTCCGGCTCCTGCCAGTTTGTCCTGGGCCTAGCCTGGCCTAGGCAGGCTCAGCGGTTCATGCCTTCCTGCTCAAGGGCCCCTCCTTGCCTGTCCCTGGCATCATTGTGTCTCCTAGATTCCAGGGTTGTCACCTAAGCTTTGGCCTTACTTCCAGAAGCACGTTGGCCAATTCCTCAGGGATTGGGTAGGGTGGGGAAAATTGTCATTTCTGTCAAAGATTGTTAGAGAGGTAGAAACGAACACCTCTCCTCAGTTCCCTATTTCTGTTATGAGGTTCCTCCTGCTGTCTACCCAAATCCCTCCTGCTGCAGCGGAGCCTTGCTTCCTCTCACTGGGCCCTCAGGGAAGACGGAGAACAAGACTAGCTTCCCGAAGGTGATACCTGGAGTTTCCCAGCTTTCCCTCATCAGATAAGAGCACTCAGGCTCCTCATTGCCCTGGACTCTCTGACTTGCCATGGTTCAGGGTCTGCATCCTGGCGTCCCTTTTCCCCCAGGCAGCAGGGTGGGGCAGGGGCAAGCTCACCAAAGAAGTGAATGACAAAGCCCTGCTGGTAGCCCAGCACTGAGGCCCCGGGGTCTGACTGGAACTGTATGGTGACATCAGCCATGGAGGTAAAGAGCTTGAAGTGGCCACGGGGCCCAGAGTACTGGCCCAGGACCCGGGCTGTCAGGTCATCCCCATCGTAGAAGGTAAGCACGTCACCAGGGCCTATGCGCAGCCTGTGGAGGAGGACTGTCAGGAAGGGCGGGCCCGGGGACCCCAGGACGGGCTGGGTGACAGATGTCCCCAGAGCTCAGGAGGTAGCTTGGCCAAGCCCAGTGGGCACTCACACTCGGACGTCCAGCATGATGCGCTTGTCTTCCTCCACATGCACGCCCCAGATGCAGTCCTGCCCACGGCCGTAGGGCTCTGGCCAGTTGGGGGAGAGCACCACGCCGGCCGAGTCTGTGATCTCCCCACTGCACACAGCTGGAAAGCAGAGGAGGCGCATCCCCTCCGCGTTCCCCCCCAGTGCCATGTCCTGGAGCTGCCACCGGCCCACAGGAGTGCCTACCCACTGCTTGGAGCCCCCCACCTCCTCCTCAGGGGGAAGCTTGAATCACACATGTCAGAGGGCCCCTGTGGTCCCAGGCCCTGTGGCTGGCTCCCTGGTGCCCACCCTGCTCCCTGCCCTGGCAGGCCCATCTACTGGTGTCTACTGACCTCGGCAAGCAGGCTCTGTCTCGTTCCATTGGGGGTCATGAGGGTCAACGCACTCAATGATGATGGAGCCCTGCTCCAGGGTGTAGCCAGGGTCGCAGCTGAACTCCACGGTGGTACCCACAGGGTAGGAGGGTGCGCTGCTGCTGAAGTTGCCGTATTTGACAAAGGGCTCATAGCAATGGCCTTGCTGGAAGGCTGCAAACCACAGGGCCCAGCCCAGCTCAGCCTCGACTGGAGCAAACACAGGGGGCAGTTGTCCGCCTACTTCCCTCCCCAAGGCCTTTCTCTTCCTGACTGCAGATGTATGTCTGAGATTTGGAGCAGAGGGCAGGGACAGCCCAGAGCATCCGTCCCGATTGTGCTCAGGAGGTCATCTTGATTACCATTGTGTTCCCAGTGCCTAGTTTGTGCTTAGTACACAGAGGGTGCTCAATAAATGTTTTTTGAATAATGAACACATGCATGCATGAGTGGTGCTAGGATGTCTCTTGTAGCAATTCTCCTTCCCTAAGGGTTGGGGCCATTTTTGTTCTTCAAACTCTAGAGAATTCATTCTCTTGGACCAGAGGTCCTGGGTCCAGGCAGGGGTCTCCTGAAAAGATGGAGTAGAATCCTGGACTTCAGGAGAGGGGTAGGGAGAGGGGACCTGGGTGGCAGGTGAGCAAGGGCTGAGTTGGAAGGCGTGATAATGGAATGGAGGCAGAGGGGGAGGGTGTGAGAAGAGACCCCAGGCTCAAGACCCCCACCCCCAGTTAGGTCCCAGCAGACTCACCCTCATAGCGCAGGGCCATGCCTGCAGCCGCACCACTGCTGTCAGTACTGAGCTCCACAAAGAAGTGTCGGCCGGAGCTGAGCAGGCCCTCAATGGGCAGGTACTCCACCTCATAGGAATCATACACCGGGGGGGCCTCCACATTGTCCCCATTGCGGATGATGAGCCTGGGCCAGGAGAGCGGCAGCTGCGTGGCTGGTCGCTGAGTCGAGTGGGGTGAGGCCCCAGGCTTGGGTACCATCCCTCCAGCAGGGTATTACCAGGGCAGGCACTGCTATCCCACCAGGATACCCCCTCACCTGTCATCATCCTCTGCCAGGGAAACCTTCTCAAAGTGCAGGTGCAGCCGCTGGCCCTCGGGAGCCTCAAGCAGCCAGTGGCAGGTGAGGTTGATGCTGTAGTTGCCCGGGAAGCCAGGAGAGACGATACGGCCCGTGGTGGCATTGCGGATCACTCCACCGCAGGAAGCTGTGAGACAGGGGTGGGACGGTGGGCTGGGCTGGCCAGTGGGATCCTAGACAGCCTAACAAGCCTCTCTGCCCATCCCAGCTCTGTACCTTCTGCACGGGCCAGCAGGGAGCTTGCTTTCATGGCCCTGAAGGTCAATCCTTTGCCCCTGTGACCCTGCTCCAGGCAGCCGACCTCCTAACCTTTCACACCTCTGTTATTCTTCATGTGCAACTCCCTTGACTAAGGTAGATCTTCCATTGCCTAGCCGTGTGGCCCTGGGTAAGTCACTCACCCTCTCTGCTGACTCCTCTGGGAGGCCATCCCTGATTTCCCCTGCCCAGGTGAACTTTATTAATACCCCTTACCAGGGTATATCTGCTGCAGGGTATATCCAACCTTCTTGGGTATATCTGCTGTCTCTACCTCATGTCACTTTCTTAAACCAGTTATTATTGGATATGTCCCTTACGTAGGCCCCCTTGGGCAGGGACCAAGTCTTTTCAGGCCAGGCACAGAGTTGGTATTCAATGTTTGTTGAATAAAATGAGTGAATGGATATTAAAAAAGAGAGTGGGACTAGATCAGGGATGACAAACACCTGGTATGCATGCCGTCCACCTCCAATTCTTGTGCCCTTAGCAGGCATTGCTAGCCAGGCGATGGTCTTGAATGCTGTCTGAAACAGCATCACTACCACTGTCATTTCTGGGCTGACCCCTTAGGGCCTTTCCAGCACTGGTTCCTCTGGCCTGGGACCGTCCTCTCTTCCTAAGCAGAGGCTTATCAGCTCTCCCATCCCCATCACTGAGGGCTGCTGAGTTACTTGGCCACGGGCTCCTGGCAGTTAGATGGGGCCAGAGAAGGGGTCTCAGGCAACAGGAGTGTGGCTGGTTTCAGGCAGCGCTTTCCTCTCCTGGACACGCAGCTCTGGACCAGCTCTCAGAGACCAGGCTGCCGTGGCCAAGACCCGGTGCCTTTGTCTCCAAGTGTTCAAGACTGCAGAATATTTTAACCTAATAAAGCTTCCGGGGAAGGAGTTGTGGTGAGTTTCTTCTCTGCTTCTTTGCAGAGGGGGCAGACTCACCTTTCTGCTTGGTCTCAGAATGGAACTGCCCTTCAAATCTGATCATGCCCCATCCTCCACTTAAATTCCTCAGTGGCTCCCTATTACCCTCAGGATAAAGTCCAGCCTCAAGAGGGTGTTCAAGCCCTTTATAAACCACTCTCTCTTGACTCAGCGTCAGCCCTTCCCCGTACACCCGCTTCTTCAGGTGCACCTCACCATGTCCTCACGACAGTGTGCTGCTTCATGCCTCCGCATCTTTGCAGGTGCTGTTCCAGGAATCCACTCCACTTCCCTGACCCTAACATGCCTGTCATCCTTCCCTGCCTTCTCCTTGGGAAGCTTTCCTTGTCTCCTTCCTCATTTTGGAGACGCTCTCCTTCCCTTGGATCCCCACTGTGCCCTGAGTTCCCCCCATCACAGCTCCATCTGCACTGAACTTCCTGAGCTGCTTTCCAGTCTTCCCACCAGACAGAGAGCTCCTTGAGGGCAGAGCCCGTGTCTGGCTTATTCACCTCTGCTTGTACCTGGCACCTAGAAAGAGTTTATAGAATGAAATAAGTATCAAAAACCCAAGCTGCCTTTCACACTGCAAACTAAACATTCCATCTCCCTTCTGCCAACAAGCCCCACTCCACTGGCAGCAATCTCAGACTCCCTGATCACCCAGGGCCAGAACCTGGGAGTCTCCTCCTTCCCCCCATTCCCTCATCAGTGACTCTGGAAACACTTCCCTCCTCTTCATTCCCGAAGTCATTGTCTAAGTTCAAACCGTCTTGCCTGGCTGGCTGCCTAGCCTCCAGACACCACCCGGCTGTCTCTCCTGAGGAATAGTTCTGAGCCCCTCCCTCCCCATCTCACAAAATTTCAACAGCTCCCCACCCAGTGTCTTGGCCTGACATTCAAGGCCCTCCCACTGCCCCTTCCACATGTCTCAGGCCTCAGCCAAACCTGGCTGTTTTCTGTGTCCCTAAATGCTCCCTCACTTTCTCACCTCTGTGTCACTGCCCACATTGTTCCCTCCACTGAAATGTCCAGGGACTTCCCTGGTGGTGCAGTGGTTAAGAATCCGCCTGCCAATGCAGGAGTCACAGGTTCGAGCCCTGGTCTGGGAAGATCCCACATGCCACGGAGCAACTAAGCCCGTGTGCCACAACTACGGAGCCCACGTGCCACAACTATGGAGCCCACGTACCACAACTACTGAAGCCTGCACGCCTATAGCCTGTGCTCTGCAACAAGAAGCCACAGCAATGAGAAGCCCGCGCACCACAACAGAGTAGCCCCCGCTCGCCGCAACTAGAGAAAGCCCACGTGCATCCACGAAGACCCAACACAGCCAAAAATAAAAAAATAAAAAATAAATAAATTTTAAAAATCAGTTACTATAATTTACCACATCAACAGATCAAAGGAAAAATCATATGATCATCTAAATAACAGCTGTATGAATAGTTAATACAACTCAACACTCATTAAAAAAAAAAAAAAAAAGTCAAACCTTCAACGCTTACTTCCACTAGGAAGCCTCCTAAGTACCCAGCTAAGGATGATTGCTTCCCCCTATCCCAGGTCACTCTGTCTCTTCACTGGTACTTTTGTGTTTTGTTTTTTGACTGTGCAGCTTGCTGGATCTTAGTTCCCTGACCAGGGGTCGAACGTGGCCCCACAGCAGTGAAAGCACTGAGTCCTAACCACTGGACCGCCAGGGAATTCCCTCTTCATTGGTACTTTTAACTCCCTGCTCTGGAAGCTGGTGACCCATGTACTTTCTTTCACTCCCATTTCCTGGAACTGTGCGCTCCCTGAAGGCACAGTCCCTGTTTAATTCTGCTCTGTATACCTGTGGTGCCTCCGTACAGTAAGTGCTCAATAAGTGCAGGTTGGGTGAACGCCGCTGATGTGTGTGGCCATTTTCTGGCTTCCTTATGGAGAGCAAATGAAGGTGCCAGACAGCAACAGAGAGCAGGAATGAGCCCCCCACCTCACTCCCCTGTTCAGCTCTGAGTCCCCTGGGGCTACTCACCAATGCAGACAGGCTCCTGAGAATCCCATAAGGGCTGGGTGGCGTTGAGACAGGTAAGGAGCCTGGCACCCTTCAGCTGGTAGCCAGTGGCACAGTGGAAGCGGGCACTACCTCCTGGGTGGAGGCTGGTGACAGTCACGGCTCCATAAGCTGGACGTCGGGGAAAGCGGCAGCTCAGGAGATAGGCTGCAGAGAGAGAATGGGTGATGTGTGTGTGTGTGTGTGTGTGTGTGTGTGTGTGTGTTGAGTGGGCTGAGTCATAGCCAGGGCAAAAGGGGCCTGCCCCAGCCTGCCTTGAGGTGTCAGAGGAAGCATCAGGAATTCCAGAAGAGACTCTGATCCCCTCCCCAGAAGGTGCCAGTGATATTTCTGGCAGCCTGGGCTGGTTAATGGAGCAAGTACAGAGGTGGAAGTTGGAGCCTTGGGTTCTGGTCCAAGCTTTCTGACACTTTAGGCAAGTTACTTCGCCTTTCTGTGTCCTAGTTTCCTCATTTGTTAAATGAGGTTCAAAATGCCAGCCCACTTACAGGGATATTGTGAGAATAAATGAGATAGTATTTTATTCAGCTTGGTATCTCTGGAACCAAGAAATGTTTATTGAATGACTTGTAGATGTGAAAGAACTTGAAATAGAGAAAAGCCTATACTGATGTAAAGTACTGATATTATGTTTCCTATAGGGGACAAATATGAATTACAGCAGGAAACACTTAAGTCAGAGACAGTAAAAGCTTTCCCAGTATTCACTGAGAAATGCTAAAAAGCTTGATGGCAAGGGCTGAGGACTTTTTAAAAACAGGATGGGTCGAGGGTGGCAAGGCAGGACACGCCTTCAAGGAAGTTGTGGGAGGGACAAGTTGCCCTGGGAAACTTGGTAACTTTTAGAACTGTCATACCAAGTATGACCGAATGGTGGCAGCAAATCCTATAAAAAAAAAACCGGCCAATCCCAATCCAGTGCTAAACTGGGGCCTTAGCTAAAAATAGGGTTCAGGGCTTGGGTCTGAGAGGTGGTCAAGGAGAGGGGCTGAGTGAAGAGTCTGGGCTATAGTCTGCAAACCCTCGGAGGTGGTGGGAGAGATGAGGACCGTCTAGACTGAGGAACCACTCGTGGGTCTCGGGGTGGAGGAGGCCCACCCTTACTGATGGCACTAGGTGGATAGGAAGAAAGGTCCAGGCAGGGACTCTACAAGCCTCTGTGTGCCTTTGTATGAATATACGAAAAGCCTGCCTCTGGGCAGACGAGGGTCCAGACACAAGTTTTGTGATTTTCACCTGTCCTGGTCTTAGTTACTAGGTCTGTGAAAGGGGGAGATGATTCCTACTCATCCGTCTCTCACAGAGTTCTTAAAAGAATGGCCAATGAGTGATTGCTTGTGATTGGTAGTCAGTATGGGGCAGTGCTTAGGAGGTGGGCTCTGATGTCAGACTGCCTGGGTTTGAATACAGGCTCCCCTACTTGCTGTGCCACTTTGGGCAAGTTACATAACTTCTCTGTGCCTCAGTTTCCTTGTTTACCCACCCATTTGGAGTTTGCATCCAATGTTGTTACATGAGAGGTTAAGTGAGAGGATATATGTGCGGTGTCTGGCCCAGAACAAATACTGCACACACCAGCTCGCTGTTATTGTTTGTAACTTTGATTAACAAAAGCACCACTCATGTGCATGCACCTTCCAGCCTCTAAAGTGCCTTCACACTCTTCTTACTTGATGTCTACAACATGCTTAGGAGGAAGTTAGGGGTTATTAACTCACCTTCAGGTGAGGAAGACCAAGGTTCAGAGAGACTGAGGGACTTGCCCTGACCACATAGTCAGTAAGTGGTAGAGTGGGTGCTTGAAACTCCTGGCCCTAGAGCCCACTGCTTTATATCTCCTCTTTCCCACCTGCTTTCCCACATGAAGTAGAAACCTGGGCTCAGGAGTCAGAGAAACCTGAGAGTAATAATGAAGGCTGTCTTGGGTGGTCAGGGCGGCCACTCACAATGATCTGGGGAGAAACCCCAGGCTGGGATGGGATGGGACACTCTACCCAGAATGGAGGGGGGAGTGACACTGAGGGCAGTCTAGGTCATGAGCCAGAGGTCGTGCTCAGCACTTGTACTTCCATCTTCCCCATGAGTTCTTATCACAGTTCCGGGAAGGGAGGTCCCCCATTTCACAGATTAGGAACTTGGGCTGGGATGAGGTGAGAGCAGGAGGCTGGGGGCAGACAATGAAGCCCCCAGACTCCATGGTGGGTAAAGTGCCACTTCCCAAGACGAGCTTCCTCCTGTTGCCATGACGACTGTTCCCGGGGAGCCTGCATCATTGAAATCTGTTGAGCTATTTTCTCCCTGGCATCTGTTTCTGGGGCCAAGTCCAGTGCCAGGAATATTCAGGAGGGAGGAGGGGGATGCCTGGCAGGACCTTCTACTTCCTCACCCTGCCTGAGGTTGTGGGAGGGGAGTTGGAATTTGGTTCTGCAGATGAGGGTCCAACCTTATGATCTCCAACATTATCTTGGATAGCTCTGACAGGGGTGTGGGTACAGGGCCCCTCACCCCCTCTTCTGGCACCCTCTTTCTCCAGCCCAGGGAGATGCGCGTATGAGCACACGCTCCTGTTCCCATCTCTGGGATCAGGGCTAATTACAGCCTATAATTAGGGGAATTACACTCATTAAGGAAAGAGCTGATCATTGACAAAAACTGGGCGAGGAGGGAGGGCTTCTGGGAACTGAGAAAGAGGCAGGACTGGGCCAGCTTTCCCAGCCCCTCCTTGGGGTCTGCACCCCTCGCCAGGCCTCCAACTCGCTGCCTTTCAGCCACCTTTGTCTGGCCCAACAGAGAGAAGGTCTGGGGGTTTGTGCAAAGGAATTTGCAGCAAGAGAGAAGGTTACCGTGGTATGATTATGCCCACTGCTAGGGAGGACTGATGAGCCGTTAGGGAGGCTGGTCGGGCTGCCTAGACGCTCACCCTTGCCTCAGCTGGCCCCTTGCCTCTGACAAGCCCCTGGCCAGCCCCTGATGGCCACCAGGCTCCCTGTTGCCACACCAGATTGCTCCCCCAGTTTAGGTGGAGAGGCCAGGAAGGGGTGAGTACTCCTTAGGGGAGGGGTCCAAGCATCCCCATCTCCAGAGGAGTGATTGTGGCTCCTGGCAGGGCCGCGGAAGTGGTCCCTGACAATGCAAGCCAATTGTTCATGTCAATCATTTCCCCATTAGCACTCCCCAGTCTGAACTGGTTACCTTGTCACAGCAGTGCAAGGGATCAAGAAGACTTTGGGGAAGAAGGGGCCAACAGGGATACTGATGGGAGAGGGATAGAGTCCCAAACCCCTTTTCCTCCCTTTCCCATCCTACTAGCTCCTTAACATAGTTCCGGTTTCTTTCTGGATGTGTGCTAAGCCCTTGACATGCACCATTTTGTTTCATCCCTACCATGACTTTGTGGAGTAGGTGTTTTGGACTCATTTTACAACAGAGGAAAAGGAGGGTTAGAGAGGTCAAATGACTTGTCCAAGGTCAATAGCCAGTGGGAAGGAGATTCAGACACAGATGTGCCCATATCCTGAGTCTGTGATTTTCCTATTACATCATGCCACTCTCCTATTTCCAGCGGTGTTCTGAGCTGACTGGGACATGGCCAGGTGAGGCAGTTCAGGAAGGCCAGGTTGGTAGCTAAGGACCTTTAGATGGTCACTATCAAGCCCCTTTGACCTCGACCCCCTTGCATTTGGGGAGAGGCCTTCTATTGTTACTGCCTGTTAGGTGTCTGCCTCCTGAGGAGATTCTGAACTCCTTGAGGGCAAGGACTTGGCTGGATCTTGATACTGCCAGTCTCTAGCACAGGCCTCGCAACTAGGAAAAGTTTACTGACTGACTGAATGAATGAGTGGCAAGGGACACACCTGGGGCTGCCTGATTCTGTGTCAGTCCCCCTTTGAGACCAGTCCTCTGCAGGGTGGTAGGTGGAACAGGGAAGGTCCTGGAGGTATCAGATGGGCAATACTCACCTCCAGTTGTACAGAGCTTCCCTGGGCAACTGAGTTGTATGTTACTAGTCTCTCCATGCTTCCCCCAGGCTGTAACAGCACCAGAGATCCCCAGGAGGGCAGCCAGTCTGGGCTGGTATTTTCCTCAGCTACCCAGGCCTACCTTGGTAGTAGAAATGGAAGGTGCCAGGCCCAGCGGGTGGTGGGAGGCTCTGGAACCTCAGGGCCGCTTGGTGGGTGGGGCTGCGGATGACGTGGCCCCTCAGCAGGAAAGACTGGTTGGCCAGGGGCAAGGGGTCAGGCCCCCCGAGGCCCTCCACAGTTATTGTCTCCCCTTCTCGGAGGCTGATGTTCTGGACCTGTCCATAGAATAAACAGAGCAAAGCAGAAGAGTCAGGCTTCTTTTTGCTGATTGAGCCCTGCTGCCCTCAGGCTCCTGCAGGCCCGGGGCATGGCCAATCCTCAGTGCCCCTTGGGCATTGGAGCCCCGGCCCTGAGCTAGGCACTTCAGTGCAGGAAGAGCTCATTTTACCTTCCCAGTAACCCTGTGAAATGGGACCTGAAGTTCAGAGATATCAAGTAAATTATCCAAGGTCACATAGAGAGTAGCACAAGTGGGATTTGTAAACACGTCTGTTTCCAAAGCTTTTCAGCTACACCAAATGCTTCCTGTCCCTTCATAGCTCTAGGCTCAGTTTTCTCATTGGTAAGGTGGGGATGCAGTTGGTGTGTTGAACTAGATGGTGTCTGCCGAGGGCCTGGCCAGCAAGGTGGGCTCTTAAACATCAGCTTCCCCTGAACATCCTCTGTTGTCCTCTCACACCCAGCCTGCCTCAAACTGAGCACCCGCTTCCCCCAGCTGGCAGCTCCCCTGGCTCCCCAGCTCAGGGAATGACCTTACCATCCATCTGCAGGCCCAAGTTAGAAACTGGCATCTCTCCTCCTCCCTTATACCCCACATCAAATCCGTCATTCCTTCCTGTCAACTGGCCCCCAACTCTGTTCACTGCCCTTCATCCCCGCTGCTACCTCCCCCGTCCTCGCTGTTATTGCTCACCTAGACCCTCGCAGCAGCCTCCTGCCAGCCTCCCTGCCTGCAGGGCTTAACCCACTTCTCCCTCCACCTCATATTCTCTGAACTGCAGCCAGTGAATAGCCCTGATATGTTGCTGCTCATGGTGCTTCCTTATTTAAATCATCCGTGGCTCTCCAGTGAGCCCACAAAGACCACAGTATCTAGTCCAGACTCCTTGCTGTGGCCCTCGAGGCCCTGCCCAACTTGGCCTCTGCTGACTGCTCAGCCTAGCCTTATGCCACGCCCCTCCACGTGCCAGCCACCCTTCTGTTCTCTCTTCTCCGGGCCTCTTTTTCCAGTCCTTTCCTCTGGCTGTCACAGGCCCCTCTGCCACCACCCCAACACCCTTAGACCTTCAATCCCTGCAGCATCCTCTGGGCTCCATGCCTTCATTCAACAAGGATTGGACAGCAACAGACTCTGCCCAGAGGGGAAGTGTTAGTGTGGCCTGGTAAAGGAGCACTGGATTGGGAGCCCAGAGGTCTGGGACCTAGTCCTAACCATGTGATCTTGGACAAGTATGCCGACTATTGGAGCTTCATTTTCTCCATCATATAAAATGCCTAGTGTGAATCTTTGCTACTCAGAATGTGGTCCCTGGGCCAGCAGCATCAGCACCACCGGGGAGCTTGTTAGAAATGCAGAAGCTCAGACCCCACCTAAGATCTACTAAATCATCCTTTGCATTTTTTTTTTATATCTCTGATTTTCTTTCTTTCTCTCTTTTTAAAATTAATTAATTAATTAATTTTTGGCCGTGTTGGGTCTTCGGTGCTGCTCGCGGGCTTTCTCTAGTTGCGGCGAGCGGGGGCTTCTCTTGTTGCGAAGCACGGGCTCTAGGCGCGCGGGCTTCAGTAGTTGTGACACACGGGCTCTAGAGTGCAGGCTCAGTAGCTGTGGCACACGGGCTTAGTTGCTTCAAGGCATGTGGGATCTTCCCGGCCAGGACCCGAACCCGTGTCCCCTGCATTGGCAGGCAGGTTCTAAACCACTGCGCCACCAGGGAAGTCCTCATCCTTTGCATTTTAACAAGGTGATTCCGAAGCATTGATCTACATGGTTTCCAAGGTCCTTACTATGTTGCTCTGAGGTAGGACCTTCACAGATTATCCTCCTGGGCTAGTTAAGTGGCATCCAATGAGTCACCAAATCCTTCCTAATCTTATCTCCCAAATATTTCAGTTGCTTCCTCCTCTCCATCCCTTTGTCTCTATCTTGGCCCTGATTACCTACCACCCTCCCCCCCACCCATTGTTCCTCACCTGGCCTTCACCCCTCCCATCCCCAACTCATCTCCCTGGCCCCGGCTGTCTCAAGATTGGACCATGTCTCTCTCCTACCCAAACCCTGTGGGTGACTTCAGATTGTCCACAGGAAGAGGTCCAAACTTCCCAGCTCACAGTTGGCCTCAGCAGCTCTGCCAGCCTCTTATCTTCACTGCAGCCACAGGCCATGCCTCACTCCCCTCCTCTGGGCATTTGCATATGCAGGATCCAGCCCAGGGAATGCCTTCCGTTTTTTCCTCTCCTGCTGAAGCTGCTCATTCTTTCAGGTCTCAGGGCCACCATCCTCTGCCTCCCAAGCCAGGCCAGTCAGTTCCTTTACTTCAGGCCTCTCTACCGTCTGTCTCTCTTATAAAGCCTAAAGGTAGCATTTTGGGTCACAATGCCCTCTTCGCTGGCCAGTTGCAATAAAGATGTGTGGAAAGGGTGAATGTGTGGGTCGCTAGAGGGACATTCCTTGCAGATTTCTGTAAACTGAGAAGCACAGAGCATGCTGAGCCCAGCCAGGTCCAAGGACGCAGCTGCGCTAGGCTCTGGGCCCCTCAGACTGTGGGTGGTGAGAGCATGCGTGCCCTGCAGACTCCCCTGCCTGGGAGAAAAGGCCTAGGGGATCTTTGGGGCTGAAGAGAAAACGCAAGGCAGGGTGCTGGGGCAGATGTGCAGCCTCTCCATGAGGAGCTCCCCTCCAGGGCACATTTGGGTGGAGGCTGCTGGACCATCTGCCAGGGACATTCCTCAGGGAATTCCTGCAGCAGGCGGAGGCTGGATGAGGTCCCCTCAAACTTGGAGATTCTGTGATTCTAGAGTTGGGCAAACAAGACACACACACGTGGAATCTGTAATTATCGAGAGATGCCAGGCAGCATATAATTCTGCCTTAAGTGGGACTGAATGCATGCAGCAGGAATCCTCTAGGGGGGAGTGGAGGGGTTGCAGGCTCAGGGAGAGCACGTGGAGCAGGTGGGGCTGAGAGGCCTTACGGGGGCAGGGCCGGCCTGGGAGGAAGAGAAAGGGAGGACATCACCGCAGGGGAATTACTAATGAAGTGAAGGCAGAGAAGTAGACGTGAAGTTAGCATTTTTCCTAGTTCCCACAAACACCCTTTTGACCCCTATCTTCCAGCTCCTGACCCTGCTTTTTAGCCAGCAACGGTGGCAACAGCAATAACAACAATTACCATTCACAGAGCGCCTACAGTGTGTCAAGCCTTGTACTATTTACAGATATTTCATCCTCACCAGAATTCTGTAAGGTGGGTGGTAAAGTCCCCTTAAGTAAACAGAGGCTGGGAGAGGCTAAGGTCACACAGGTGTTAAGTAGTAGAGCCTGGCCTTGCTGGAGGCAAAGGCAGCTCCCTTCCTCCTAACCTCATGGGGGTGTCTCCCGCAGACAGATTTCTAGACATCTTTATTCCTGGGTCCCAGGTCCGCCAGGTTTAGCAGGGAGGTGGTTTTTGGCCATACTGGGCTTTTTTCAAGATGTTGAGCCATCTTTCGCCCCAGAAGCCCGTAAAGCTGAGAAAACTGGGAGCTGAGACCTCTGTCCCCCTCCAATCTGGGGAAGGCATGGGCCCCTCAAAGCTGGCCTGGTGGCAGGGGTTGCCATGAGAGCATGGAATGGAGTGGGCCTGATTACTTGGGGCTCTTATCCAGAAGGTACTCTATTCTCACAATGGCTGTCTATGCAGCGCTGGTCCCTTGGGTTTCAAGCACCCACTTGCAGGCCTGCCACAGTGGCCAGATGTAATTTGTCACTTGTTTGAGGGCCAGGCCTGACAGGGGCCAGACAGGGCTTGGTGTTAGACAAGGGGGGTGATGAAGTCTTGATGTAATTTGCAGGCATCTGAAGGGCTCAGGAGACAGATTGAAATGTCAGCTCTGCTCACGACGGCTGTCTTCCCACACCCCTAGCCAGTGACAAGAGGGGAGCTGGGGATCAGGCTGGGGAAGACAGAAGCAGAGGGAGCTGAGTACAATTCCCACAGGACTCTGGGCTGTCTAACACTGCCCAGCTTCCAGCAGACCAGGGGTCAGTTCAAGGAAGGAAATATGGCTGCTTTGAGGGGGCTGACTCCTCCCTGGATGGGAGGTGGGGAGGATTCAGGTTGCCCTCTGCCAACCCCAGACCATCAGCCTTGACTGGCCTGTCTGTCCCCATGGAAGCTGCCAGTCGGTCTCTAGGACATGCTCTAATGGTGCGACTCATAGACAGGATGGTGCCACAAGTCCTTGCACACAATCATCTTAGTACAACCCTGCACGGGCCATGAGCTCAGGGATGACTTGTGTGTAAGCCCCTCCCCCAGTACCTGAGTCCCACTCCCAGAAGCTGACCACGGCCCCTGTTCTACTGCGCTCTCCTGATCACCGACACCTGTGTGTGTACTCTGACATTAAACCCACCACATGCACACAACTCCCTCAAACACATGACCTGGCACATATGTCCACACATACATGTGCTCCCTCACTCCAACAGTAGTAGAATCACAATTCTTCCCATGAGATCCTTTACAGTTTTCAAAGCTCTTTCACACCCATTATCCTCACAGATCTCACAAAACCTCAATAAGGGAGGCAGGGCAGGCTGTGTTTACCTCCAGCCTATAGAGAAGGGAACCTCGTAATCAGAGAAGTTGAGAGCTCCTCTTTGGGTCACACTGTAAATCCAAGGCAAAGCCAGGACTCCAGGCCAGGACTCCTGATTCCTGGTCCAGTGCTTTGTCTTCATGCAAGCATCCCAGGCCTCTCCCCTGAAACTGGGAGAATTCCAGATGGGGTTCCTAGAGGAGCAGGCAGGGCTGGGCTGAGAAAAGCGGTTGGGGATGGAGTTCTCCAACTGTTCCCAACTGAACTCTCTTTCTGCAACAGGACAATCTTCTGGGCCAGAGGAAGAATAGGGACTCTTGAGTCCTGGATCAACTCCCAGCTCCATCACCGACTAGTTGATAGGTCCTTGGGCAAGTCACATGACATCTCTGAACCCCAGTTTCATCTGTGAAATGGGATAATCACACCCACCTCATGGGGTTATAAGGGTTAAGTTAGATCCCGCCTGTACGGGGCTCAGCACAGAGTGGGCGCAGCAGGAGCAGTCCTCTTTCCCGTTTTTGGAGAGACCTGGGCCTCACCCAGGCTGTGGACCCACCTCACCTCAGGTCTGCCAGGGCTCTGCCTGGGAGGCACTGTACCTGGGAGCCACCCTCTCCCTAGCCCAGATTCTGAGCTGCTAGGAAGCAGGAAACAGGGTCAAGGGCCTGAGATACCACTGCCATTCTGAGCTATGAGGGAGCTTCCCACCCAGAAAAGGAGCCACACTCAGAGGGACTGGCTGGGAGGAGACTTTTGCATCATCTGGTTCAACCTCCTTTAACAGAAAGGGAAACAGGCCCAGAGAAGGCCAGGGCTTAGCCCAGTGACTGAGAGATGCGCTGCAGAACCAGGACTGGACACCCACTTGCAGTTTCTGTGCTCTATGTGACAGCCTCTATGCTCTTGTCCTAACTGATGCTTGTCTACAAACACTTATGGGGGTAGGGTCTGCTTTAGGGAGGGGAAGAGGGGCCTAAATCCTTGGGGCTAGACCTGTTTCCTCCCTTGTGACCCCCCCTCAGATAAGCCTTCTAGGAGCCAAGAAAGAGGAGCTTGCTGAGAAATCTCACCCCCCGACCCACCACCCTACTCCTGCGTCCATATCAGGCCTGGCCCTGACCCGGCCTAGAAGGGTAGGGTGTTCTGGTTATCAAACTGGCAGCTGGCCTGGCATGGGAGAGCAGTGTTCCAATGGGGCCATGTGGGGCACTAGGGCAGGGACTGTGGGCAGCTGTGTCCAGGCTCCAGATGGTACAGAGAGCACCCAAGCCAAGATGGGGCTGGCAGCGGGAAGGTTCTTGGAACACCAAGCACAGTGAGAGACATGAGCCAGGCCCAGAAAGGCCTGGAGCTCTCAGGGGAGCTGGCTGCCTGGAGAGGAAATGGGACCCTCATGGGCCATGGGGCTCATGCCCACCCACCCTGAAGGGTCTTCTCTGGATCTCTCTAAAAAGAGCCTAGCCCAGTGCCCAATCCCCAGCTGAAATAGGCAAGCCTCTTCCCATCACAGAGGGCTGGCCCTGGCCTTCTTCCTACGGGCAGCCCAGACCCTCGGCCTCAGAAGGCACAGATAGCTGCAGCATCCTGAGGGGAGGTGGGGGCCAGGGATGAAGCAGGTTATGAGGGGCTGTGGTCTAAGCCATGGAGAGATGGGCTGTTAGGGATTCTGGAACCCCTGAGGCTGTTCCTCACAAGGAGGGGATTGAGAGGGTCTTGCCCAGGGGCCCAGCCTTTAGCCAGAGCTGTGGCCACATGGCAGGGGTTCAGCATGGTGTCAGGCTGACCTGCACAGGAGTGTGATTTTTGGGTCTTTAAGATGTTCCGGACTTCTCAGGTCGTCCACTGGTTAAGACTCCGCACTTCCAATGCAGGGGACTCAGGTTCGATCCCTGGTTGGGGAACTAGGATCCCACATGCCGCGTGGTATGGCCAAAACAAAAAACAAAAAAAGTTCCTCTCCTCCCACGGTTCCTCCAGTCCCCCTTGCCTGGATTCCATCCCTTCCACCTACCCTGAGCCATCCCTGTGAATTCACAGAAGGGCAGGCAGGGGCTTACCCATGATGGGAAGAAGCCACAAGCCCTCCCCAAGCCTGAAGGAGCAGTGGGCCGCCTCCTGGGCATTCCAGCTGTCTCATCTGTCTTGCCCCCAGTGCACAGCGTGGCCTGGCCCAACTGCCAGCCCTGGGCAGGAGGGCACTGCACTCAGGCCTAGCCTCTGGCAGGAGTGCAATCCAGAAGCCATTAAGCCCACCTCCTGCTCCTAGGCAATAAGGTCACCCGTTCAAAACTGCCTGGGCAGGCTTCAAGGGCCAGTCTGCCTTACCTGCTGCTTTCCAGCTGAGGCTTGGCTGCTGGCCTCTCAACCTTCAGGCTTCAGAGCAGGTATCATCACCTCTGGGGAGCCTTCTCTGACCCCCCCGGCCCCCCCATGGTGGAGTGTGCCCTATCCTGGAATTCCTATCGTCCTCTGTGCTTCCCACTCCTATCCCCAACAGCACTGTGCATTTTGTGGTCATCATTTTTTTTTTTGGGGGGGTCATCATTTATGATTTCTGTCTCCCTCACTAACTGTGAAGATCCATGTCTCCAGTGCCCAGTACAGAGCCTGGCACATAGTAGTTGCTCAATCTGTACTTGTGGAACAAATTCACTCAACAAAAAACATTAGTTAGGGCTTCCTTGGTGGCGCAGTGGTTAAGAATCTGCCTGCCAATGCAGGGGACACAGGTTCGAGCCCTGGTCTGGGAGGATCCCACATGCCGCGGAGCAACTAAGCCCGTGCGCCACAACTACTGAGCCTGCGCTCTGGAACCCGTGAGCCACAATTACTGAAGCCTGTGCACCTAGAGCCTATGCTTCACAATAAGAGAAGCCACCACAATGAGAAGCCCGTGCACTGCAACAAAGAGTAGTCCCCGCTTGCCGCAACTAGAGAAAGCCCGCGCGCAGCTACGAAGACCCAATGCAGCCAAACGTAAATAAATAAATTAATTAATTAAAAACCCAAAACATTAGTTAATGATTAACGGAGTGACCTTGGGCAATTCCCTTTCCTTCATGGCCTCAGTTTTTCAACTACCCATTGGGTATTGGTCTGCAGTGTCATTAATTCTTTAGGTCCCAAGTGGCCTGTGTGGTGTGGCCAGGAGGCTTAGATAGGAGCAGAGGTTGCTAGAACTGGCCATGGAAGAACCTTAAACCCTGCTTCAGCCCTGATGATTCTGTCCCTCCCCACCCAGCCCTCCCTGCCATGGCCTCAGGTGCTCTCCGGCCATCAGGGCCGACAGGGTCCCCAAGGACTCTGCCCAGTGGTGGTACGGTAGAGGGCGGGGCCCTCATCTGCCTGCTATGTTTCCTGACAGCAATCCAGGGCTGTGGCAGGTCTTCCTCTCAAGGTTGCCTGGTAACGGCTTTTACATTTGATAAAAAAAAATGTGGCAGAACCAGACAACAGACACGGGGCTTCCGGGGGCTTCCATGAGAGGGTGGGTATCCAGGGTGGGGCTTGTGCCTGGGCCAGGGCCAGGGCAGGCAGAGGCAGCATCTTGCCTCATTGTGGAGAGAATGGGCCCGGCCCATTCTTCGGGACTGGGCCCGGCCTGGCCTAGTGGGAGTCAGTGGGGATGGTAGGCTTGGGGGTAGAACCAGCCCAGGCCTGCAGAGGGGCAGCCAGCCTGGCATCTGCCCCCTCCCACCCCCTTCCCCACACCTGCAGCTGGTGCCTTCCACCTGGTGAGCCACAGCCAGTGCCACCACTCATTAGGTGATGATTTTACATTAATTACCTTAATTAAGCGGCACTGAGTGCTAATGGCTTGAGGTGGGGTGGCTGTTCCTAATTACCCTCCCAGTCAGACCAGAGCGAGGGGCACAGGGCTTGACAGAACAGGAGCAAACAGTTAGAGAAAGAAGGGGAGGGGCCCACCAGTGCTGGGAGGATGTCCCCCTCCGCAGGGCCTGGCTCAGAGACCTGGACCTGACATCCCCAGAGGGCAGGGCTGAGGGTGCTGCCCCAGGACAGATGAGCTTTAGGCCCAGATCCAGGGGCTTTGGGATGCGTGGGGAGCAGGCCGGGAACGGGGGATAGGCAGAGCTGTCCTCTTCCCTGGACTCCTCCTCTGCCCCTTCCCTGTGCTCCTCAGTCACCGCCCTGATTCCCTCAACTGGGCTGAATGCCTCTCCTCTCCACCTCCATTCAGTCTCCAGAGTCACATTAAATGTCACCTCATTCCTCCCCACCTCCATTCATTTGTCCACTCATTCAGTCAGCCCATGGAGAACCCAGTCTGGGCCGTGTACACCAAGGCACCCCTCAAGGAGCTTACAGTCTAACTGGGGAGATGACAGCTATAAACAGACCCATAGGAGACAGCGTGATGAGTGAGGATGGGGGATGCCCCAGGCTTTGGGGATCAGGAGAGAATTCCCAGAAAAAGTGATGCCAGGGTTGAGTCCTAGGGGAGGAGATAGGAGGATGACTCTTCCATGCAAAGGGACCAGTAGGTGAAACTGGGGCTTGTGGGGAAAGTGCGCTTGACCCATTCCCTTAGCTGCAAGCCGTTTAGTGCAAAGCAGGAGTAGAGAACAAGGGAAGAAGTGGCTAGAGATGGGCCCAGAGGCACTGGCCTTGATTTACAGGCCCTTGGGGGAGACGTGGGAGGTAGGATCAATTTCATTTGAGGAAAATGACTGCAGTGTGGGTGGAGGATGGTAACGGGGGCAAGCATGAGTGGAGTGACAAGTGAGGCATCCACTACAGCATCAGGGGACGGGTGACAGAGGCTGGACCACGTGGGGGTTGGGATAGAGGGGGAGCAGCACGTAGACCTGAGTCTGGGGGAGTGTCATGGTGATAGAACTTGGGCATCAGGGAGCTGGTGGAACAGGGAGAGGGAAGGGCCAAGGTGCCTCTGGTCACACAGCTCCAGGGATGCCATCTATGATGCACCGTGGTGGCCCTGCTCTAGGTTTCTGACTGGTTGGGGTCAGTCTCTGAGGACAGGAGTAGGGTGGCAAGCATGTTTGGGGGAACAAAAAGGAAGAGTTGGGTTTGGGGCCTGTGGAGGTGGTGGAGCCTGTGGAACAGCCATGAGGACCTGCAGGCTCAGGTTTGGGGATTAAGAGGGAGCCTTAATGCCAAGGGAGGGATGAGATGGCCCAGGAAGGTAGGGGGCAGGGGGCTGGGCACTAGGTCTGGCTCTCCCAGCAGCTGGTCACCTTTGATGCTGTGGCCATGTCTTTCTTCCCACCTCTGCATCCCAGGAGCCAGCACAGGGCCTGGCCCAGAGGAGCTACTCAGGGAGTATTTGCTGAAGGGAAAGAGTAAGTGAATACAAGAGCGAGTGAATATATGAGTGAGTGAGGCTCCACGGCTCTCACAGGTCCAACAAGGCCGCCCTGGGTTCTGTCAACTCAGACGCATGGATTCAGATGCTCACCCAATCCCGTGCCCATCGAGGCTAGAGCCCCTCCTCAGGCTCTCCTGAGCTCCTGATTAAACCCTTGGGGGAAGAGGATAGGCACACGTGCTTCTCCAGCAGCCCCTCTCAGCCTAGGCATCGCTGCGCGGGAGCAGGAACCTCTTCACTCCCTGAGGCGCAGGGCAGAATCCAACCATGTTTTAGGCCCACTGCCCAATCCTGGCCCTAGGTCCCTGTCGAACTGCTGACCCTGCACATCTCTACCCAACCCCCCGCCCCCATGGCCAGCACCTTTCTGGAAAGATAACACACTAGCCCCAGTTCTGCCCCTGCCGAATCCAGGTCACTCACCTTGATTTCCACACCGTAGCCAGGATAGACGGAGATGTAGTAGAAACAGTCCAGGCCGACATCAAGGGGTGAGCTGGGGGCTGTGGGGGAGTCCAGAGAGCCCTCTGGGCCTGAGAAATTCCAGCTACAAGGGCCTGGGAGGCAGGAGGAGACATAAGGCTAAACCCAGCTCTGGCGAAGTGGATCCAACTATGGCTGACCTGTGTGTGTTTGTGTGTGTGTGCGTGTGTGTGTGTGTGTGGTGAAGCTCACCCTTGGGAGGTCTACTACCCTGTTAAAAGCAGGGGACCCCTTTCTCTTGAGCACCTACTGTGTGCAATCTTGTCTCAGTTCTTGGCAGTAGCTCAATGAGGTAGGTCTTATTGCCGTTTTACAGATGAGGCTCAGGGAGGTGAGATAAAATTTCTAAGGTCTGCTGTAGTTGCTTCCAATCAGGATTTGAACCTGGGTCTGTCTGGTTCCCAAGGGCAAGGCAGGCCAGCACAGTGACAGAGAGGGAGGAATTCAGGGGCCCCTCAGCTCCCCCATTCCCATCTCTAGATCTGCAAGCCCTCAAGTAGCTGACCTGGTGGCTGGACTGTGGTGATGGTGGTGGTGATGATGGTGCTGGTGGTGGTGGTCTCCTCATCATCTCCTGAAGCCGTAGAGGTGGTGACGGTCCCCTCAATCCCAAGCCCTGTGGTCTGCGACATGACCTCTGGAGCCCAGGGCCTGCTTACGTCTCCAGGACCTTCTTGGGTCGGAGTCCATGCCCTGCTAGGGGGTGTAGTATTGGGCCTCTCTGCTGGGCCTGGGGTGGGCATTGCCATACTGGGCCCTGGAGGTAGGGGAGCTGTGATATGAAGTGCAGAGGGCTCTGACTCCAGGCTCCAGGGTCCTTCCCTGGACTGGGGCTGAGTAGGTGCTGCCACGATGGCTGGAGTGGGGCTGGTGAAGACGGGGCGGCTGTCCTGCCTGGCCAGAAGGGGAAGGGGACTCGGGGTGTATGGTGTAGGTGGGTCAGGCCGGAAGGGCTGTGCTGGCCTCAGCTCTGCCTCCCCCTCCTCCAACCCCTCTTGTAGGAATTCCTCGAGCAGGGGGTGGTGGTTAAGCAGCTTCAGGGTAGGGGCCGTTGTGACGAAGTGGATGCCTCGTTCTGGCTGCTCAGGCGTGGGGTTTACTGTCAGCTCCCCATCCGTCTCCTCCATGCCTGGGGCCTGCTCTTCCCCCACTGTAGGGGCCTCCGAGGAAAGTCCTGAAATAGTAACAGATGATCAGAGGTTCTCCTCCTGCCCCACAGTGAGCAGCATCACACCTAGTCCAGGCAGTAGGAGACCCACCTCTCTTTTTTTTTTTTTTTTGCGGTACGCGGGCCTCTCACTGTTGTGGCCTCTCCCGTTGTGGAGCACAGGCTCCAGACGCGCAGGCTCAGCGGCCATGGCTCACGGGCCCAGCCGCTCCACGGCATGTGGGATCTTCCCGGACCGGGGCACGAACCTGTGTCCCCTGCATTGGCAGGCAGACTCTCAACCACTGCGCCACCAGGGAAGCCCCCACCTCTCTTTTGACATAGAGCCTTGGGGAGTGTCCTTATGGTTGAAAATCATGGAGCTATAGAATTTTAGAGCTGGAAGTGAGATGGTATCACATACTTTAAGGATGGCACATGAGATATCCCTTCTCCTCCAACACCAGAGGTGGACATTACTAATCTATCATTGCAGTATTTCCTGGCTGTTCTCAGATTTGGCCTCAGAATCCTTCTCAACACAGCACTCTAGGCAGCCATGCCTGATACCTCAGACCAACATGACGAACAACTATTTCTCATCCCTAACGTAGCTCAAAGGGCTTATTTTACCAATGATGAAACAAGGTCAAAGAAAGGAAATGACTTGCTCAAAGTCAACGACCAGGTAATTGAAGACGGGAGATGACACCCTTAGCAAGAGTGCCATCCCCCACCAGTGCGACTTTTCTGCCTGAGATTACAGGGCATTGCATTCAAGTTCACTTTCTGTTCTCAATGAACCTGGTCATTAGTATCAGGAAATGCTTCATATATTTGGATTCCTTCACGGACACATGACGACATTTTTGTTGGGGTCCCATTATGCCCTATTTCTCTCACTTTTCAGAAAATAATTTCTTTTGTCTCTCTCTCTCTTTTTTGTCCTTCTACAAAAGCTAAACTCTGGAGTAAGGCAGATGTAAACTCTGGAGTAAGGCAGATGTAGCTTCAAATCCATCACCATGGGACTGTGTGACCTTGGGCAAATAACAAACTCCCCGAACCTTATTTTTCTCATCTGTAAAATGGGGTTTCTTTTATAGGATTAACTGAGATAATATTACTTCCCTTTCCCATTTGCTGTGCCTCTCTGAATTCTCTTTATCTTTCTTTTGACACAAGCCAGGTGCCATCTAGGGCAGGATCTAAAGTAGGGTCATCTGCATGCTACAAGCCCCTCCCCCCCAAATCCATGGTAGACATTATTAACCAATTTTGGTTATTTCTTGCTGAGGCCACATGGGGCTTCAGAATCCTTCTTAACACAGTTATCCAGGCAGCCACTACCAATTGATTAGATAGGCTATGGAAGAAGAAACTTATTTGCTGATACTGGTCTGAGGTTGCTATGCTGTTGATTGTATTGACTTATTTAAACACATAGCTGAAGAGATGATGCATATTCTGCCTGTGGCCCACTAGGCTCCCCAGATCCTTGACTGCCAGAAAAAGGTCAATGGATGCTGGCTTCAGATTCACTTCACATAGAATTTTGCCAGTTTGGAGAAGGCTGGGAAGATATTCTGATTTTAACAGCTCTCAAAATGGCTGCATGAAGATTTGAAGGGAAACACAGCCAGGGTGAGATAACAGAGTTTGCAAGGAGAAGGTTGGTTCCTCTGCACATCCGATGGTGGGGCTGTCATTCCACAGGCTCACACCCACCCCATGGATTGGCAGGCGTGAGGAAGCGGCAGATGGCCTACCTTCTGTCCAGGAGATCATGGTAGCTCTGATGTGTCAGACAGTTGGGAGGAGGGAGGAAATTGGCGTGAGGGAGGGGGGTGCAGGTCAGAGGGCTCTCCACTGCTCTGGGTCAGAGGGGCCTTGGGGCCTCAAAGCCCTGAGGAACGAGGCCCAACCCCTATCTCCTGAGATGCTCACTAAAGGAGTCCATCTGTGCCTTGGCATTCTGTACCAGACACTGACAACACAGTGTCCAGACTAGATGCCCAGCCAGACCCATACCCCCTGGAGCAGACGGTCTGGCAGTGTCCCGTGTGTTTCATCTGAGTCAATGGTGGAGGGTCCAGGGAGTGCCTCTGACATGCCAGCACGGGGCTATTCTCTTTGCCCAGCCCCCAGATGTCACACGGTCTTTGCCAGCTTACCTGAGAGTGATCATAGCATATGACAAGGAAGAAGAGCCTTTCTCATCACATAGACTGGAGCCTTAGGGTTCCAGTGTCCCCTTCCAGGGTTGCCCAAGAAGAGATGTAGCAGAGGCTCCCAGGGTAGGCACCTGCGGAAGTCTTCACTGGGAGAGGGAGCGCCTCTGTCTCAGGAAGGGACCGTAGCGGGCACAGCTCCTCCCGCTGGCTGCCAGGTAGGTGCTGGGCAATGGAGCAGAGTTAATGGGCACCTCCCGTCACTGTCGATTGCACTGATTGTGTTATCTGGGGGGACTGAGCACTTGGTTAAGTGGGATCGAGATAGCATATCAAACAAGCAAATTGATTCTACAATCAGCTGCCACGTGGTCCTGGAGGGTGCTACCCACTATCAGAGAGGGTAAGATAATCTCCGGGAGACAAGCCATTTCCAGGGAAAGGGCATCTCCAGACACCCTGGATGATTCTGACGGAATCCTGAGGCCCTGTGAGCCCCCTCCCCAGGTTCCTGGGGTTCTCTCTGCCTGGTCAGTCTCTACACCTTTGGTGTAGAGACTGACAAACGGGGAGTGCGATGCAGGGGAAGCAGCAGGAGGTGTCAGAGACCCAAATGCCCAGTCTCATCAGGCACCTTAATGTGTGCCAGACACTGAGTTGGGCCGTTCCCGTATCTTGGATTATCTAATTGACGCTACGAGTCTGTGAGGTGGGACTCTTATTCCCACATTACAGAAAAAGAACCTGAAGCTTAGAAAGGTAAGGTGAGGACTTGTCCAGTCACACAAAGGTGGAGCTGGGATTTGAACCTATGTTGATCTGGTTCACAAAGCCCTAGTCTTTCCAGGACACTAGCTTGCCTCACAGGAGGAGGGGACTGGGGCTACCCAGCAGAGAGTCCTCTAGCCAGTTGAGGAAACTAAGGCCCAGAGAGAGGAATGGACTTGTCCACGGTCTTATGCAGGTTAGAAGTGGAGCTGAGGCCAGAGTTTCTGGCATCTGGGACCTGAGCTGAGGCTGAGCCGAGCTGGGCCCTCAGGAAGCCTTCTGGCTGGGACCCAGGGAGCCCCCATTCTGTGTCCAAAGCACACCTGAGTCTGGGACTCAAACCAGAAGCCGAGGACACTGCTCCGCAGGGCGGGCATGCCAAGTCACACATACACTGGGGTGTAAATGTCAGCTCTGCCACTTAAAAGTCAAGTGAGCCTGGGCAAGTCACCTCTGTGTCCTCAGCTGTAAAACGGGCAGTTTGGAGAGGTTCTGTGAGAATCTTTTTGTTCTAAATAGCAGGGTTTTTTTGTTTGTTTGTTGTTTTTTTTTTTTTTTGGTGGCAGGGACTACAGAGGGAGAGGTCACACTCTGAGGGGGGCAGCCCCCTGCCAGGGCAGCACTGAGCAGGCCTTTAGGGTTGGGAGAAGCTGGCCCGGGTGAGGCCTCTCCTTTCTAGGCGACCATGTCCCCTGTTGTGTGGCAGCGTGTGTGACCTCGAGCATGTCAGCGTCCTCAGCTGTACAAGGAGGATAATACTGCATCGCGCTGCGCAAAGGGCAGCTGCCTCCGAGGCTGGCATGTATGTGGGGGACAGTGGCCCATAGCAAAACAGCCCCCCATGATCCCCACCTGTCCGGTGCCGGTGCCGAAACGCAGGCATGCACACCCTGGGCTGCTGCTCCCGCGGGGGCCGGGGGCTGCGTCCTCCAGGTGGGCTGGGACTGGGAAACACCCCTCGGCTCCCACACCACCCTGTCGCTGTTCCTGCCGCGGAGCTTCCCGGCAGCCCCCAGCCCTGGTGGGCCCCGCCACCGCCTCCTGAGCCCTCCCCCCCCATTAGCTCTCAAGCTATGCAAATAGACATCGGAGGGAGCCCTGTTTAAAGTATTTAGACGAAATGAAAAAAGGCTTTCATCGGCACTAATGAGCCATTCAGGATGCCTCCCCAGTGGATTCTCTCCCGTTCCGCCTCCCGGCCCGCGCCGCCCCCCTGTGGCCCCTCTTGGGATTGGAAGCCCCCTCCTCTTAGCCCCCGCTGGGGCCTCCCAGGGAAAGCCGCCTGCCCTGCCCGCTTCTCCCCTGGGCCCAGCTGGGTGAGGGTGGAGACAGGGGGCCGCGTGCTCCACCTGCACAGACTGGGATCTAGATGGGGCGCGGTGCTAGCTTCTGTTTAGGGAAAGCCACAACGACTGGGGACTCTTCTTCATAGCATCCAGTTGGGTAGGTGTTCTGTCCCTGTCTGAGAGTTGGGGAAACTGAGGCTCAGTGAGGCCCAGGACGTTGCCAAGGGTCACTGCCCCTGCGGGCTGAGGAGTTGGAATTGGTCTGTGTGGAGACAATGGCGGAGGGTGGTGGTCCCTGCCTGGGGCAAATGCTGCACCAGGCAACACACTCCAGATGCCACCTCAGGCCCAGGCGGGCTGTCTGCTTAGCGCTGTTGTGTCTGCAGATCTTTCTGCTCCAGACAGAAAGAAAAACCTCAGGTTCCAATCCCCAATCTATGTCTCACTAGCGGTGTGACTGGGCAAGGGGCTGCCCACTCGAGCCTTTGCTTCTCCAGCTGTGGAGTGGGGACCTCCTGGGTTTGGTGAGGGCCATCTAGAGACAGGCCCATCCTCCCAACGGCCAGCCCCACCCCGTCCTCTGCAAGGGCGGGGGGACCTGCTGGCCTTAGCGGCTGGCACAGGAAGGGGACCCCACAGTTCTCAGAAAGGTCAGGCTTGATTCCCAACTTGTGGCGGCACCAGCTTTCAGCTGAGGGGAGCATGACTGCAGGTGGGCACAGGGGGAACCTGGGGGATACAGTGGGCAGGGAGCTACCCCTCAGGATTCTGGAGGTTGGGCTGGCCCAGCATAGGGAGAATGAGTATTCAATGGGATCCATTTATTATCCCATAAAAGCTAATGAGTTTATTCTGGAGGTTCTCTGGCCCCTTTCAAGTTTTAATAGGGAATTAGTGACGGCCTGGCCCCCGTGGACCCCCTTTATCCCAGAGCCCGAGGGAGGGAAGAGAGGCTCCTGGAGTAAGAGCACCTGGGCCCCCCAGAGCCAGAGCCTGGTCTCCACAGCGACGGTTCCACTGGGCCCAGGCCTACCTCCTGAATTGAGGGTCCCCAGCTGGAGGCTGGCAGGGCCACATAGGGCCCCTGAGGCCTGATTCCATGTTCTACTACTGAAATAATTACCCCACAGTATCCCTGTGTCTGAGGTAGGTTTGCTGCTGTCGACTACTTGTATTAACAGAAAAGGCTATATACCCTATATAACAGATGGGGAAACTGAAGCCTAGAGTGGGGGTGTGGCTTCTTCAAGATCACCCAAAAGGTATGGCAGAGGCAGAATGGACACGTTCTGCCTCCTGTGGTTTGTAGTCAGGCAGCTACCATTACTCAGTGCTCATGTGCTAAGCATGCCCTCAGCAGTTTCACACGTAATCAGTTATCCTCCCAAGAGACAGAGACACTGAGGCCCAGAATGGTTAAGTAAGTTGTGCGAGGTTGCACAGCCCATGCGTGGCAAGCCTGGGACTAGAACCCAGAGCTCAGCCGCTCCATAGCTCAGCTCAGTCTACTGCTCCCACTGGCCCTCAGCTGTACCTCTTGACTATCTCCCCACCAGCCTGGCCGTCACTATCCTAGGGCACTCTTGCTGGGAGCACTGCAGCTTGGGGTGATGGGGAAGGAGTCCTGGTGGTGTCTTGGAGGGCCAGTGGTTAGGGTGGGCAGTGGTTTGAGTGCGGCAGATACACTCAAAGGGAATTTCTCTGCCAGAACAGGTGCCTTCCCCCTTCTTCCCTGTTGCTCACTACTTTGTCTCTTTAAACTTTCCCCACCCTACCAGATCCAGCTCCAATCCCCACTTGGGACTGAGGGAGCCATCCCTGCCTGGCCCAGTGGGTGACAACAGCTCTCTCCTCTGATCTCCTGGGAGCACTTCTCGGTAGGCCCTCAGCACACGTACAGCTTTGTCCATGGCCAAGGATCTAGCAGAAGGCATCTCTCTTCCCGCATCTCTGCCCACAAATGCTGACCCCTGGTGCCAGGTACATTGAAGGTGGGCTCAGGGGACACACTCTCCAAGCCAGGATTCTGCCTGTCTGCACACTTGGAAGGCACCCTGCTCCCCAAAGGGCAGGGGAGGGCAGGGGTGGGCAGAGGTGTGTCCTGCAGGGAGAAGATGGGCAGCCAACCCTTGGCAGTGCCCCAGCACAGCCCCAACTGGCAACTGATGAAGAGTGTCTATCGGCACAAGCTGGTGGGCCCTGCAACCCCAGACTGCCCTCTCTTCCCCTGCCACTGACCATCCCCCATCTCACCCTCTTACTACCCTCTCTTGGCCAACTCCTGGCAGTTCGGTTAAATCTGGAGTACAAATGCGAATGGGGGCATCTCCTCCTGGCTGGGACCTAGGCAAGGAAGTGGCTGCTCCCCAGAATCTGAGCCCTTGTAGCCTCTGTGTGCATCTCATCCCTCCCTCATTTACACAGGAAGAAACAGAATCCAGAGAGGTTTCCCAGGTCACACAGTAAACTTGGGGCAGGGCTGGAACTCAAGATTTTGGGGCTCAAAGAGCATCTGGCCCAACTGTTCTGAAGAGTGAACCCTCCAATACTTTTGGGGCTGTCTGCCATCTGTGGGCATGCCTCCAGCGACAGAGAGCATGCTGCTTCCTGAGCTGCCAGGAACAGCTACCTCCCCCATTGTACTAGGTTGGGGGTGGGTGGGTAACCCCGGGCTTCGGCATCTCCAGCGTTGGGGTCTTCTTGCCGATGGAGGGAGTAATGGGGGTAGAGCAGGCAACACCCAGGAGTCAGCCCACCTGTTCTGGTCCCGCCCCTAACAGGCTAATTGGTCCCCCTGCACAAATCACTTCCCCATCCCGAACCTTCATTTCCCCACCAGTAAAATGGAAAAAGTATCACATTCCAGGATCTGGTGAGCCACAAAGGGCTCTGTGAAAAAAATACTGAACGCCACTGTTTACTGAGAATTTACCATACACCTAGCACCATTCTAAGGTGCTTTACCAGAATTAGCTCATTTATCCCCCCACAATAACTCTGAGATATGAACTTTTATAGGTGAAGAAACTGGGACCCAGGGAAGGGCAGTTCCCAAGTTACCAGTTTGGATGTGTCAGATTCAAACGCAGAGGCCATGCAGCCCTAGTGCAGTGCTGTCTCATAGAACGTTTCATGATGATGGAAATGTTTTATGTCTGCACGTCTGTCATGGTAGTCAGTAGCCATACATGGCTAGTAAGCCCTTGAAATGTGGCTGGTGAGACCAAGACACCGAATTTTAAATTTGATTTCATGTTCATGAATTTACATTTAAATCGCCACATGTAGTTGGTGGCTACCATGATGGAAAGCGCAGCTCCAAAACCCGACCTCTAGACCCAGAAGTATTCACCGCTCAGAAGGGAAGAGCCTAGAGTGGGAGGGGGTCCTGGAGAAGATTAAAATGGGCTGACAGGGTACTTCCCTGGTGGCGCAGTGGTTAAGACTCCGCCTGCCAATGCAGGGGACGCGGGTTCGAGCCCTGGTCCAGGAAAATCTCACATGCCGTGGAACAACTAAGCCCATGTGCCACAACTACTGAGCCTCTGCTCTAGAGCCCGCGAGCCACAACTACTGAGCCCATGTGCCACAACTACTGAAGCCTGCATGCTCTAGGGCCTGTGCTCCACAGCAAAGAGAAACCACTGCAATGAGAAGCCTGCGCACTGCAACAAAGCATAGCTCCTGCTCGCCACAACTAGAGAAAGCCTGAGTGCAGCAGCGAAGACCCAACACAGCCAAAAATAAGTAAATAAATAAGTAAATAAATTTATTAAAAAACAAAAAAATGATGGGCTGACAGTGTCTACTCCCTTCCTTTGGGCCTGGGAAAACTGGGGCCTGGGGTTGGGCAGGGAGAGGTGACAAGGAGCCCTGGGACTTCTTTAGGTTTTTCATAAAGGCCTCAGGAGAGCTGAGCCTGTCAGCCACTCACTCCTCAGGGAGGACTGGTGCCACCCACCCACAATGTTTTCTTCCCAACCTGGGCTGAGCACTGATGTTCGGAGGGGTGGAGTGTTCAATGGGCAATTTGGGGACCTCAGGCAGAGCCGGTATAGGAGGACGTTATGGATGGAGGGCAGCCAGGAATCCCTGGCCTCTGGCGATTTGGCCCAGGACGGGGCCAGGGTGTGTGAACGCTCCATGACAATGCCTGCTGTGCTCGGCTCACCTGCCCCTACCTCCCTGCCCAGTCAGGCACACAGGGGCAGGGAGCCTGGCCTGGCCAGCACCCCAGGGCTCCTGGGCAGCCCCAGAGTAGCTGCCTGGTCTTGGGACCAGGGGAGGGCATCACATTTACTGAGCACCCTCCATGGGTCAGGCAGGACTTCCTAGGGGGCTGTCTTCCACCCAGAGCAGCGCCTTTTATGCCTGGAATCAATATTTTACACTTTGTATGTGAAGGAACTGAGGCTGAGAGGCAAAGTGAATCATCCTAGTTCATACAGGAGGGAAGTGGCAGATAAGGGGTCTGAACTGGGTTTGCCTGTTCCACAGCCTGGGCTCAAGTTTCTACTGCAGAGTTACTGCTTCATGTGAGCATGTGTGGTCCTGTGAATATGTGGGCCCATGTGTATACGTGAGCGTGTGCATGTGCCTGCATGTGTGTTTGTGTGTGTGTGTGCGTGTAGTTCCAAACACACAAGGACCAAAAGTCATTACCCTTTGTTCTCGACCATGGACGCCACACCCTGGAACCTGGATTCAGGGTCCTCAAGCCTGGAAAGGCCCAACCTCCCAGAAGGGATGCACTTCTCCCCAAGGCGGCTGCTGTGCTGCCTCCTTTTCACCCTGCGCCCTTCTTGGACCCTGACTTGACCCTTCCCAGGGCCATGTGGCCTGGACAGCCCCTTAGGCTCTGGGTGTGTGGGGAGAGAGGGGACAGGGCTCTGGGCTGCTGCCCTCTCCTCCCCACTGCCCCTTCTCTCCTGTGAGGCTGTGGCCAGGGGCCCAGGGTAGAGGGAGCGCTAACTGCCACGTTCTCCGCTTTCCAATTTAAAATCTAATATGGTCTCGCCACTGCAGAGCTGGGGGCTGGAGAGGTGATTAATGAGGCCTCTGCTACAGCGTCGCCTGCTGTGCTCTACACCTTCCCCTGCGGCCCTGAGTTCCCCGCTCCTGCCTGCCTGCTGGCCCTGGGACCCCTAGCCCTGCCTGCCAGCAGTTCCTGGTGCTGGACAGGTGGCACAGGAGCTGGGGGCCTGGAGTGGGGTGTTGGGAGACAGAAAGGGGCTGGCCTTGGACGTGGGGGCAGCAGGACTGACGCCCACCCCTGGGGCAGGCTGGAAGGAGAGGAACAACCTGGACCCTCTTTGGCCTTACCTCCCTCACCAGCTGGTACCTAACCATTCTGCTAACTCCTCGTGATAATGCCAGCTGGCAGGAGTGTGGCCAGGGCAGAGGAGGGATGTGGCCCTGGGCTGGGTGCTCAGGTCAGCCCTCCCCCAGCGCCGCCACCTCAGCAGCAGCAGGGATCATATTTCTCTGAATGGAAAACCTTGGAAATGTCAGCTGGGCTGAGGAAGGCTGTGAAGGCCTTCTCCCTGGAGCTAGTACCAGGGCTGGCTCAGCCCAGCCCAGTGGTGAAGCTGGGGGACAGGGGTTGGTCTAGGGAGGAGGAGGAATGGCCATCCCCTCCATCCTCTGCCCCCTGCCCAATTCCAGGTACCTGCGGAGGAGAGTCCCTCCTAGCCACTGAGCCCAGCAAGGTACCAGGGTACCAAGGTACCAGCATCTTTGGGCTGTTTCTCCCTCCCCCCACCAATCCCCCCTGTAGTTCAAAAGCTGGCATTACTGAGGTTACTCCCAGTGCCTGTGTTCACCTCTGAGCTGGATGGCCGGCCCGGTAGCCCCAAGATTCTGTGGCCTTTGGTCAGAGGAAGAGGCTCACTCTACGTACCAGGGCCAAAGTGACCTTGTGACCTTTGCCCTGTGGCTACTTTTGTCAGCTACATCTGGGAAGAGATGGATTGAGGGATTTGGCTGCGCCTAGACCCCCAGTTGCCCTGATCCTTAATGCTGAGGTCGGCTCTCTCTCCCCTGGGGGTCACTAGAGTGTCTGTCCTTAGCTGTGAAAGCTGAGAAGACTGGTGAGGCCTTGTCAGAGCCCTGTCTCCAGCATGGAGGTAGCTTTGCCATGGACAGGCTGTGTGACCTTGGGCTTCTCTTGCCCTCTCTGGGCCTGTCTGGCTTTTCATATAGTACTTGGTTCCTGGCTTTTTAGGTTCTTCGGGTGGGTGGGGTGGAGAGTCACAGCCCCTCTACTATCAGTGCCCAACTGCAGGGGTCGACGGAGCCTCACAGTGGGCAGTGGTACAAGTGGAGGGGGCCTGGCAGGGCAGGGGACTGTGCTCTGTTGACTTGCCACTTTCCTTCTGAATGTCACTGGACCCCATACACCTCATCTCCAGTACCTGAAGTCCCTGTGTGTGTGTGGGTAGCCTCATCCAGGTATACTCCCTCCCGTCTCCCTCACACTTTGAACTCCATTCTGTCTCTCCAGCTTCTATGGGGGAGATGCAGGAGGTCCTGCCTTACTTCCAAATGGCCTGTGGAAGAATCACTGGAGGCCTGGGATCTGCCTTTAGAGGTTTGGAGGGGGCGGGGGAGGGTAGCCTGGGACCTTCTCCTAGCCCCAGGCAGGTGGCATGGGGCCTAAGCTGCCCCAGGGCATGGGCCCTGCACCTGTGGACAATCCCAGACTCCCCTTGTTTCTATGGCCTGTGGGACTGAGGGGAAAGGGCCTTACCAGCCCAGCACCCCAGCCTGTGAGGCTTCCGAGGCTCAGCTTGTCCTCCCCACTTCCCCAGCAAGCCTGAGTGGGGGAGGGGAGGGGTGCAGAGCAGCTAAAAATAGCAGCAGCAGCTCAAGTCTCCTTGAGGGGTCAGTGGAGCCCAAGATTGGGGAGGAAGAGAGTGGAACAGGCTCTGGGGAGGGGAGAGACCAGACTGAACTGGGACCTGCTGTGCCTACACCCAGGGCCACAGTCCCAGGGTATAGGGACAGAAGGGTACAGATATGCAGGGACATGTGGACACAGACACCCAGGGGTAGATGGACAAGCCAGGCAGAGATATATACAGACATGGCTACCTGCGTATCTGGGGCTTCTTCTCCCCCAGACCCCCTGGGAACACCAGATGGACCCAGCTGTGCAGCCCCCAATCCCTCAGTCTTCTCTCTTGACTCAACCTTGCTCTGACTTCCAAGGACCCTGCCAGACGGGGTGTGTGTACACCTTGAGTAGAGAAGGCTAAGTCCCCCCTCTGTGTCCCCGTCAGTCTCCTCTGCTCGAGGCCCAGGGCAGGGAAGGACCAGGGAGCGCCAGAGGTAGTATCAGGGATACAGGTGCAACAGAGACTAGGCTGAGGGCACCACCCCAGCCTGAGCGGCAGGCTTCTTCCTAGCCTGGGCTGGCAGGCAGGGTGGGGGGATGAGAGAGAGACGGCTGGACCCAGAAGAGCAAGGCTAGGGCTCTGTCAGGAGGTGGAAAGAATGGAGTGGGCGGTGAAGGAAGGTGGACCAGGGGAGGCTGGATAAGCAAATGCACCAATGACCTCTCTCAGGCATGCCTTGTTTGGTCCCACCTTTACACCTTTGCCTGGAGACGCCAGGGGCTCTTCCGTCCTCAAAAGAAGGTGACTCCCTCTCCCCCATTTCCTCTAACCAGCCAGAAAATAGGACCTCACAACAAGAGGGAGGCTGCCAGCTGCCAGACCAGATGTTTCCAATCACTAGCACATCCCCTTGCTGGATATAAATGATATCTAAGAATGTCCATCAGAGCAGCAAGCCAGGGTGAAAGCCCTTAGAAGCACTCTAATCCCAGCCTTCATCCCTCTACACTGCTAGTCTCAGCTTCCTAGTCAGACCTGGGCCAGCTGGCACTCACTGCCCACCCCTGCCTTGGGAGTCCAGCACTGGGCTCCTCCGGCTTCTGACCCAGCCCCTTCAGTGACGACCTGAAAACCAGCCCCTCCTGGTGCTGGACAGCTCTGGCTACACGAGGACCCTCCTCTTAAGTGGGGCTTCCAGTTTCTTCCCTGTCACCACCCCTTCTGATTTTCTTTGATTTTGGATGCTGTTTTTTGAAAGAGGTGGGACAGATGCCATGAATTCCCAAGGAAACTGAGGCACAGGAAGGTGACATGATTTGCCCAAGGTCACCCAGCCAGTAAGAGGCAGTATCAGGTTTAAACTCTGGGAGTCCTGGTGCCCTGACCAGCATTCTTCTAATCATGTTCTTCCTTTGGGGCTGCCCCCTCCTCCCGGAGGCACAACTTGGCTCTCCAGACTGCATGATATCCCCCCCTCACAGGCTTTGGGGCTCCCTAGGCACCTGCTGGCTGGTGGGACCCAGGCCAGACACTCAGCAGGTGGCTGCCTGGGGCACAAAGGAGCTGGTGCTCAGCTGCTGGGCTGGGAGGGAGAGAGGGAGAAGCTATGGGGGTGGGAATGGGGGAGGGATCGGGGCTGAGAGTGGGAGGGGCAGGGTCTGCTTCTGTGCCTTTTATAAGGAGCGAGAATGCAAAGGGGGTAAAACAGCATGCAAATGAGCATCTGTTGGGGGTTGCTCTGTGGTTCAGGCACTTTTCACAGGGGCCCTGCAGTTCTGCCCTTGCAGCACATGACCAGCTGGAAGGAGAGTCCTGAGGGTAGAGAGAGGAGCCCATGGGGAGGGGAGGAGTGGGGGACTGAGGGAGATGCTGAGGTTAATGGGTGCAGGATTCCGGCTGGGCCCCTGGGGACTGCACTGGGGGAGGGGAGAGACCCACAGCTTGGATTCTCCAGCACATGTAGTTTGGTGGCAGGAGGGGCCCTGCACCTGCTCTGCCTTCTTGGGAGGTTAGAGAGACACTCAGACCCAGCAAAGATGGAAGGAGTTGTGATGGGGGGCACCAAGCAAGGCCTGGCCTAGGGATCCCAGAGGCTCACTGGACCCTCAAAGACCCCAAAGATGAACTCTCTTGCTACAGAAGAGAAACTGAGGCTCAGAGCAGTCCCTGGCCAGGAATCTCTTGTCCTTTTGAAGGTGAGTGGTTGGATGCTGTTGAGTATCTTGTCTGTATCGCATTTAATTAAAATCAGAGGGTCTGTAGTCTAGCTGGGGAGGCAGTCACAGCTGAGTTTATTAAGAAGGCAGCTCCCCCTCCAAAATGAGTTCCTTAAGGGCAGGAATTATGTTGCATTTCTGCCTATTAAAGCACCTGATAGGTGCTCAATAGAGGGTTGTTGAACGGAAAAGGGATGGGTGGATGAAGGATGGATGGATGGGCTAAGTTCCTGATGGGTGGTAGTGTTGAGAGAAGATAGAGAGCCCTCTGGGCTGGATGATCAGGAAAAGAGGGGGTAGTCGAACTGAAATAAACAGAAGGACCCAGGGATAGCATTCCAGGTATGGAAAAATGGCTGAGCAAAAATGTAGAGGTTGGACTGAACAAGGCATGCACAGGGTCTAGGGTTCACCCTAGCACCCTCACCCAGTCTCTCCGTTGCCCACCTTCCCACACACTCAGTTCCTTCTCATCTCCTGGCAGAGCCCCTTGTCCCTGCTGAGCCCAGCCAGCACCCCTCACCCCCGCCCCTTTCCACCAGCCTGTCTGCCGGCAAGGCTGCACTCTGCAGCCTGAGACCCCGGATTGTTGTTGGAGAAGCAGCAGGTTTGTTTACTCCAGAGCCCGCCTGAGAAATCTCAACAATCAATGGCCAACAGCACTGCCGGTGCTGCGGCATCGATCCTCCCCTCCCAGGGCAGGCAGCCGCGTGGCAGGTAGGCAGGTGGAGGGAAGCTGTGGTAGGCTTGGTTCCCAGTCCTGTCCAAGATCTGAGCTTCAGGCAAGCTTGGGCCTTCCTCCGTGGGGGCTGGGCCTCAGCGGGGGTGGGGGTAGGGGTGGGGGTAGGTGGGGCAGCCCAGATGCAGGAGAGGAGTGACTCCTATTCTCATTCACCAAGGCTCCTAAAAGATGGGAGAATAAGACTTACCCAAGGTCACTGGCCTCTGGGCCAACACTTCAGGGTTCATTTGACTCCCAGTCCCGTGCTCTATACTGGCCTCCAAGTGTCAGAAAAGATGTTTTATTCCTCTGCCCCTAAGGACTGAGCAAGATAAAATGTCCCTAATCTACATCAGTAACGACTGAGGGTAGACATCAGGAAGATAAACCACTGTCATCATTAGAAACATGCTAGAAGAAAGTCAGGAGCCATTTATGTCTTGGGTCTGTCTGACAACATGGGCTTGAACTTGGCATTCTATAAAATGCAGATAATAGCTTCTATCTCATAGAGATGATATGAGGACTAAATGTATATAAAGCAGTACAGTGCCTGGCACATAGCTGGTATCTGATAAATGTTTGCTATTATTGTTGCTGCTGTTATTATTATTATTAGGATATTGATACTCTTCTGGGTTCCCATCTGCTTGTACTGAAGCTCTGCCTTAGGGTGGGGGAGTAGACACAGTGCTGGCTGCAGCCAGGTTTTGCAAAATGGGCAGGCACTTTGGAGTAGTCTTATTACTTATTGGCTTTAAGCCCAGGGTAAGTGACTTAATCTCTCTGAAGCTCAGTTTTCCTATCTGTAAAGTGGGGATAACTAGTCTCTTGTATTAAAATAGAAAAGGCTTAAAAATGAAAGACTTGGCCCCTGAGGGTTCTGAGCCAGGCCTCATACCTCAATAACATGTTTGTGAAATGATGAATGAATGTACCCCAGGGGATGGATACACCGCAGGGGCCACTTTTTCGGAGCTGTGGAAGGTTCCTGGACATGAACTGTGGTGGTCCTGGATGACTCCTCTACCCCCACCTTTTCATTCAAGGGCATGACAGGCTCAGAGCTGCTCCCAAGGTTTCATATTGGTCCTTCCAAGCTCTGTGAGGGTGTCTGAAGCTGAGATGGATGAGGAGGTGATAAAGACAGAAGACATGGGGCTACCCCTCCCTTGTCTCAGTCCTTAAGTTCATGCAGGGCACCCCCTCCCAGCCAGCAGAAGTGGTGGGTACATGCTGTGGGAGCGAGTCAAGAAGCCTAGGCTCTGGGCTTAACTCTGCCGCTGCCTACCTGCACAGCTCATGAATTTATTCAACGTGTATTTAATGCATGCCATGTGCTAGGCTCTGTGCCACTGGGGACCCAAGCAGTGGTGGCACTAGGGCAGCAGGAGAGAGGCTTTAGTCCTCTCAGAATGGCCATCAGCACCCCACCCCCAAGCCACCTCAGGCTGACAGCGTGACAGCTTAATTTGTGGAAGGGAAAAACTAAGTAAAGGCTATAATTTACAGTTGGGATAATTGGCCAACCGTTAGGAGAGGGAAAAAAACCTAACATACAATCTATGTAAAAATAGTGTGCTTGCTACGCAAACTCAGCTTCAAGACACAGTCCCAGCTGCCATGCACCCAGCTCTCCTTTCTAAACAGGCAGCTGACCCTAAACTTCTTCCAGAGAGGAATTCTAGAACGGCCCTGAAATGGAGGGGCGGAGCAAAACAGATTTGGTACCCTTGTTTTTGAGTTCCGTCTTGCTCTTGGAAAGGAGCATCAGGCAATCAGGCGCTCACGTTCCAACAAGATGGGTAACCTGATGGGGGAAAGCCAGGGGATGGTGGGAGCACGGAAGAATCCCCTGACCCAGGCTGGAGGTCAGGTGAGGCTTCCCCTGAGAAACCATATAGTAGATGTCCTATAAATATGTGCAGAAGAATTGCATGAAGGGCCAACTAAGCTGGGACCTGAAGCATGAGATGGAGTGAGCCAGGTTGGCCCAGGAGGGGAAAAGAATTTCAGGCAGGAGGAACAGCAGGAGACCAGAAGCTGCTGAAAACATGGATAGTTTGGGGAACTGATTGGCCTGGCTGGGCAAATTGGCTTCCTGCCGGAATTACTGTGAAAGGGGTCTTGGAGACCTCCTAGTACCTGCTCCCCACCTCCCAGCTGCTGACTAGGGCTGGTAGCATTGTCTCCTCAACGCCAACCCCCCGCCCCCAAGCCTCTAACATACACAGCCTGGCTCTTCCTCCCTGAGAGGAGGCCAGTAAGCTGGGGACCCAGAAATCTGCATGACTTGACAGCCTTTGGAGGCCCTAATGTGCTTCCAGGCTTGGCAACCACCAGTTTGGTGCACCCTTAAACTTGAACGCTCCAGGAGGTGGAGACCCACAGAGGACAGAGACATGCCTGAGGACAGACAGGTAGCCTGAGGCTCTTAACCATCCGACGTGAGAGGTTGCTTCACTAAAGTAATCCTTACCTATACGCCCTTTTCCACAGCCTCTTTCTTATTTGGGGGTTGGGGTACCCAGCTCTGACAGCTCTGCCCAGGTTGGGGCGCAGCAGCCCTGAACTGAGCCCAGCCTGGCAAACGGCGCCTGAAAAGGCTTGGAGAGTTGGGGACAAAGAGGGTGGAGGAGGCTGGCACGCTTGGGCACCTAGGGCTGGGTGGAGGGAGGGGCTAAGGAAGGAGGTTTGTTGACATGCCCCCCACCATTCAGGCAGCCATGGTGAGAGGGGCACAGAAGCTCTAATTAAGCCCAGTTTCTAATTAAACCCAGCCCCTGTGTCTCCTCAATCCCCATTAGCGCCCCATGGTGTCTCCAAGGCATTTTAAGCTGCCACCCTGCTGAGGAGGCTGGGACCGCTGCCAGGGCCTGCCTAGCCTGATGAGCTTAGGCCCGTGAGGGGCAAAAAGCCAACCCAGACTTCCCCTCCAGTCCGTGGCAGTTTCTGGGTCCTCCAGTCTCCTCAGAAAGCCAGGGGAGCCTCCTGCCCGCCATGTCAACCTCTGGGGCTCTGAGTGCAATCTAGACTGTCTCCCACTGAGGCTTGTGCCCAGCACTCCCTTCCTTACCCCAAAGTGCCAGGTTGGGCAACAGGGAGAACGGCTTGGGGCTAGTTTTGGCTGTAGCCCCCAGACTCAGGAATATTCGGTCAGACTCCAGCACCTACCACAGAGTCTGCAGGAAACGGCAATTACCATTTTATGTTAAGGCAGCCCTGGTTTGTTAACTCTTTCAGCACTAGGGCTCCTGGAGGCCAAGCCTTCCTCCTCTTCTTGCCTCCCAGACACCGTCCCCCAGTTCTTGGCACAGAGAGCAACCCCTACTTGCTGTCCCCTCCCTCACTCTTCCCACCACATACTCCATCAGAGTTCAGAGAGGGGGAGCATCAGGTCCAAGGTCACACAGCCAGTGGAGGCAGCCTCTACCTCTGGAGACCCAAACCCCACCCCAGTTTCTGCTGCTTCCACCTTCATAATCTCCCCAGGCCACATTCACACATGCAGAGTTTAATTAACTTTATTGATATTCAGAAATTAGGAGAATGACTAAAGGTAATTGCTCATTAAAAATCATTAAACTGACACAGCAGGCTCAAGCACACGCCGCCCCTCCCAAACCGCTTTCCTCTCCCCTTGTGGCAGGATCGCTGGGTACCAACTGTGGGTTGAGAGGACCACCGGTGGCTCATAGCGCCCCTCAAGCCTCAGGCCGATCGTGCCCCCGCAGCTGCAGAGGGAATAGGGGACTGAACCCATGGGGTTGAGCCTGGCCCAGCACGATCTCGTCCTGCCCCTGAGGTCTCCACCTATGCCGCCTCCTGCCACTTCTGGGCTGCTTCCGGCTGCATCCAAGCCTGTGTCTCTCTGCCAAAATGTGAGGAAAGCTGAGGCTCCCCTCTCGAGGCCACGAGGCAGAGGGATGCACCAGCCAGCCACAAAGGCTCATAGGCCGAGGTCTTTACTGCTCCGGGCCCGCCTTCTCATTGCTGAAGCCCCCAGGAGCCCTGAGATGGCCAAATGCATTGCCTGCCAGTGAGACCACTCAGTACCCAAACGACTGGGACCTTGCAGCCCCGCTGGGAGGAAGGGGTGTGCCAGGGCTGGCCCAGGTCCAGGCCTTCTCCCCTCAGGCCTGGCATTGCCAGGCTCCTTCCTCTTCTCCCTTGGGGAGTGAAAATAAAGATCTTTCCAAGCAGGCAGACCCCTATCCCACACGCCCCTTGGGGGAGAGGTCTCGTGGGCATTGGGGAGGTCCGGATGGTCAGGGAGGGACACTGGCTGGACACACACAGACTCTCTGCCACAGAGTGAACAGATTCTTCTCAGCGCTCACACCCACAAGCCTAGCGAGGCTCCCCAGACTCCTGGCCACACCAGCCATCCTCCTGGAGACCCGCAGTCTCACTCCAGCCCTGCAGGGAGCTTTCTGGCAGAGGCTGCACCGCACGCTGGTGGCCTTACACACTCCTCACACCACTCACTGCTGAGCCCTCATGCAACATCCAGACCTTCTGAAGCCCAGACACACTCGGACCCACTACTCCGGACACTCTGGGCCCTGATTACGTTCACACACAGACCCACACACCCACCCAGGAGATTTCGGACCACAGGCCAGGAGGCACACACAGGCCCTGCACCCCAAGGGAGCTGTCCAGCACAAGGACATGGCCCAATCACAAGAAATGCCCCGGGCTCCCAGGGACATTTTCGGACAGCTGGGCCAGGATGCGAGCTTCTCCTCCCCCCTCTCCCTGCCCTGGCCCTGTGGGGCGTTCAGGACTCTTTCCCTCTTCCCCAGCGGGAACACATGGCACTGAGTTCCTGAAGCCACAAAAGAACCCGGTCTGGGCAGCCAGGGAGCAGAGTGAGCACACCTGGCTGCGTGTGACTAGAGCCAGAGGCTCAGAGAGGGGCTTCCACGTCTCTGGGGACGCAGAGCGAAGAAAACCGTGGCCCAGGGGCCCAACCTGGCCCCGGCCCCACCGCCCTGAGCTCCAACGAGGCCTGGAAAGATGGAGCGAAGAGGTTAGAAACTCCCACCTTCTCCACCCTCCACATCATGCCCTACGAACCATACTCCTAGGGATGGCGGGTCCCAACGCCAAGCAAGGTTTCGGCAATCACACCAGTCACTGGCTGCAGTGGAAGAAAGACGTGGGTGTCCGTAGTTTTGAGAGCGTTTGTTTGAGCCAGGGCAGGTCCCGCCGAGAGTTGGAAACCTTCCTTCCCCGAGGCACAGAACCCCCATCCTCTCCCTAACATTCCCTCGCTGCACACTCCATGGCCAAGCTTCTCTCGACCCGGGACCGATGAAGTTGGAAATCTGACCGCAAGCGGGGGACCGAGGACCGCAGGGTGAGGTACCAGTCCTCCTGCGAAGAGTCTGCGGCCATGGGGTGGGGAGGGGCCGAGCAGGACGGCAGGCAGGGAGGTAGGAAGAGCTCCGGGCGTGTGCAAGAATGGAGGGTGCAAGGAAAGGACTCCGGGGAGGACAGAGTCTCTATCTCAGGACCTCAGCTGTTGCAGCCCAGGGCAGAGTGAGGAGCCTGATAGGGGTCCCCGGACCCCCCGAGTTTCTCCCTGGAATTGTACTCTAAATCCCGACTCAGCGCCAAGGCGGAGAGAGGTGAGCGAAGTCCCAAATCCGGGTCCGGCCGCCATCCGGCCCCGTCCCTCCGCAGTGAGAGGCCCCGGAACGGGTGGCAAAGTCGAACGAAGTTTGGCGGGCGACAACGGAGGCGGGACCTTGGGCCGCCAACGGGACCGTCCCGACTCACCGCCCTGTGCTCTGCCCCCCGGCACGCGCCCCAGCGCTCCCAGACGCCTGGAGTGTGGAGAGGTAGCGAGCGGGTGAACGCGTGAGTGTATGTGGGAAGTGGGTGGCGTGATGAATTGCCGCTGAAAAATCCCATTAGATCCGGAGAGATGATTAAAGGCGAGGTCTCGGCCGGGTGCGAATGGCGGGAGCAGCGGCAGCTTCCCGCCCGCGGAGCCCGTGCCCCGCCCGGCTCGGCCGGCGCAGGGGGCAGCGCAGCCGGCGGAGCGCGGTGCCTGGGCTGGGCAGCCAGATGCGCGGAGCTTAGCGCGGGGATGGTCCTCTCTTCCCACCCCCGGGACCCTGCTCCTGCCCAGTCCTGCCGCCGGACGCCGGGGTCCCTTACCGTGAGCCAGGAGCGCCAGCAGCGAGGGCAGGAGCAGCAGGTCTGCCGGGCGCATAGTGCCGGTAGCGGCCGCGCCCCAGGTCGGGGCCGCGATGGGAGGGCTGGGAGCTCGGCGGGGCTTGGGTGCGGGTCCTGCCGGGGAGAGGGAGCGTGGCCGCAGCCGCCGCCGGCGCCTGACAGAATCAGCACCACGGCCAGCGCCTGGCGTCGGCGCCGGGGATCGCCGCGCCGGCTGGGGGCGGGGGCGCGGGAGGAGCGGCTTACCGTAAAGTCTCAAGCAAAGGCGCAGAAGACCCGGCGGCGGGAGCACCGGCTCCCGCGCCGCCGCCAGCTCAAGGGAAGGACTTCCCTGCTAATGTGGGCACACGGCCCCCGCCCTTCCGCGCTGCCCACGCCCAGCCAAGCCTGCTGCCCTCTCTCCCATTAGCAGCCTGCTGAGGAGGTGGGGTTCTAACCCGATTCTCCGTGAGAGAGCCACCCTCTCACCATCTCTCCCCACCCCATCCTGGTACCTGAAGGCGCCAAGGGTGACCTGGGAAGAAGTCCGCGAGTGAGGCAGCTGGCGAGGTCCGCGTGCCCTTGGGGCAGCTTCGTCCTGGGCCTATAATGAAGATGGCTTTTGAGCGTACAAAGGACAATAATTTATTACTTTGTGTTCAATAAATGCCAGGGCTCCAGGCAGCTGCAGCAGCAGCAAACTGTGCTCACAGAAAAGCTTAATTATTCTGATATTATAGTTAAAAGCCAGTGGTACTCGTGTCCTGGGAAGACATTCTACACTTGGCGGGAGCCAACCTGGTCAAACTGTGGGAAGCTGAAGGTAATATCCTGGGTCCCCATTGCAGCCCTGGATCTCCAGTACCCTGCCTTGGCCCCCCTACAGGACCAGAGAAGCCACAACGCTAGCCAGTGAGAGCAGACCCTTCACACCTATCCCTGCCCAGGTTCCTGGAAGTGGCGGAGAAAATGGGAGAGGCATGGGGTGTGTGTGAGATGGCATTTCCCTAGGGCTACTTTAGATAGAGACTTGAAGGAGGCCCAGGGGAGTAGCCAGGGAGGCTGTACCATTCAAGGGCATAGAAGAACAAGCTTCTAGGACTCTGCTTGGGCTGAGCAGCCCCAGTGAGTCATGGGGCAGCAAAGAGGGCAGTCACATCCCTGAGGCAGATGTTCAGATCCAGAGGTTTTTCTGGCTCCAAGGATGAGCTCACTTGAAGAGCCTCAATGGACAAATGGGACATGACCCTGTGACTGATGTTATTACTCCCTGTAGAGGAAGAGGAGGGCTGAACTTCCTGTGGCCCCCGGGGAGAAGGATAGCTTTCTGTTTAGTTCTTTTCACATGAACTTGGCTCCTCTCCAAAGCTTCCAGACTCCAGTCATTGTCCAATGCTCTTCCTGATCTCATTCTAGAAGCAAGTGGCAAGACTTCTGCTCATTCCTCAGTCTTTTTGTCCTTACCACCTCCACAATCTTCCAGCTCTGCTTATCAGATTCCCTCTAGATCCTCTTACTGTGGGCCCTGGGGAGCTACCTTGATCCCTGTAAAGAATCCCAGGCAGCAGGCAGGTGGCATGTAGAATTACCTGAGGGAGTCACTGGGAGAGGATTTCTGGACCGTTGTTTCAAGAAGCTGAGAAAAAATATGGCAGTAGCAGAAGGATGGCAGAAGGGAAGGGACTTGACAAAAGAATCAGAGGTAGGGAGAGGAAGCCAGGAAGGAAGATGCAGAAGGGACGGAGGGAGAGGGTTGCCAACAGAGGAGGGAGGTAGAAGGTTTTGTGGATGAGGCGAGTTTGAGGAAATACTGGCAAATGGCATGAGATTCTTCCTTTCCTCCTTGAAGGTATTCCTGAGCTCCTCCTTGATTCCTGGGCTCCTCTGAACTAAGCAGCTTGGGCAGAGGAGGGTGAATCATGACCCAGGGATGAACCTTGTGTGCCAGGATGATTCATGGGGATTTGCAGGCTGGTGGCAGCTGGGCTTCTTGATGAGGTGGGCACTACTCACAAGAAGGAGAAGCTCAGGAACATGTCACATCATGGTTTCTACCGCCTGAAGTAACCTAGGCATTCAGGAGGGGGTCCAATAAAGACTACAAACCCCAGAATGCATCACTCTGCCCTGAGCTCAGAGGATGGGTTTGTACTGCATCATGGGAAGAATATGTACCTGGGCTGTCCCTCCCTCCTGAAGACAGTCAACGTGGCCTCTGTGCTATGGGTTCCCAGTTAGGTTGAGGCAGAGCCTGGACCAAATTGGGAAGTAGTAGAGTTTCTGTCAACACCTTGTCTCACACCCTTCAAGGGGCCCGTTCTCCCCAGATCTCAGCATCACCCACAAATTAAGGACCATAAGATGCCTTAGGGAACATTCAGCTCTACACTACAGGTTTATAGTGCACTCAAGTCATATACACATTTGAAAGTGGCAGCCTGGGGAGACTTGCAAGGCTCCCTTTACTGGTCTCATTTCTCCTCTTCATTCTGTGTCCTCCACCTGGCTCTTTACCCCCAGAGGATCTTGGCCTTCCTTGTCTATGTAATTGCTTGCTTGTCTTCTCTACTAGCTGTCAACTCTGTGAAGGTTCAGAACATGTCTGTCTCTTCAAATCTCAACCTAGCCCAGTGCCCTACACATAGTAGATGCTTAATAAATATTTGTGAATAAATAATGGCATGCCCAAGGCAGGTCACTGGTGCCAAATTAGTGCTGTAAGATAATGGAGAGGGGACAATTGCTTTTGAGGAGGAGGGGAGGTCATTGAAAGTTTCACACAGCAGATGGGTTGACTGAAATCAGTCTTTTTTTGTTTGTTTTTGGCCACACCATGCAGCTTGTGGGATCTTAGTTCCCCCGACCAGGGATTGAAACCGTGCCTCCTGCAGTGGAAGCGCTAAGTCCTAACCACTGGACAACCAGGGAATTCCCTGAAATCGGTCTTAATTATGCTTTAGGTTTCAGTCAGGGGAGAGGAAGAAGGAGGGCATCCAAAGTGGAGGGAGGGACTTGTGCAAATGCAAAGTGGTGGAAATTGCAAGATGGTGTGGGGTCAGGGAGAAGACTGGTTCTGGTGGAGAAGGGAGTCTCTGCAGGGATGTAGGAGGAAGCGTTGGAGCAGGCTGGGGCCAGGCTTTGTGTTCGTCTGAGCCATAGGACATCCTTAGTGACTACATGGAAGGGGTTACCCCATCACAAAGATATTTGCACCCAAACAAAGGAGTCCAGACTTATTAAGGTTGGTTTTCAAGCACCATGGCTAGTGATAGGAACTGAGGGGTTCACTGCTGACTCAGAAGGTACGGGAAGGGATCTGAGTTACAATGGCTGCATTAGGACTGAGAGCCAGAGAGAGGGAGGAAGGGGCTTTCCAACCTCAGGGACCCTCATAGCTTCTGCCCAGAGAGTGCCAGACATCCAGCACACACCCTTGGAGAAGCCAGCCTCACGTCCCCACTTCCAAACAGCCCATCAATTTGCGGGATCACAGGCACATTGGTGACTTATTTTGAAGTCTCTGCCTGGATGACATTTGCTTTCTGAGTGAAAGGAGAAGAAAATTAGTCTCCTCTAACACAGCTTTCAAACCAGAGCTACATCTTCCATGGAGTCAAGGGGTTTTGGGGGTTTCAGGGAAGCAGGAGCAGGGGCTACCACCTAACTCCAGAGACTCCCAGGGGCACACTGCTGCCTGTTCACCTCAAACCACTCCTCAGAGGGGGCTCCGAGACCCTGCAGCATCTGGAGCAGTCTGGGATGCCACAGCTCCAGCCAGGCTTCCTGGAGTACCCAAAGTCAACCTTTTGAATTTAGGGGCAGAAGGAGGGCTCTGCTCTCATAAATGGGAGTCCTAACTCCTGAGTATTTGCTCCCACTGCAGGACCAGGGCCAGATCAGCTTCTGCAAGAGCCCAGGATGGGTAGAGACAGCAGCAGAAGGGGGTTTGATGTGAGCTGCTTTCCATCTCCAGATCGAGGCCTCCAGCCGGCCCACCACCCCCAGCCAAAGCCTTTGATCCTCCACAGCTCCATAAATGTTTAATGCCACTGGCTGGGCAGAAATGAGGCAGGTGCTGAAACAGAGAGACTGGGGAAAGGACTTAAGATCCATGATGTTGGCTACATTATTTTCACGTAGGAGCCCTGGGATGGTGGGAGGAGGCCTTCCTCCTCCATATGATTGAAGTCCCAGGATTCAAGTTTGTGGCACTAATAAAGGAAACTCTTAAAAACCCACCAAGGGGTTGAAAATAAAATGAATAATCAGTTGCAGAAGCCCAATCCCCGGTTTGATTGAAGGAGAAAGATGGACAGTTAAATGACAATCAAATGCAAATACATCTCAACAAACACCACAGCAATTACCAGGCACAGGGACCACATGGTGCTTGCAGGCAGCAGGGGTTGACAATGTGGAAGCCTGGGCCTGTGCAGAGGTGATGGGTGTGAGGCCATTTTAATGGACAGTTAAATAGATGCAAACCCTCCCCTATCTACTTTGCATACACTGTTAATGAGTGGGGAACTGGAATTCTGGCATCCAGAGGGAGGTTATATCACCTTCTGTGGCTGTCTCTGCATCATTTCAGAATGGAAGAGGACCCGAGTGCCTGGGAGGTGAGATCAGAGTGGGCCCTTGCATCAGAGGACCTTGACATGGTCACTCTAGTCTCGTCGGATTCTTCACACCAGCTGGTGCTGAAGTGTTGAGGGTTGAAATTGAAGGGAGCCTGTGGGGTCCTCTGAGAAAGGGCTCAAGGTGCTGGTCTTCCAACAGCTGAAAGGCCCTCGGTGACAGCGGCCTTCTCTTCTAGATTTGCATAATGCTTTGCATCTCATTTGAATGCTATTAATTTGGTGTCAGGCTAGGTTGGCACCGTGTAGAAAAGAGAACAGCTGGCTTTCTCCCTCCCCTCTGTACCCTGAGGCTCACCCTGAGCAGAGCCCTCCCTAACTTGGGGGATGAGGCCTCTACTTCCACCACCCCTCAATGTTCCCTGGCACTTGGAGAGTCTCTTGGTGAAGCCAACTCCTAAAAGCCAAGGCTGCCTGGGCAGTGCAGCCACCTGCAGAGTTATGCAGAAGGAAGAAGAAAGGGTTCCCCAAGATTGCCCTCACCAGACCCAGAGAAACCTTGGGAGTATGCTGGCGGCCTTCTTCTCCCCAGTCAATCAAGGCAGCTTGGCTTGGAAAGGGTCCAAAGATAATAACCCAGAAAGGGAGGGAACAAAGACAGGTGATAATCCCAGAGAAATATAGAGGGCTCTAGAAATAAAATGCTCTGAACTCCATATTTCTAGTGCTTGAACTTACATTAAATACATCTGTCCAGAGGCATTGGGTTTACAGTGGTGTGGCTCAGGCTGGAGACCTGGTACCAGGATGATGACCATGTGATGAGGGTGTGGGTCACGGGTGGGGGGGCAGTGAGCTCCTGAGAAAGGGGGAGGAGGCCCCAGATGCATTGTGTGGGCTGCTCCTGTCCGGTGGGCCTCAGGGGGCTACTGTGAGCTGGGAGTGGGGGAGGAAGGAACAAACTTTCCAGGCTGCCTGGGATGCCCCTCAAAGGCATCTTAGTTCTTTCCTATGTGGAGCCAGCTAGAGTGCCCCACCTGCTTCTTACCTGGGTTGGCCTGACCTGGAATCCCGGTCAGTAGTAGACAGAGAGTATTTATGCATAGGACAAGCAAGGAGGAGGTACCAACTGACCAAAAGCTGGTCTCCTTTTGTCAGGGAGAGCCCTTCTACCCAACAGAATCCCAAGGCCAGCTCCACCTACCTCCGGGGACTAGGACAGGATGGGGGAGGCATGAACCACTTTCTGGACCTCATGCCCTTGCCCCTGACAGTACTTACCCTGGGTCATGCCATGGCTGGGGGTAGAAGAATGCCTCCCACCCTTTTTTTTTAATGCCTGAGGTAAGATTAGGGGTTGCTTTGAATAATGTGAGAGGATAATTGAGTTTTCCCCTTTAAGCAAACCCAGGCATGAAGCTTTGGAATTACATAAAGGACGGGCTCATAGCTGGTTCATATTTTACAGAAGGGCTTTAAGTATTTCCTCTTCAAAAAGATTGCCACATGCACTTAAAGCAGATTTATGAAAATTTGGTATATTCCCCATTTTTTTAGAAGTTAGCCCTGAATCCAGTGGGCTGTACTTCACCTCTAAAAATAAGAATAACAGCATCATTTATTATTTACTATTACTGGGCATTGAGCTGGGGAATTTATATCCTCACAGCAACCCTATGAAGTAGGTATTGTTATTGTCCCCACTGTACAGATGAGGAAACTGAGGCTCTGGGAGGCTAAGTGATTTGTAGCTAGTTAGTAGGTCCAACCAAGATATACAGAATACCAAGGCAGAGCAGAAAGCTATAGATGCCAGTGGGCCTTTGCAGGAGCAGGTGTGGGAGGGATCTCAGGTTCACTGGACCTCTAACCGCTGCCCTGGTCTCACCTCCAGGAGGTCTATGCACAGATGTTCTCCTCTGGTGCAGTCCGTGGATGGTGGGCCACTTGGAACAGGCAGGGCAGGGCTGGTTACTTATCAACTTATTCTTTAGACAAATATTAAGTATCCACTGTGCTAAGTGATGGGGATAAAAAGGTGAGTGAAAACAGACACTGCCCCAGCCTGCTCAGAGCTCACTGTCTAGAATGAGATACCTTGCACAGAACCACCTGATTAAATGCAAAGCTACAATGTAGCAGATGCTCAGGAGAGGTTCACAGGCTGTGGAGGCCCACGCTGGGGACCTGATCTAGTCAGGGGAGGCTTCCGTGAGGAGGCAGTGATTGAATACAAATTTAAAGGACAAGTATGAGTTATTCGATTGAATAGGCATGGGAAGTATGTTCCATGCAGAGGGAACAGCATGTGCAAAGTCCTGTGGTAGGCAGGACTAAGAGATGTTTAGTGTGGCTGGATCATAGAGAAAAAGAAGTGTGGGGTGGGATGCAGCTAGAAAGGCAGGCAGGTGTAGAGCTCCAAAGCTCAGGGGGCTGCACATGACCTCTAGGCTCCCCACCTGCCCATCTGTCCATGCATTCATTCTACCTTCCTCCAACCTCCTACCCAGTTCATTCATCACCCTCTCACTCGTTTGTTTACTGAATGAGGGAACGTCTATTGTGGCAGAACCTTAGTGGCCTGTTGGAAAGGCAGAGCTCCCAGTCCAGGGAGGGGAGATAGAGTTTCAATACACTGAAACACAGCATGTCCATTTGTACAAGGTGCTTCAACAGGGCAATGAAAGCCCTAGAGGCTAAGTGTCTCCCATGGTTCAAGCTTCCTAAGGCAAAGCAACATCATCCACTCCAGGGAGATCTTCCAGTCACACAGTCCCTCCTGGCATCTATCTCATTCCTTTGAGAGCCCAAGGTGGGGAGTGTTTCTGATGTCCCTTTTCATTGGCCCTTCTTTTGGGTTCTTAGGCATCTCAGTCCCAGGAGAACACAGGGAAAATTGGTCAGGTCTCCCTCAGATATCAGAATGCAGTTCCAGACACTACCTTTTCTGGGCATGAAAATAGGACAGAAATCCCAAATGTCCCTTAATTCTAGCCATGCACTCCAACCCTTCACTCCTCCTTGAACTACTTGTCCTCTGCTTGTGACATCACAATGGTCTCTATGGCAACCAATTGTGAGGTCACCAATCTTTAAAGCAACAGAATCTGCAGGGCCAGACAATGGCCTGGAAGAGAGAGGGAGAGGGCAAAATGCAGGCTTGAGAGGGAAACCAGCTCCCACTGGGAAAGCAAGGCCACCTGAGACCTATGGGAGGGAGGAGCATTCCACTTCTAGCACATCTGTAGGGGGGTAAAAACAGCTTCTTGACTTTGCCCCTCACTGAAAACTTCTACACTGACAATCAGCCCCTCTGAAATTGCCTGTGAAGGGAGAACTTCATCTAATCCTACTCAGATGAGCTGTAGAAATCAATGGGACACGGTGAGCAGCATCCTGGGATCACTGAGGTGGCCCCATGTACCACTGGGAAGTGGAGGTAGGCGTGATTCTGGTCTCAGCCCCACTGGCCCAGAGGGGCTGGCCAAGACCTGGCCCATGTTGGAGCCTTGATTTCCTTATCAGGGAAGGAGTGAGGATGTGAAGGTGCTAAGGAGCTCTGTTTCCTCACTTATAGGATAAGCAACTGATTCGCTTAACGCTGTTGGGTCTGCCCTCCATCTTCTGAGTGAGTGGGGGAAAGGAAGTTGCTGGTACTTCTTGGGTAGGGCTGGGCAGGCCTGCTGGCTGCTCCGAGATCATGTTAGTGGTTTGCAAGAACAAGGCCTTCTGGAAAGGAAGACTGCTCATCAAGAGGCTGGGGGGGGGGCATCCTGAACAGTGCCCGGGCTTCAAAGTCAGGTCTGGGTTCAAATCATCCCAGCCTTTTGCTTGCCTTGGGCAAGTCTCTGAGCCTCTCTGGGCTTCTACTTCTTTACATAAGGAAGATAAGGGACTTCCCTGGTGGTCCAGTGGCTTAGACTCCATGCTCCCAATGCAAGGAGCCCGGGTTTGATCCCTGGTCGGGGAACTAGATCCCACATGCTGCAACTAAGAGTTCACATGCTGCAACTGAAGACCCCGCATGCCACAACTAAAGATCCCACGTGCTGCAATGAAGATCCCGCATGCCGCAACTAAGACCCGGCACAGCCAAATAAATAAATCTTTTTTTAAAAAATGAAGGATGATGCTACTTGCCTTTCAGAGAAATATTCAGTGAGATAACCTGTAGGAGTGCTTGGCACATAGTAGGTGCTCAATAAATGCTCATATTTTTCTATCCCCTCAGCCCTTAGCCTAGGGTTTTGCATATTATATGTGCTTCATTAATGCTTGTGACTATAAGTGCAGCGTGAGAAATAGAGGGCAGTGTTTAGAGCAAGGGAAGTCAGTGGATCTGGGTTCAAATTCCGGTCCTTACCAGCTGTACGCTTTCAAGCAAATCACCTTACCTTTTTGTGCCTCAGTTTCCTTAAGTATAAGATGGGAACTAGTGATAGTATTGTCCTCATAGGGGTGCTTAGGACTAAATGAGACAAGGAGAGAGGAAGCCTGGCACTCAAGTGCACAGTGGCTGGTGGTGATTGTGCTCAGTCTTGAGTAGAGCTGTTTCTGAACATGCTGCACAGTTTCTGTTCACTGTCAGCTTGAAGGGAATGCTAGTGAATCTGTGGGATGTGTGGAACTAGAGAGTGAGTGAGCCTCAAGACAGGGACACAGGATGGCAGCCTCCCCAGGAAGGGGTCACCACTTCCTGTTTGGATTCCCTTGGTGTGGACACTCAGGACTGCTGCCCAGTTCATGCCAGTCACAGGGGCTGGGTCCCCAGCTGGGCTTCATGAAATGAGGGCTGGGCTGTGTCTCACTCATCTGTGAAGCCCACACCAAGGCCTGGCGCATGGCAGAGGCTCAGTAGCAGTTCAGGTGAACTGAGTTAGATGATGTCTCTCATGTTCCGGCTAACATAGTCTGCGCATACCCCTTGCCAGGCTCTGTTCTAAACATTCTGCATGTCATTGATCTTCACAGCAACTTTTAAGGTAGATGCTATTAACCATTTGTAAAATGAGGCAGCAGAAAGGCTAAGTAAACTGCTCAAGGTCACACAGCTAGTAAGCAACGATGGGGCTGGGATTTAAACCCAGGCTACCCGGCTCTAGAACCTGAACTCTTAACTCCCATGTTACCCCCAGCCTCATGGGCCCTGTCCAGCCATTTTGCCACATCTGCCACCACAAATTTCCCCCCCCCCAGCTCTCCCTCCCAACCCTCTCTTCTTCCGGCTGAGCCTGGGCCCAGTGCAGCCCGAATAATGTAAATTCTCCCACCACCCGCCTCAGCCATCTCCCTCCCCCTCTGCTGAAATAAAGCTGCGGCTGCCACTGCCACAGCTGAAGCCGTCACCACCAGATCCGTTGCTTATTTCAAGTCCTCCTAAAGCATGTCGAGTTCTTAACTTATTAAAGATAAGCACATGGATACAGGGAGCAAATCTCTTTATTTATGACATAATCTCCAGCCCAAAAAAGCGGCAGGAACGGTGTTACCTATATTAGGGAACCAATAGGAAAAAAATCAATTAGATCCGCCACAGCGTTTCGCTATTAACTTTCTTCTGATGTTTCTCTTAAGGCTGGCCATGGGGGTCTCCACCAGCTACCGAGCTGGAGGAAAGAGGAGAGCTTTGTAGGAACAGAGGCAGGAATGTCACAAGGAAGGCAGTAGGCCAGGCTCCCAGACAGACACTGGAGTCTCTCCATCCAGGGTCTCCTTCACCGCTTTCCAAACCTCAGCCAGGAAGTACTTATGTTGATTTGACCTCCATGTTTCTTGCTGCAGTTTCAGCTGGTTTCTTCAGGGGCAGTGGGTGTCAGCTGGTTATTCTTTGCTTCTTGCAGACCAGAACCACGAAGTCTAATCACATTTCTGCTAGATCCTTTGAGGGCAGGATCCTCTTCTTCCTGGAAGAATGCTATTCTGGAGGGGCTCTTGTGGACTGATTTTTAGCAGAGCTGTCTTCTGCTGGGTAACCCTGCCTGGGACCTGCGCCCACTCCATGAGGTCCTTATGTCCATCTGCCTGCTTTCCAAGCAGTCTCCCAGAGAGCGGGCTCTCCCTAACCCCTGAGAGCCTCCAGCAAGTGGGATGTCCTGCTTCCCATAGTAACCCAGGTCTCCTCAAAGCAATCATGGCTTCTTTCCTAGTTCTTCCTCAGGGCCAGGCGTGTAGCAGGTGCTCAGTAAATATCATAGAATTAATAATTATTATAATAATAACTCTACTGACCAAATGCTCACTCTGTCAAGGCTGAGAAGGGCAGGTGCTTTGTTACCCAAAGTAGGACCGTTTGCTTCTCCCTGAACCAGCAGACAGCCCAGAAGAGGCCTTGAGTTTTGTTTTGTCTTATTTTTTTGGCCAAGAATAGCAGTAGCAGCAGCTCTGAGAAGTTAAGTATTATAATCTCCAATTTACAGAGGAGGAAAGAGACTCAGAAATAACTTGTCCAGGCTAATAAGTGAATGAAATGCTCTATCCATCCACTTTCGGTCATTAGTAAGCCCTTCTTGAGGTCTAACCTAAATCTTGCCTGTTTCAGCAGCACCAGTGCCTTCTCTGTCCCATGGAAGCAGAGAACAGCATCACCACCCATGCAAACTTCCCTCAGTTTAGGAGTGTCCACCAGCTCTTTGTACAGGTTGACCCACAATGAATATTAAACACCAAACTTCACAGAGGCCAGCCCTGCAGGGCAAGCAACGAACCAACCCTTCTCATGCCTGTTCATTATTATAATTAATATTGAACCAGAGTTGGTGGCGACCTCGCCCTCACCAGGTATTTGGGCTATTTTAGAAACTTATTCAGATCAATAACAGACAGCTCCAAATAGATAAACTCCTCGCCATCTAGACGAATCAATTGCAACACTGTCGTCACAACAAGCCCAAGAAATCGATCTGATTTCAGGCGACATGGTAACTTAGCGCTGGGCAAGCCGGTTTTAATTTCCCCGTGGCCGAGACCAGCTTCCTCTGCTCACCGAAGCACTTCTCTTTCCCAGCTGGTGTTTCATGCACACAGGTGTCCAGGGTCTTTGGAGAGCTCAGGCCAAGGGGACAGTCGTATGGAGGACAGGGTGACTGGGAGGCTGTGTGACCTTGTGGAAGGTTCTTGAACCCCGAGACCCAGGAGGAGCTGACTCAGACCTGCGGCAGGGAACCTCGTTTTGCTGGCTTCAGCTCCGATTTTCCGCTGCCCCTTGCAAAAACCAAGCCTGGAGGCCTTTCTGGGCTGCCTCCCAAATTGGGAATCACAGAGGTAGTCTGCCTATTTCAGGCACCAGGATAACTGCCCTTCTTGGTCTTGGAGATGGAGTTTGTCTAGCAGGGCAGCAAAAAAGCTCACCCGTACAGACACAGCCATTTATTGGGTGCTTACTTTATGCCCAGGGAGTAAGCTTAGAACTTTACACCCCTCATCTTCTTAACCCGCACAACAGCCCAAAGAGAGGAAACAATTTCCACATTTTGTAGAAGAAAAAACCAAAACTCAAAGAGGTTAAGTAACTTGTTCTGGGTCAGACAGCTTGTAAGCCATGGAGCCTGGATTTGAACCCAGGTCTATTAGACTCCCTTCCCTAAGCCTTAGCCAGCACTCTGTCCTAAACATACCATCAGAGATCCCCTCATTCTCCCCCTGCCTGAATCCTGTCTGGTTAAATGAAGCCATTCCTCTTCCCCCAGCCTGCCAGGGAAGGGAGCCTCCCCAGAATTCTTACGATCAGCAATTATTCCCTGAACTTTCACCTGATGCTGCAGGTACTGAGCTGAGGGTATTGAGGTGATGAGTCAGGAGGCCAGCTGGCCAGCTTCCTGCACCTCAGCTTTTACTCCCCTCCTCTCTAACACGGTTGTGTTAGTCTATCTAGGTGGTGAGGCATGGGGCCTGGGACAGGCAGCAGGGTGTTGGGAGATGTGACTTTGGAGTCAGCTGATCTGGGTTCAAATTCTAGCCCAATCACTATAGTCCAATACCCTGGGCAAGTCTCTTAACCTCTTGGAGCTTCTCTTATCCAGTCTCTACAGTGGAGATACTATTACCCAAGTCTCAGGTTGTGAGGATTAACATGAAACACTGCAGGTGGAATACCTAGGAGTGCCCGGCATGCAGCAGGTGCTCAACGTGTATTGGGTCCCTTTCCCCTTCTCTTGTGCCTCCTCTTTCTGGAACCCCATGCCTTGGGTGCCCAGTTCTGAACGGCCAAGGTCAGGGCTTTTAAAATATATTTTAGCTAAGAAACTCTTTAGAATCAGGAGATAGGGGCTTCCCTGGTGGCGCAGTGGTTAAGAATCGGCCTGCCAATGCAGGGAACACTGGTTCAAGCCCTGCTCCGGGAAGATCCCACATGCGGCAGAGCAACTAAGCCCGTGCGCCACAACTACTGAGCCTGTGCTCTAGAGCCTGCGAGCCACGACTACTGAAGCCTGAACGCCTAGAGCCCTTGCTCCGCAACAAGAGAAGCCACCACAATGAGAAGCCTGCGCACCGCAACGAAGAGTAGCCCCTGCTCTCCGCAACTAGAGAAAAAAAACCCGTGCACGGTAACAAAGACCCAATGCAGCCAAAGATAAAATAAAAAATAACTAAATTTAAAAATAAAATAAAATAAAATCAGGAGACAGGTAATGAGGAAGGTAAGGATCCAAACAGATAAAAAGGGAGTTGGTCAGATAGCGATGGGGGCTGGGAGCACTGCTGCTCCACCCCTTCCCTCACCCCCAGCCCCATAGTAGCCCCCCAGGGGCTGTGACTGAGCCCTGAGCCTGGCTGATTTTCTGCCTCCAACACTATCTCTCAGCCACCAGCTACCCTGAGCCTGTTTGGATTTAGAACAATTTAGGTACTAAGTGGGCAAAGCTACACCAGCCATAGGGAGGCCATATATCTACCTCCTTTGGGGGTTGGGACTGGGCATTGCAGCTGGGGAGGCTTGGGTCTGGGGGCCAGATGGCCCTGGACTGTGAAGGGGGTCTTCTGTCTGTCCTGGGGAGCAAAGGGCATGAGCTGAATCTTGTGGGGATGGACGCCTGTTCATCAGGCCCAGCATCTTAGTCTTCCCCGAGGGAGGCAGGGATGTCTGGACTCTGAAGCCTAGCAATGGAGAGTGACATACAATACCACACAGCTAGGGAGTAACAGATGCGGATTAAAACCCAGGCCTATGTGCTCCAGAGGGCTGGGCTTGCCTGCACTCCCTCTTCTCTGTACTGTGGCTGCTCCTCACCTGCCCCACCCCCCGTCCCCATTTTGCATCTATCAGCCCTTTCACCCACCAAATACAGCGCATGAAGAGAGAAACTCCAAAGAAAGCAGGAGGGGATGGGAACAGATCCTGGAAGCACTTCCGGACTCATGAGCTTGTCTCCAGGAGAGGTTATCAGAGACGCAGCACTGTCTCTGGAGGGGTTTCAGCTGGGGTCTCAATTCAGCTGCCCCCTGTGGCTCCCACCTCCTGAAAGCTACTGAGAGACAAGGTGACCTGTGATGTGTGTGACTCTATATTTTGAACAGGCAATACTTGCACATGGTTCAAAAAATAAAGGTACAAAAAATAAGCTGGTTCATTGAAAATCCTCCGTCCCACCCCAATCTCCCTGTTCCCCTTCCCAGGGGCAGGCAGTGTTCTGCATTTCCTATCCACACATATACAAGCAAATAGGGACACATATTCTCTTTCTTTAGTTCCATTTTTAATACACAAGATGTAGCATAGCCCCACACACTGTTCTGTGCCTTGCTTTTGTCACCTGACAATACATCTTGGAGATTACTCTGATTCAGTACATAAAGAGCTGCCTTACTCTTAGGTGTCTTTTTATGGTCACAGGCTTCTCGGGAGCTCAGAAGTAATCACATTTGGTTTGATTAGCTTCACATTTCCATTTATGACTTCCCCGCCCAGAGAGGGCAGGAAAGCTGTCCAAGGTCACGCAGCAAGGACTAAGGATGCGCCCTGATTTCTCTCCCCAGCTCAGTCCTCGGCTCCTGGCCCGGGCCACCTCGAGGCTGAGGCTGCCCAGACAGGGGAAAGAGAGGGAGGGGGGCGTCTTTAATTGAAATGCTCTCCCCTCTGCTCCTTTGCAGCCGGCACCTGGAGGTGCGCGGTGCGGATGCAGCCAGCCTGGTGCGCTGGGTACGCAAGGGGCGGGGGGGGGGGGGGGCGGTGGGGGGTGGCGGGGGGGGGCGGGTGCGGAGCGCCCACTTGGGAGCAGGCGAGGCCGGCTGATTCCCCGGGAAATCCGCGCCGGTAATGAGCTCCCGGGGCCCGAGGTGAGCTTCCCTAGCTGCTCACACGGCAGCCTCGTGGCACCAAAGGAAACGGGGACTTTTTTTCTTCCGTGCCTGACAGCTCATTAGAAGAATTAATTTACTCCAGCGTTTGCAGTTTAAAGGACATTATTTACTGGTTAATTGTTGTTATTACAAAATGTTAAATATAATTATTTATTTCCCAGGCCCTGACTGCTTCTCTGACAGGAATTTATTAGGTGAGACAGGATCACCGGTGGGCACCCCTGTGCTGAGCAGCGTGAAGGTGGGGGGTTCACCCTTGGGCCTAGGTCTCTGGGCAGGGCGGGCACGTTGAGGGGCAGGACGTGAGGGGCTGTCTAGATCCTCCCTGCCCCCCACCCAGGGGGCTTCCTGGAAGCCGCTTCAGCTTTGGGAACCCTCTGTTCTGACTGGGCAGCACTCTGCCCTACAGTCTATCAACCATCACCCACAGCTCAGTCTAAGGGGCGAGGCTGATTACGCTCATATTACAAGTTAGGAACCTGAGGCTCATATACAGGTGACAAGCTGGGTGCTGATGAATGAGATGATCTGGAAAGGAGAGAGCACTGTTGTCTGAGACCCAACACCCAGTCCTGGGAAATGTGGATCTTTGGGGCAGACTGCAAACAATGGCCCTTTAGACAAGGCCTTCAGCTCCCCCCTTTCCTGCCGAGGAACCTGCCAGCAGCAAGTCCCCTCAAGGAAAATTTGGAGAACCAAAGGGAGATGAAAAGTACTTTGAAAAAGTATGAAAACGGGCTCAAGGAAGCCGTTATTGTTGCTGTGCTGTAAATTACTGCAGAGTTATTTCTGGCTGGCAGCCTGGTTTATTTTAGACCCTACCTCATTTCTTAGGTTATAGGCCCTAATTCCTTGCCTGGTGAGACAGAAAGAGTCGAGCACTACTGGAGAAACTGTTGTATAACTACAGCTTGAGGAATTTTGCAGATTCCCAGAATACCAGGGCTTGCCATCCTTCAGAGGTCTTCTCCACCTGCCCCTCATTTTATTTTATCGCCATATTAAATTTTAAAAAATTTTATTCATTTTTCAAATAGGTAATTTGTGCCCAAGGTGCAAAATTCAAAAGGCATAAAACGGTATATGGTGAACTGTCTCTCTCATTCCTCAGAGGCAGCCAATGTTATCCATTCTTTGTGTTTTACTATATTTAAAAATGCCATTGTTTCCCTTTTCTGTTCATGTAGAAAATACAATTATTCCTGTAGAAGGAAATAAAAATCATATGCAATCCCACTATTCAGAGCTGAATACTGTTAACGTTTTGGTGTATAATCAGTGAGTCTTTTTCTCTTTGCACTGACACACATCTCTAGTTACAAACTTGCATAACCTGAGTTTGTTACTTGTTTACATTAAATATTGATTCTTCAAAAATAAAGGTCTGAGAGGGTATGTGCTAAATTGATAATTGGTATCTTGAGGAGAGGAACTGGACTGGGTTAGGGTAAGGGGGAACTTTGCTTTGTATTTATTATATGACATTTAGAATGCAAATATATTTGTACATTACTTCCCCCCAATATTCCAGAATCTGATTTTAAATGACTGCATCCGAAGGCAACTATTCAACCAATCCTTTCATTCTTTTTGTTTGTTTGTTTATTTATTTATTTTTGGCTGTGTTGGGTCTTTGTTGCTGCACATGGGCTTTCTCTAGTTGCAGCAAGTGGGGGCTACCCTTTGTTGCAGTGCATGGGCTTCTCTTGTTGTGGAGCATGGGCTCTAGGCTCGTGAGCTTCAGTAGTTGTGGCACACGGGCTCAGTAGTTGTGGCTCGCAGGCTCCAGAGCGCAGGCTCAGTAGCCATGGCACACAGGCCTAGTTGCTCCGCGGCATGTGGGATCCACCCAGACCAGGGATCAAACCCGTGTCCCCTGCATTGGCAGATGGATTCCTAACCACTGCACCACCAGGGAAGTCCCATAACCAATCCTTTCTTATTGTGGTTTGAAGATGTTTGCTGGTTTTGCCATTATCAACAAAGCTGGGGTGGACATTTTGTACATCTTTGCACACTCACCCAATGTTTCCTTGGGGCAGTTTCTTAGAAATGGAATTGCTAAAGGGAACATACACTTTAAGGGCTTTTTGATCCATCATGTCAAATTTCCTTACAGGCTGTTTCAATCTCCCATTCCATCAGCAGTGCCCACTCCCCACCCACACTTCTGCTTTGTTCAGCACAGCACAAGTGTAAGGTTTGTGAGATAGTGGGGCAAAGCCAGGGGAGGCAGGCACTGGTTCTTCTCTGGGTGACGTTCAAGAAGGGGGCAGTGTGTGGTTTGAGAAGCCTGTGCTGGTGCCTCAGACTCATGGGATGCTGGCAGGAGCCCCGAGGGGACCTCAGTGGCCAAAGTGAAAAGGGGAAGGAGCAAGGAATGAGCACCAAACCCTCAGGCCAGGAGGGCAGGGGCCTCAGCTAGTCCTAATCGCGAGGCCTAAGGGGTGTGCATCAAGCACCTGAGTCTGGATCCAGATCCTTCCTCCAGGCGTCCAACCATAGGCTGAGTGTAGCCCCACTATCTGGGAGGGTCTCAGAGCTAAAGGCACAGCTGAGATGACTCCTCTTAGAGCTCTTGAGCCCTTGGGAGTTACAACCCTCAAGTCTATGCGGCATGTGGAGGACCTTCCAACTCCTGCCTCCTCTAAATGTCACAGTCAGTCTTCTCTTTGATTCTAGGTGCCTGTTGCTGACCAATTCTTGTCGGTCTCACCTATAGCCTTTGTTCCCTTAGATTCTCTGGCAAGCTGACCCATCCCATTTGGAAGTCTTTGGGAAGAACAAGAGGGACACGAGATGGACTTGTTGAATTAATATTGAAAAGATGGCATTCTGAAAGTGCCTCTCCTCCCTGGAGCCCAGTTTCTCCACGGTAGCCGAGGTTTCCTCTTGATGGGGGGAAAAGAGAAAGCCCAAGATTGCATCTCATTGGTGAGATGAATAATACATGTGAAGCATCTCACAAACTGTGTTTGATCCGCCTAAAGCTTCAACCGTTAACGTATTTCTCTTTATCCCCAGCAAGGGAGGGCTGGGAACTGTCAACATTTTCCTTTCTGCCTAATTTGTGCTTTCTCCATCAAGCGAAAAGCAGGGGCTGGGGGAGGGAAGGAGACGGGGAAAGAGGATGGTGGCGGTGGCGGTGACAGCCACTCCCTGAAACAATTCAATGAGCCACAAGACTGGGGGGTGCTCCCGTGGCCTGGGAACTGCTGGGGTCACTTGGTCAGAGCAGAGGCAGGGGCCGTCTGAGGACAGGGGCTGTGCTCTGGGTGTTGGGCCTGTTTGCAGCACTGTGTGCCCCTATGAAGTTGATCCTTGGAAGGGCCCGTTCTCATTTCTGGAAATGTTTCCCAGAGGTGAGAAGTTGAGGCTTGCCAGCTGCCAAGCACGGAAGATGCTCTCTTCCTCTCATGGGAGGAGCAGAGTAACGATGTTAAAAACTGCCACTGACTGAGCTCTGGGGCCAGGTGCTGTGCCAGTGTTTAAACCTATAAGCCTTCAGGCACTTCTCAGTTCACTCTGAGGGGTGACCTTAAACTCTAAGGATTTTATCCAAGGTCATACTGCTAGTCAGTGTCAGGCTATCTGGCCCAGAAGTTCACGTTCATTACCACAGTGCTATTCTCCCTCTCAACTAGTCTCTGATACTTTGCCAAACCTGTCTCCTGTTCTGGAGGAGCAGAGAGAAGTGGTTAAAAGCACAGACTCTGAAAAAAAAAAAAAAAAAAAAGAAAGAGCACAGACTCTGGAGATTGGAATCCTTTTTCCTCCTCTTCACCTCTCACTGTGCCTCAGTTTCTTCATGTGTAAAATGGAGATGTTAACAACAGTACCACCCTCATAGGATTGTGGTGAGGATTAAAGAAGTAAATATTCTCAGGTTCTCAGAGCCTGGAGTGTAGGAAGCACTGACTAGGTGTATTTGCCCTTATTCCCAGCTTATTTTACTCCACAGTCAAATTGCAACCCTCCCAACTGATCTTGAACTTATTCCATCTTCCTTCTTAGGACTGCCTGTCTCTGTCCCAATTTACCTTATTTCCCAGCCCCCTTCCTGTGCCCAGCCTGGCTTGGGGCCCCACTGTCACACTCCCCAGGTTCTTGGAGGGCTCCCAGAGTTCTGTAGACACGAATTAGATTTCAGCAGGTCTTTTGCCAGATTTCTAACAGGTCCTCTCATACCCATGGACCTTGCTGATGTTCATGGCTCTTTCACCTTCTGCTGTAGCTGGTACGGGAAATGCCCATTCCCTAGGTAACCAGCAGCACACTTTGGCAGGAGGTGGAGCACAGAGAGAGATGGCTTCCCTGGGAGGGAAGCAGAGCAGGTAGTCTCTACCGGGGAAGGAACAAGGGACGGAGGATGGAGAGGGATTTTCCTAATAACTAACAATGTGTCTTCCATTCTGAACCATTCATTCCTGTACTTTCACAGGCACCCCGCTCCCTGTGGGGAAGCTATTCATTGCGTCCACCCTCAATCCCTCCCATTGTAGAAGTGTGGAACAGGAGGAGGAAGTCCTCCAAAGCAAGTACCGAAACTAGATTTTGGAGAGGACATCCTTACAGCCTTACAGGTGGTGAGAGGGTGATTCTGGTGAAGCGGAACCTCTCTCATCAGGGCCACGCAGGCCCAGTGGTCCCTAGCAGCCTGGCCTGTGTGCCAGTGTCCCAGAACCCTTCTGTTCAGGCCTGGCATCCCACGGAGGTGGCATTCTGCTCAGCAGCTCAGAGCACAGACGGAAGGGCGGGCATTGCTGAGAATTGATTTGCGGGAGCAGCGGGGGCTTTTTCTTCCTCCCTACTTCCCTGGTCTTTGATCTCCTGTCCTTCCTCACAGTCCCATTTCCTCCCTCCTTCTTCCCTTGATGCCTCCCTCTTTCTTTCCCTTCAGCAGGATCACAGCAGCTCCCTGGAAGGCAGGTGTGTGTGGTGGGGAGCAGGGTTGGGGGGGGATTTTTTGTCTTCTTGCTACTTCTGACTGGGCGGGGCCTCGCTGCCCAAGGTACCATCCTCCGACCCAAGTTCTGAGAGGCAGGGACGGGGAGAGTCAGAGACAACGAAAAAGGAGAATTCAGCAAATTAAAAATTTTACAACCATCCTGCAAGTCTGCAGAAATGGTCTTCCCTGCGGTCTTTCATTTATCTCATTATCTGACTCCTAATGTGCTTTTGCCCCCTTTTCTTTTCTCGCCACACTTGGCGCAGAATCTTACCAGCTTTTTTTTCCCCTCTGGCAGGGCCTTCACATAGCCTTTTTCATTACATTTCCTAATAAAAGCAACCACGAGGATGGCACGGCTGGAGGATTAAAAAGCCACCTCAGCAGCCTCCTGGCGAGCAGAGCCAGGACTTGCTGTAGCCGTGTTTGCACTGCCAGGGGAGCGGACCAACCCCAGCGGGCCAGGTCAGGGAGGCCCAGGCTGTGGAATGTTCCAGGACTGGGAGAGGTGTTATAGCAGCCGTGGCAGGTGGACGATGTTATGGGACATGAGAGAACACCTGGAGGAGGTGGCCCCTTCCCGGAGCTGTCCCAGAGCAGAAGCCTGAGCCCAGCACCAGCCTGACCCCAGCGCTCCAGTTTTGCTCCAGAGCAAAGAATATTTGGGGCCTTTCTCTTTGGACCTTGGCTCACCCTGTAGCAAATTCTTTTGAATATTAGTGATGTCAAGTCTTCATCTTTTGAGAGTAGATTTGATTTTGTTATCCACACTTTTTTGTGTGGTAAAATTCACATAACATAAAATTTACCATTTTATTTATTTTATTTTTTGGCCACGTCACGCAGCTTGTGGGATCTTAGTTCCCGGACCAGGGATCAAACCTGGGCCTATGGCAGTGAAAGCGCCAAGTCCTAACCACTGGACCGCCAGGGAGTTCCCTATTTTTATTTTTCTCTCTTTTTTTTTTTTTTGCGGTACGCGGGCCTCTCACTGTTGTGGCCTCTCCCATTGCGGAGCACAGGCTCCGGACGCTCAGGCTCAGCGGCCATGGCTCACGGCCCCAGCCACTCTGTGGCATGTGGGATCTTCCCGGACCGGGCCACGAACCCGTGTCCCCTGCATTTGCAGACGGACTCTCAACCACTGCGCCACCAGGGAAGCCCCCTATTTTTATTTTTAAATTTACCATTTCAAGTATACAGTTCAGTGGCATTAAGTACATTTACATAGTTGTGCAACCATCACCACCGTCCAGAACATTTTCATAATCCCAGGGGGAACTCTGTACACATTAAACAGTAATTCCCATTCCCTCCTCCCTCGACTGCTGGCACCCACTTTCTGTCTCTATGAACTTGAGTGCCCTGGGTACCTCATATAAGTGGTATCATACAGTATTTGTTCTTTTGTGACTGACTTATTTCCCTTAGCTTAATGTCTTTAAGGTTCATCCATATTGCAGCATGTGTTAGAATTTCATTCCTTTTTAAGGCTGAATAATATTCCATTGTATGAATAGACCACATTTTGTTTATTCCACGCTAAAAACAAACAAACAAACATTTCTATCCACACGAGGAAAGTGAAAAGAGAAAACCCACCCAGGGTCCCATCGCGTTAACATAACAATTCTTCTTCCTTTTGTGTGTTTCTCTCTTTTGCTAATAACTGAACAATCTTGTCCTCCAAGGACCATTCCAGACCACTCTGAGAAAGCAGCTTGGCAGAGGATTTGGTACTTGGAAAGGAGCAAAAGTTACCAGGAAACAGGTCTGATAAATCAAGTTAAGGGAAAAGAAGGAACCCCCTATAAAGTAACATGACATTTTATTGCCCCAGGTTATAAACTGGCCCTGAAAGTATTTCACACATCGCCCTCTAAGATGATTTGGGCCGCACACAGAGTGCCACTGGATTAACAACGCAAGCTCTCAAGGGGGAGACTTTGAAGAGAACAACGGTCATTTGGAAATATTTGGTTTAGTACTTTAAAAAATACATGTACAAAAAAATCAAATTAAAAGCAACTTTGAAATGGCTTGTTGATTTGGGAACCACTGAGGCCATCCCTGGTTAACGGCTTCATTTCTCAGGCACTTGGTCAGGGCTGTTGGCGTTGGTCCCAACCAGCATATCTCAAAGACCAGAGGGCATCACAGATTTAGGAGACCAGCAAGGGAAGCTATTATTGTATAGTGTCCATGTCAGTTCCAGCAGGGCGTCTCCAGTCTCAGCCACTGGTTGTGTTAATAATGTCAATGCCTTGTATCTGTGTGGTCCTTTGGGAAACTTTACCTTTCATTTCTTTCCACTTTCCTCCAGGACCTCCTTGCCCTAAGTCTCTGCTAGCCTCTCTGTCCCTTTCCCGACCCCAGAAGATAGCAGATTCTGCTTAGGGAGAGTAGAAGCCCAGAGGTTACAAAGACAGCCTCACGGATATCTTTCCCTTCCCTCATCTTGTGTCAGAGCTCCTGAAATGAACCGCTGTTTTCTTTCTCTCTACGTAAATAGAACGTATTTGTTTTCCACGTGGTCTTAAACACTGGGTCTTCTCCTTACACACACACACACACACACACACACACAGACACACACACACACCCTCTCTGCTCCACCAGTATCAGCCTTTTTGAGACCACTCTTTCTCTTTCTGAGAAGCTGCCTCCTCCCATCAGTGCTCCAGGGGGCTTTTATTTTTCTTTTATTCTCAGCTCTCTATCAATCAAGAGGAGGGGGAAGCACTTCATCTGAACCCTTGGTGAGCAACAGCAACAACCAGCAGCTCCCGAGGCAGTGGGAACTTCATTTCCAGTGTTGACGTTTATAAATGTGGCACAGAAAACCAGTAGGGACCAGAATAAATCAAACAGCTTCTCCAAAGGTCCCCAGGGGGCTGCTTTAGAATTTCTTCCCATTGGGGTCATGCTCCTTCTCTTTCTTTGCAGAGGACGGGGTGGGGAATGCTATGGTTTGCAACATGGAATGAACCACATTCTTGCCCATTCTCCATGTAGGCACTGAGCCCAGCACCCAGGATGCTCTGGAGCAAGACCATTGGGCCTGTCTCTGGATGTAGAGAAAGGCTTGGGGCTTGAAATCCTGGCTGGGGGTTGGAATGTTGGCTCTGTCACTTACCAGCTATCAGTTTCCTCATCTGCAAAATAGGGGTAAAAATGCCTGCCCTGCCCACCTCCCAGGGCTGTTGTGAAGATTCAGTGAGATGTCTATAAAGTGAGGGCCCTTATGCGATGTAGCGAAAGGTTATTAAGGAGCAATGATAAGAACCAGGGTTGTCCAGACCCCCCAGGGTGTCCAGAGAGCTTTCTGGATGGTTTCCAGGCAGACCTCTCTCAGCCTATTCCATGAACCTCGGCTTTCTCTTTTCCTTTAAGAATTCTGGGCAAGGAGCACTGATAGTCTGTTCCAAACACAGCTGGACTATTCCCAATGTATTTTCTAAGCCTTTCCTTCTTCTGCCCCTCCAAATATCAAGAAAATAAAGGTGGAAAAATATGATAGGTGGAGGGAGGGAGACAGAGAGAGAGAGAGAGAGAGAGAGAGACTGAGAGAACGAGGGTTCCAAGGATGAGGCAGGAAGGCAGGAAGCAGGAGCAGTTGCCTAACACTCTCCATGTCACTGGGAACTCATCATGGATCATTTCAAGGTTCTGTACGAGACCCTGCTCAGTGAGATGAGACCCAGAGTGGGTCCCGAAATCCCACTCCCTTTATACTCCCTACATTTCCAGGTGTTGCACACCATCTTTCACCTGCTTTCTGGCCCTTCTGTGGATTTTGATCCTACCAAGGCCAAACCCTGCCTGTGGCTGGGAACTTAGGTGCAGGCAGGATGCTATGTCCAGAGTCTGTCCCTGAGCCCCCTCAGGACAGCAATTATCTGTACAGTGTTTTCTTCTAAGCCTTTTCCTATATAACAAGATTCCACTCAGCTTCATTCCCCAGAGGCAACTAGTGTTGCAAGTTTCTTGTTATCCTTATAGAAAGAAAACTGATTTTCTTTAAATATTTGTTCAACACTTTATGTAAAGGGATTAGGCGCTGCAAAGAGGAAGGTTGAACAGAGGACCATGTTTCTTCATTGTTCTGAGCAATTCAGCTCTGGTGGGCAGTTGCATGCCCCATTATTTAAAACAAAAACTGTGAAGTAAGTAGGACCCACTCTCAGGTGAAGGCAGTTAACCTGGGTGATGGGGTGGGGTCTACACTTGCATCTTATCAAAATAGTTTTCCTTTTATACAAATAGAGTGATTCTCTAAAAGGCATCTGGTCAGCAAAATTCCCTTCTTATTCCAGTCATGATGATGCTTTAGTGTCCCATGTATACTGGCCCTTCAGCCAAGGCTGGCTGGTCCACCCCTAAATCTGACTCTCATGGTGGCTATTATGAGATTCCCACTCTTGTTGTCCTCTGAGGAAGGTGGTCATTTTTGTTGACAATTGCCTTTTTTTTTTCCACTTCTTATCTGAGGAGGAAGGGGACAGGAGAGTGTAAATGGAGGACATACTGAAGGGGTGATGTATTTTGGGTACTAGTAATCTGACTGCAGCTGAGGTTGGAAGCCTGGTTATGGCAGGCTGAGTTATTTGGACCAACTATACCAGTAAAGGCAACTAAAAGTGCTAGATAAAATATCAAAAACACCTTAAAAGCCCCAAAGAGTTGATAAAATAGTAGGGAATTAATGGGCCAACATGGAAGAGAAAACCAGAGCATAGAAACCACTTTTCTCTGAAAGAGCCCAGCTGTCCTAGCAAATCTGAACATTCATTTTAATCACCTGTAAGAGGGAGGGGGTTAGAATTCCAAGCTCAGTGCCTTCACATGGTGGACAGTCTAATAGAAGATCCTTTTTTCAATACACTGAGACCCCAAATGGCTACATTATCAGGGTAAGGGTGGACTGAAGTACTCCAGCCCAGGTTCACATTGCCTAGGTGATCCAGGGAACCTAGGATCCAGACTTGTTTAGATAGCTCAGGACTGGTGGTGCCCCTGATGCCTGGCAGAAGTAAGCACACTCTTCTCTAGAGACAGGCTCCTTCATACTCAAATTATTCCTATTTATTTGGAACAATATATAATAAATAATAATTTGTTCAAGTGCAGTCACCAGAACTTGGTTGAAGAGAGTGGCGCCTACAAGAAAATAAGGCTCCATGAGTGAGAATCATAGAAACAAGAGACAAATGAGAAACAGCTGAGGGGGACTTCCCTGGTGGTCCAGTGGCTAAGGCTCTGCAGGGGGCCCAGGTTCCATCCCTGGTCAGGGAACTGGATCCCACATGCTGCAACTAAGAGTTTGCATGCCACAATGAAGATCCCACGTGCCACAACTAAGACCCAGTGGAGTCAAATAAATAAATGTTTAAAGAAACCCAAAGAACAGCAGAGACTTCACAATTAGAATGATCAGATGTAGACTATAGCGAATTCCCTGGCAGTCTAGTGGTTAGGAGCCGAGGTTTCACTGAGGGGGGACTGGGTTCGGTCCCTGGTCAGGGAACTAAGATCCTGCAAGACACGCAGCATGGCCGAAAAACAACAACAACAACAACAAATGTAGACTATAAATAATGCTTCCTGTGGTTAAAGAAATAAAAGACAAGCCTGAAAATATTTACAGGGAATAAGAAATTGTGTAAGGTGACAAAACGAATTAAAAAAAATAGAAATTCTAAAAAGAAAAAACCCATAGGAACTGCAATTGAAACGAAACCCATTAATTTATTTTTTACTTTTTAAAAGAAAATATTTATTTATTTATTTGGCTGTGCTGGGTCTTAGCTGCGGGATATTTAGTTGCAGCATGTGAACTCTTAGTTGCAGCAAGTGGGACCAAGTTTGCTGGCCAGGGATAGAACCTGGGCCCCCTGCATTGGGAGTGTGGAGTCTTAACAACTGGACCACCAGGGAAGTCCCACAACTCATTAATTTAAAAGCATCTTAAATGCAGTGGAACAGAGAATTAGCAAAGTAAAAGGTAATAGTGAGAAATTGCCCAGAATGCAGCGCAGAGAGAAAAAAAGGGAGGAGGGAATAGGGAAGATAAGAGACACAATGGATAGAGGCCTGATACGTGTTTAATTAACATCCCAGAAAAAGAGGAAAGAACAAATAGGGCAGAGGCAAATATTTGAAAAGAGATAATGGCTGAGCAGTTTCCAGAACTGATAAAAGACACTAGTCCACAGATTTAAGAGGCCAGTATGAAAGTCCAAGCATGAAAGTCCTGTTTAAATCAGCAGCCAGATGAGAAAGGAGGGAGTGGTACAGCTGAGTTTCCTTCCCAGCCCCAGCAGGCTAAACCTCCATAAAGCCTCGCACCAAGAAGCAGAGCCCTGTGGCTTTGGTACCTAAGATTCCCTGGCTCCTTTTGGCCTTTCTCCCTCTTCCACTGCCTTGAGGCCTCTCCTCCAACCAGGCCCTGGTATCATACCATCCATCCACAAAGGGCTTCCCTCAAACCTCTCCTTCTCTCTTGATCTCAAGGGAAGAAAGGGGGCCCAAGGCAGAAACAAAAAAGGACAGAAGAAAAAGAACCAGTGAGAAAGCAGAGTATGAGATGAATGTTGTAGGCATTAATGCTCAGGAGATGGGCTAGACTGGTTTGGGGGGCAGCCTGGAGGTCACAAGCAGAAAATGGGAATTGAAGATGACTTAGAAGTTGCTGTCTAGAATTCCGCTTCTCTTCCCTTCCCTCCTTTCCCTCAGGCTTCCCTCTGATTCTCTGCCGCTATGACCCTGCGTCTGCCAGTATATTGTGGGGAGGACCCGAACTCCCATACCCATCTGCCTTCCCTAACAAACAGCAACATCTGCAGAGGTGGGAGAGGGGAAGACAATATCTCCTTGAAAACTGGACAATACCAGAGAGTTGAACCCCTGGAGTTAATCTTTCTGCACACTACCGAATTTTAGTTGTTATTTGTCACCTGTCAAGCCAGCCCAATTCATGCAAAAGCTACTTTTCTTTTCCTGCCCCCAATTCTCACTCCTCCTTGCAACTCCCCAGCCCAGAGTTTCCTGATATCCAGGCTATGAAGCATAAGAAAGATGTGGAAGAGAGAGGAAGGGGAGATTCCTGACAGAGGATTCATATGCAGTCTCCATTCCAGACACACCCTCACCTCCTAGGAGCAGAACTGGGGCACCAATTCTCAACACTCTTTGATTTGCCATATCCCTCAGTGCCTGCTGAGCTTTAATGGGACCTTCTCCAAAAGCCTAGCGGTGGAGGGGACTTCCCTGGTGGTTCAGTGGCTAAGACTCCATGATCCCAATGCAGGGGGCCCGGGTTCGATCCCTGGTCAGGAAACTAGGTCCTGCATGGCGCAACAAAGACCTGATGCAGCCAAATAAATAAATATTTTATAAAAAACAAACAAAAGCCTAGTGGTGGAAATATACCCACTCAGATACACATACATGTAAATACAACTACTTAATGAACACTTGGGTATATCTTAGAGCACCACAGTCAGACGAGTGTGCAAATAGGCACACATATTTGTATAGAGCTGGGGTAGAAAGCCCTCAAGACAAGATTAAGAAGATTCCATTGTTCCTCTTCAGGGATGTTTTCCCTTAAGACAATGAAAACCTCTTCTCCCTCATTTTTATTGAATTTCCTCTCATCCCAGGGAGGTCTGAGAGCATCCTTTCATAGGCAGATCCCCAGTGCTCAGGCTAAATGATGATTTAATATTTTCTCAGAGGTTTCAGCCCAATTTCCAGGACTTTCCTTATTTCCTCCCTCCCCTGGAGACTGCTTAGTAGTCGAACTCTTGTGTTGAGGGAGCAGAGTTGACCCTAATATTTGCCATTTAACAAACCCAAAACAAAGGCACGGCAGGAAGCAGAAGTCAGGGTCTCTGGGGATTCCACCCCCTACCTCCTGGCTTGAAGGAGGGTACTGTCCTCAGCAACTCACAGAAGACACTGTCAGCCTTTGATAAACTTGCTGGGTGAGTCCAGAACAGACCTCTCACCTCCCTGAACACCTAATACCAGCAGGCTAGAGAGCCACATGTCTAAGGTGTCTGTGACAGCCAGAGAAACCCACTGTCTATTCAGCAAACACGTGTGGGTGATTATCTGTCCCATATGCCTCCTCCACACCAGGGAATACTATGCAGCCATCAGGAAGAATGTGCCAGCCCCGGATGACTCAGGTGGAAGCCAAGATATAGGAAATGGAAATAGCAAGGTGCTGTACAGTACGTTACTTCTGAGATTAAAAAAAAAAAGGAATACACCATATGTTTGTACACCCATAGAACATCTCTGGAAGCATACAAAAGAAAATAGTGACAGTATTGCATGTGGTGAGGAGCAGGAAATGGCTGAGGACAGGGTGGGAAGGAGAATTCCTTTTTGTAGTGTTTTCTTTTGAACCTTTTCATTGCTGTTTCTTATGTCTGTATTGCCTAAAAAAATGACAATCAGAAGAAGACCCTTCTCCTTAAGGAGCTTAGGGTGAAGGCAGACATGCAGACACTTATCAATACAGTATTCTCTGCTCGTTGTTATCATGGAGATGAAGACAGGGTAGGAAGGGACTATAGGCGAGAAGTCATCCAAGTCAGCCTGCGGGTGTGTGAGGGATTTGGGATCATCATAGGGAACGCTGGAACCTCTCTCAGCTCAGCCTTGCCAGGGCCTAAAGTGCACAGTGAGAAGGGACCCGCAGTAGAACTGCAGGAGCAGACAGAGGCCACAACGCCTACCGCCTTGTGTGCCAAGCTAAGAAGTTGCGATTTTATCCTAATGGGAAATAGGCAACTATTAAAGAATGTTCAGCAGGGGAGTGACATGTTCAGATTTGCTGTTTAGAGAGAGGATTCTGGCAGGAACACGGAAGGATAGATTAAGAGGGGCAAGGATGGGGTGGAGAGATTGCTTATGAGGTTAATGCAAGAATCTAGGTGAAGGAAGGCAGGTGGACGACCTGGGGCAAAGGGAGTGGGGATGGAGGAGAGGGATGAAAGCTGAGACATGCAATAGGTCCGAAATGTGTATGGAGACCACGTACAGATCCAGCTTTCCTGCTCTTGGTTTTCTCATGCTGGCATCCTCTGCACATTCTTCCCCAAACACCCTCAGCACCCGGCAGGATGGGTCTGCAGGGGCCACTTCCTGGTCGGCCTGCCTGTCTCCTTGCCCCGGGCTCCAGCTCCTTGGCAAAGAGGTGCAGAGGAAAGAGAACAGAAGCCTCTCCCTAGTCATTCAACTCCCAGGTAGGTCTCTCTTATTTATTCCGTGCTCTCTCTCTCTCTCACGATTCGGGTGCTCTCATTATTTCTGAGCTGTACAGCTTGCTGCTTCCCTGGCTCGGCTCTCCCACCCGTGTCTGCAAAGTGTCAATCAAACCATCAGATGAGCAGTTCAGCCTTACATCCTCCACGGCTCTGCCCCAGGACACAGCGGCAATTGCTGACACATGGCAGCGGTGTAGGGCTGCTGGCTCTCCCTTTAGTGGTCTTCCGACCCAGAATGGGTGTTAATGGGGAATTTGAGGAGATCGTTTCTCTCTACCTGCCCCTATCAGGATGGCCACAAGGATGGGCAGCCCTGAGAGAGAGGGGCAGCCTTCAGAAGCCGGTTTGCTTTTCATTTGAAGGTTGGACCATGGCCAGTGTCTGCTTTCAGAGGAGTCGTTTGAAATTCTTAACAAGAAGCAGAATGCTTGAGTCCAGGAATCGAGGGCAGGCTTGTGAAGTAGGGATGGGGAAATGGAGTTGTTATTTCTGAAGTTATATTATATTAAACAAAGAAGATGTGGGATACAGAGCTGCTTTGTAGCTTCCCTGGAGGACAAACAATAAGAAATGTCGGGGGATGGGGTGGGGGGGGGCAGCTGGGGAAAACTGAGATTAGAACAAAAAAAGAACTTCCCCAGGCCCCAGAACCGGTGACCGGGAAGATATGACGCATCTGCTTCCTCAGGGGATTTCTCCTTATCCTTTTACAAATTATGAATGGAAGTGCAATTTTTACAGAATACGGGAATTAATGAGTATTAAGCTCAGTCACCTTGCCAAATTCTCTTTAGATCTTTGATACACACACACGTAACTCATGGTTGTGATCTGTGTGTGTCTATTTGTGTTCTGCTTCTCTTCCTCAGTATGATTTCATATACACAGGTCTGCGGAGCCCTCTGTCCTCACACTTGTCATTTTGAATCCTACCCAGTATTCCATTGTGTCGACGGGCCAGAGTTTGTTCAGCTGTCCCCTGTGGCTGGGTTGTTTCCCATTTTTTTATATTATAAAAGTGCAACTAGGAATGTCTTCATACAAATGTCTTTTTCTTCCCTTGGATATTTCCTTGGGGTACAGTTCCCCAAGTCGAATTTCTAGGTCAGAAGGTTTGAACCATTTTACCACCCTGGGGCTCTCCAGAAAGCCCAGACAATCTGAGTTGCCACCCTACTCTCTCTCCGTCCCCACTGTACTGACAGATTTTATCATTTTTATTTACTTTTGCGCATTTCATAGGCACGTAATTGTACCTTGAAGTTATTTAATCCCCATTTCTTTCGCTGCTAGTGAGACTGGGTGCATTTCCACGTGAGGATTTATTGTCTGCTTCTCCTTTGTGTAAACTGTTCATCTCCTCTGACATCTTATCAAGAGAAATCCGAAGGCTGACCTTATATATTTATATCAAGCCTTTACATACTTAAATAGTCCACTTTTCTCAGTTATGTCTGCCACTTTTTACCGTAAGGAAGCTGTCCCATCGGGAGGTGGATGCTATCTTGTCCCATGTGGGTCAGGGATTGGGGAGAGTTGAGGTGACTTCTGGATCCTAGAGAAATTTTTTTCAGAAGAAAAAGAAATGCCAGTCGTATGGTACCCCCTCCCTGGGCCCCTATCTTCCTAGGAAAGGAAGCCTGGGCTGAAAGAACTGCTAGTTGCCAAGGCCACTCTGGAGGATTCTTTGCTAGGGCTAAGCATCTTCCTAGGGTCACATGGATGTCCTGATCTATTATTTTCTCCCACTCACAGTATGGCCATGAGAGAAACAGCAAAATATTCAAATCAGAATCATCATTACAAGTCTGACTACTCCTTGGTATAGCACGGGGGTTAAGGGAACAGGTTTTGGAACAGGCAAACCGAGGTTCACACCTCAGTGCATATGTTTACCAGGTGCGTGGCTTTGGGCAAGTTATAACCTCCGTAAGCCTTCATGTCTTTGGCTGTGAAGTGGTGTTTCAGTTATGGCTGCATAAAAAACTACTTCAAATCTTAGCGGCTAAAAACACCAACTGTTTTATTCTATCTCATGATTTTGTAGGTCAGGAGTTCAGCTGGGTCTTGGCTGGATGAGTCTTCTGCTCCACGTGGCATTAATTGGGTCACTCAGTGGTATTTAGCTGGTGGCTGGGCTGGGCTGGAGGGTCCAAGATTGCTTCACTCTGGCTCTCCATGTAGTCTCAGGGCCTCCCCATGTGGTCTCTCCAACAGGTGGTTGGACTAACATGGAGGCTCAGGGGTCCAAGAGTGGGTGTTCCAAGACAAGAAAAGGAAGCTACTTTTAAGGCTTGGGCCAGAAAGTGTCCCAGTGTCACTTCCACCATATTCTATAGGTCAAGCAGTCACAGAGCCTGTGATGGGAACAGTGACCAAGAATTGGGAGCTATCTTTAATGTGACAAAAGTAGGGATAAAAATATTTACACCTAGGACTGTGAGGATTAAAGTAAATAATGCATGAAGAGTTTGATTTATCGGGAAGCTAATGAAACTTCAACCACAGGGCTCCTTAATTGCACAATCTCTTCCAAATCCTAGCACTTAATTTTGTATTCACAATTTTTCTTTTCCTTTTCTTTTTTCTTTCTTTCTCCTTCCTTCCTTCCTTCCTTCCCTCCCTTCCTTCCTTCTTTTCTTTCTTTCTTTCTTTCCACCAGGTCTTAGTTGTGGCCGGAGGCTCATCACTTGCAACTCCAGGGCTCTTTAGTTGCAGTTCACCAGCTCCTTAGTTGCGACACATGGACTCCTCAGTTGCAGCTTGTGAGATCTAGTTCCCTGACCGGGGATCGAACCTGAGCCCCCTGCATTGGGAGCACGAAGTCTTATCCACTGCACCACCAGGGAAGTCCCTCTTTTCCTTTCCTTACAGAGGCCCCCCAACAAATTGTATGGGAATTAGGCCTGGGCTTCCCTGGTGGCACAGAGGTTAAGAATCCGCCTGCCAATGCAGGAGACACGGGTTTGAGCCCTGCTCCGGGAAGATCCCACATGCCGCGGAGCAACTAAGCGCCTGCACCACAACTACTGAGCCTGCGCTCTAGAGCCCGCGAGCCACACCTACTGAGCCCGTATGCCACAACTACTGAAGCCCGCACGCCTAGAGCCCATGCTCTGCAACAAGAGAAGCCACGGCAATGAGAAGCCAGTGCACCGCAACGAAGAGTAGCCCCTGCTTGCCGCAACTAGAGAAAGCCTGTGCACAGCAACAAAGACCCGATGCAGCCAAAAATAAATAAATTAAAAAAAAAAAGAATTAGGCCTTACAAATCCCAGCTCTGTCCCACATGCATGCAAGAGTACTCATTTAGCACACTGCCCTGCACAGAGGGAGCCCTCACTCCAGGGGCCCTCACACCCTAGGCAGATGCCTGGTCTGTACCCTCTAGAATCTCCAAAGGAAATCAGGCTGGAGAGAGGGAGGCCAGCAGGGGGAGGCAGCATTCCGGGTGCCCAGCTTGGTCTAGGAGGCATTGAAATTCCAGGGCCGAAGGCCTGAGACAAAGATCATAATGAGACAGGAAGGTGGCATAGGAAGGATCCATTTGCATGACAATAATTGAGCCAAGAATAGAAAGCTAGAGGGATGCAAGGGTGAGGCTGGCAGCTGAGCCGGGCTAAACCTCACAAATCATACTACCCAGCTCTGCTCTGCAGGGGAGGCGGGGGCTCAGCCCTGTGCCAGGTTTTGGGGGTTGGGAGGAGTGGGGAGAAGGACAGGGCCCAGGGAATTGTGGGAATGCTGGCCAGGTTGGACTTTGCTTTACTCCTCCTCCTTCAGGCTGGAGCCCGCCTCCGCTTGCCTTCTCCTTTGTTTGTGGTCTCTGAGGCTGTAGGGCTAACTCAGTGGGCAGGATGGCTGCTCAGAAAGATCTCTATGACGCCATTGTGATCGGGGCAGGCATCCAGGGCTGCTTCACTGCGTACCACCTGGCCAAACACAGGAAGAGGGTCCTCCTGCTGGAGCAGGTACCGTGTCCCCTCTGCACTCCTGACCTCAGGGACTGTCCCTTTCTCCTCCCCCAAGAGGGTTTTCTGTGGGGTGAAGGCCAAAGGGCCTGATCTTCACAAATTCTATGCAATTTGTAGCTTAGCTGCCTGGTGTGTTTCATGACAATGCAAAGAAAGTTCCACCCTCCCTAAGACCCAGTTTGGGTTTCTAGGCACATTTCCTCCTTTTGCTGCCTCCCAGATCCTGCTCTTGACCAAGAAGCACCCCAGACCCCATTCTCTTCTTTCTTCCCACCCAGTCTCTTCTGTGCCAAAATGGTTGCCCTGGCCCAGAAAAGTAATCAGTTCTGCTTTGGGTAACCTTAAATAGAGATAATTTGCCTAGAGGGAAAGGCTGATTTGTCAGTCTAGGAGGTAGGATTCTTCCCTGCATATTTCTGGCCTCTCACCCTGGAACCCAGCAGAAGCTTCTGTTTTTTCTGCCACCTCTGGATAATAGCAGCCTCCTTGTTTGATACACAGGAAATAAGACTTAGGTATTTTTTTTTCCTTATAGAAAAGTGACCCCATGAAGTGCAGGCTACTGGCCACTGTACATAGGCCTGGGCCCTGTATATCCGCAGCCTTCCCGAGGCAGGTGCACCCAGCCCACCTTCCAAAGGTTTCTACCCTCCCATTCTGCCTAAATCTATCCAGGCTGGTTTTGGTTTATTCTTCTTGGTAATGAGCTGGATTGGTTAGAAACCTTTTTCATTTCTCTATCAGTTTTCTCAAAGCCTGAGGGATTCCTCGTCCAACCTTTCAGGAAACACTCCATCTTTTGCTAAATCTCAACATGGTTCTCTTGTCCTGAGCAGTCTGAAACTACAGAGAAAGAGTCAGCATCAGTTTTCTTGTGCATAAAAATGAGGAGCCTAGACTAGAATGATCTCAAAGGTTCTTTCTGCTTCTCCATGAGTCTAAGTGGGGCAAGGTTGCAGCAGGATGACTGAAGACTAACTCACAGAGGGACTTCGGGAAGTGAATGATGTTAGCAAAAAGGATGCCTGAGTTAGAGCTACTGAAGAAATTCTATCCTGAAGCCAAGTCAGTAACTTGGCCACAAAGGGAGACTGTATGGAAATATTTGAAGAATAAGTGTTCCTTGTTGACAGCACATGATGAGTGGGCTCCGAAAGGGGAGGGGTGACAGCTGCAGTTGTCTCTTGTCCTCCTTCTCCAGTTCTTCCTCCCGCACTCCCGAGGAAGTTCCCATGGGCAAAGCCGGATAATCCGAAGGGCGTACCCTGAAGACTTCTACACCCAGATGATGGCTGAGTGCTACCAGATATGGGCCCAGCTGGAGCATGAGGCGGGAACCCAATTATACAGGTTGGGTTGGTGGGGGAGAATCCCTTGGATCGTGGGGCTCAGCACCTGGGGGTGCTTTTACTATGCAAGAGGGCGGTGCCAGGAATACTTGACATGCAACGGAGGGACATGGGGCCTCCGGAAGTGCCAGACACGTGGAAGCATTCTGCTTGCTGTCCTCATGGTCACCCGACAGGTCCAGCTGGCTCTTGACAGTCTCTGAGTTCTAGGGCTGGGGTTAGACCATGTGTCCAAGGCTTGCAGAGGTTGTTTGGGGAAAACTGCTGGAAAGACACTGGGCAGATGCTCAGAGCTGGAGTTTGTATCTACATCTCCGTGGAACCGTCAGAGAACCTCTCAGGGCAGGGATTGAAATAGAGGAGAAGGCCTCTGCCTGATTCTTTATATTTCTACTAGTATCACAAACTTTAATGCTGGGTCCTCTCCCCCAGAACAACCCTTATAAATCCATTTGATTCTCTGAATACCTCCTCCCATAGGAGCAAATGGGGATGCTCCTCAGGCTGCATTGCTGACCAGGGAGTGAGCCTGCAGCTATTTCTCTGTTGCCTGCATGGCCTTCTCTGACCCTTAAGACCCCCCCTCACTGACCTTTCAAATATTCATGGGGAAGAAGGCAGACAACCCAGGAGGCAAAGAGAACTTTTACCAACCATGCTATCATCCCTCCCGCCTTCTCTGTGGCTCTTAACTGAACTTCCTACAAAACCACTGCTCTACCCTACAGGGTGGCAGTTATTTTAATGGCCAGGAACCAAGAGGTTACTGTTCTGTTGCAAAAACACCATTAACTTAAGAACAAAGTGAAATCCATTATGCAAATACAGCTAGGGCAGCTAATTACAGATTTATTCCAGACGCAGCTAATACACCCAGCACCCAAATAAAGGAGCATGTCTTGCTGAGGCGTGGCCTGGCAAAGGAACCTCTCTCTGTCAGCCATCTGTGAATACTGCTGAGTATCTTGTGTTAAAAGAACTGCTGAGGCCTTAGAGGGCACACTTCATCCCAGCAGATAAGGAGGCAACTAGAAGATGTTTGGAAAGTGTCTGGAATCTTTCAGAGGGGAGACAATTCTGGAGTCAGACAGGCTTGAATTTGACTTTGTGCTCTACCTCTTACCAGCTGTGTGACCTTGGAAAAGTTTCTGTACCTCTCTGCGCCTCATTTTTCTCACAGGGCTTTGTGAGGATTAAACGAGACTCTTGGCACTATGCCTAGCACTTTTGAATAAATGGCAGTTCCTGCCACTTATTCTGGGTCAGCTGTATCCTATCTCCATTGAGCAAGGGGGGAAGAAAGGCAGAAGGAGACAGATGGGATGCAGCAACCATGGACATCGAGGGGAAGGGCTGCTGGAGAGAGGGAAAGGGACCCTTGGATAGGAGAATCTCATAATCTCACAATCCCTCTCTTTGGCAGGAGGACAGGAATTTGGAAGGGCTTTGGAACCAGGCAGCGCTGGCTCTAGATATCATCTTGCTCTGACATATTTAGCTGTGTGGTTTGGAGCAAGCTGTCTAACCTCTGTGAGACTCAGTTTTCTCATCTGTAAAGTAGGGGTAATAATATCTATTTCCTGTGTCTGTTGTGAGGATAAAGTTTGTAAAGGGCTTGCAATAGTGCCTGACAAATCATCATCATCATTATCATTATCACTGCGTGTTTTAGTGCTTAGAATGAGAAACTAAGGCTGTTCTAAAAGTACTTGATCCATGTTAACTCATTTAATTCTCCCCACAAATTCATGAGAGGGTTGCTACTGAGTAGTCAGGGTCTTAACCTGTAGTGCAAGTCACAGAATTACTCAACTTTCAGTCTAGAACAGGGTTTGTCAAACTTTTTCTGTGAATGGCCACATAGTTTTACAGGCTTTGCAGGCCATATGGTCTCTATTGCAACAATTCAACTCTGCCAGCAACTCAACTGTGCCATTGTGAAAGCAGCCACAGATAATATGTAAACAAATGGGCATGGCTGGGTTCCAATAAAACTTTATTTATGGACACAAATTTCAGATAATTTTCATGTCATGAAGTATTCTTTGGGACTTCCCTGGTGGTCCAGTGGTTAAGAATCCGCCTTCCAATGCAGGGGACGTGGGTTCGATCCCTGGTCAGGGAACTAAGATCCCACATGCTGCAGGGCAACTAAACCCGCGTGCCACAACTAGAGAGCCCGTTTGCCGCAACTACAGAGCCACATGCTCTGGAGCCTGCATGCTACAACTAGAGAGAAGCCTGTGTGCCACAATGAAAGATCCCACGTGCCACAACTAAGACCTGATGCAGCCAAAAATAAACAAACAAATAAATATTTAAAAAAAAGAAATATTCTTCTTTTGCTTTTTATCAACCATTTAAAATTGTAAAAACCATCTTGGCTTGTGGGACAGACAAAAACAGGTGATTTGGCCCCTGGGTCATCGCTTGCTGCCTCCTGATTTAGGAAATACCACAAACTGGTTACCTTGTCCGTCCCCTGTTTCCAAACAAGTTCATGCCTAAATCATCCCAGGTCAGAAGGCTGCTAACATACATTTAAAGACTGGGACATATCATAGCTCCTCTTAAAAGACTATCCCTATGCTTTACAGCCCCAATTATGGAAAATGAAGAGTAAAGTGAATGTTCTTTGAAAAATCTTTGAAGTTCTATATAGTGCTAGGCATTATTATTGTTGTTGTTGTTGTTATTATTAGCAAGTCCTTTCTTATGGCCAAACTAATTTACTCAGGCACACTAATTTATTTGGTTCTTTTACTTAGTAGAGACACAGAACAGATACTTCCTATTCCAATTCCTTTAGCTTTTGTTCCTAATTCTGATTTTCTAAATGATTCATTAGCTGTGTGATTCTTATTCTCCTAGGTTCTTCTGGAAGAACCAGCACAATATCATAATTGAACTGATAGATATGAACATATTAACTTAATGATATCTGATGATGATTTAAAAAAAAAAAACCTTCAGGAGTTGATAAGGTGGTTGTCCAATTCTCTTCATTCTGTTCTGCTGCTTCCTGTGACAGAGGCATACTAAATATGGGTGGCTCAGGATATTTGCATATATTCTGGGAACAGACGATGACACATGTGTCAGATCACAAGGTCTGAATCTTTTGTGATGTGTACAGCCAGGATGCTGATACCAAGAGCAAATCCCAGCTCTGTGGCCCATCTCTTTCCTGCCCCACCTTCTCCCTTTGAGTCCTACTATCTAGCTCCTGACCCGGGCTGCCCCTGCTTAGCTGACAATATCAGACAAGATCACAGCCGTAGGCAGTACAGCTGCTGCCAGAACCTGGTGGCCCCCTGCGCAGCTGCTGCTTCCTGTGTCTGCGAAGTGTCTGGCTTGTCAGCCACATCCCCTCCCTGGAGCAGTCTTTGTTAACCAATTCCACCTCGGCCCACTGAGCAGAAGATGAAACGCCAAGAGCTCCTCCCAAACCAACAAAGACAGCAGCCATTACCAAGTCCCTGTTGGAGTCTCTTCCCCAAGGTGACTCTGAGAGCTGGCTTTCCTGGCACTTTTAACCCAGAGCGGGGAAAGCTGGAGCTTGGGATGGGAGATGGCAGATGCAGGGAGAGCTGTCTGCCCCTCCCAAATCCTCCCCACTCCATCCTGCCTCCTGTCCTGCTATAGTAACTGGTGGAAATCCCTCATCACCAACTCCCTACATCATGTCTGAGGCTTTAGTTGGGCCATAGAGAAGTCAACAAGGCCCTTGGGAGGAATCTTCGATTATCTCTTCCTAGGGCCGGATCCAGCTAGGGTTGGGAGGAAGGCACAGTTAGTACCAAATGCTCTGAAGGTGTTCTGGGACTTGGGAGCTGCACTCTTTCCAGGGATCCCCAGCACCCCGGCCTCACTACAAGGTGCCGTCTTTCTAGACCAGCCCTGACCGCTCATTTCCTGGTCTTTTTTTTTTTTTTTCCTGCAATGCCCTTGTCCCTTCTCACCCTCCTCCTCCTCAAACTTCGTAGCCTGGATCTGAGCAGAAAAAGAGGAAAGGGAGGCCCAGAGCATAGGGGTGAGAAATTGATGCAGAATGAGCAGACTGTTTATTGGGATCTAGGAAAAGCCATTAAGAAAATAAGTACTTAAATGATTTTCAATCTGCGCATGGAAGTCATCTATCTTCATACTGGGGGAAAAAGGCCCGTTCTCTGATCCCGGTTTTGATTGACTGCTTTCCAGTTCTCTAAGCATCTCCCACAGGAGCCTCTCACCTATTTCCCATAATGACAGGCCTTTGCATTTCCAGGCAGTGTTTTACATTTATTTCCGATTTGCTCATAATGGTCAAAAATCTCTCTCCGATCCAAGGCATTTCTCTGGCAGTGCATGGTTTCCCTCAGGCCAAATGGTTCAGCTGTGATCCACGGAAAATGAGAATTTCCCAAACGCACCTCCGGACTAAGGGAGGGTCCAGCATCACAAATTCAGATGGAAAATTTCCCACTGTTAGATCAATATCTGGGCTGAGAAATAAATGCCACAGGGGCAGAGAGCTGGAGCAAAATGATTACAATTGGCACAATTACATTCACCAGCAGAATCAACTTGCTGATTACTCCTAGGGATAGGGAGCTCCCGCTTCATCCACCGCAGGACGGCTTGGGAATTAGAACATCACTCAGCATTTCATAATTCAACAGATTTGCCCGTTGCTTTGGCGTGAGTTCATTTCCTCCATATAGTACATTCCTGAAAGAGGAGTTCTTATTTCAAGGAAAGAAGGAAGGAAGGAAGGGAAGAAGGGAGAAAGGAAGGGAAGGAAGAGAAAGTAACTGAGTCTCAGAGTATGTGAGAGACCAAGGCTAGTATATTGCAGGCAGAGGTTAGAATATGCTGCTCTGGAATTTCCGGGCCAGGGATCTGACATTGTGACTGCTAAGGTGAGGTCTTTCCCAGAATTCTACACAGCTACAACCTCATCAGGTACAAAGGGCTCAAGAACGTACGCTTGGGTGCCTTAATTATCCTGTTGACCAAGGAGTTTACTAGGCAAATTTTCATTAACTGAGAACCAATCTGAAGTTCTTTTGGGGCCACAGGAAAAAGACAGTCTGCTGGCTAGTGGGGGTTTCTACAGCATCTTTCCTCTGTTGAGCTTTGAAGAGGCAGAGGCGTTCACTGCTTTCTCACCAGTGGTGAATGCTGGGTAGGCGGGGGCCATGGCAAATGGATTGGGCATGCTGCGTGGCTCTGTGTACTGACACTGGCCCCAGGGCCCGCTGTGTCCCCACCCCCTCCCAATCTTCTCTTTAATCCCCCCAACCAGATAATGTGGGATTTGGAAGCATGTAATATCCATGAGACTCCATTATAGGCTATTACGAGCTTTATATACAGTACCTGGGGGATGTGTCGGGCTGATGCTTGTCACTGTGGCTGCTGAAACCGAGAGGGACTACAGGAATGGTCCCAAGGGCCAAAGTGACCCTTCTATTGTTTTGATCAGTTACCCCCAAAAGGGAGCTCTGATCTCTTGTGACATAGAGATGGAAAGCGTTAAAGAGAAACAGCTCTCATTCTCTTATGGTGGAAGAAACACAGAGGGATGTATAGGGAGAACAAAAACATTAATCGCTGAATTAATTGCTGGAGTCCTAAGAGGCCATCTCACCTACTGGGGTTTCTGCATGAGGGCACTATTGGCATTTGGGTGGGATCTTCCTGAGCATTGCAGGTTTAGCATCCCTGGCCCCTGCCCACCAAATGTAAGTGGCAACCCCCAGGCATTGTGACAAGCAAAAATATGATCCATGCCATTTCCACAACTCCCCTGGTGTGGAACCACCAACAGTCCAACAGTCATGTGTTACAGAGGAGGAATCTGGGATCAGCGAGCAATCAGACCAAGGTCACAGAGGGGATGCTGGGACTGGACCCAGAGCCAGAGCTCCCAACTTAGGACCCTTTCCACAAAACAGGCAGCCTCTGAGAAGGAACTGAGAGATAGATCACAAGAAGAGACAAAACATTATATGACAAGAAAAAGGAACAGGGAAAAGAAACAGCAGGGAATTGGGGAGGGGAAAAGGGATAAAGAATTGAGATCAAAACAGTGAGTGGGGTCAGGGGACTGGAGGAAAGGGAAATCTTATCAAGTTCATTGAACATTTACCACCTTCTAGGTGTGGAGATAAAAGAGGACTTAGGGTCTCTGACCTCAAGGGCAGGATGGATCCTGATGAGGGAAGATGGAGGGATAAGCAAACCAATAGTGAGAGCCAAGGGCAGACTTGGGGATGGGCTGGAAACCAGCACAACAATACTGGACTGTTACAACAGAATGTAGATGTCTTTGCCTGTTTTTTGAATGTGAGGCCAGGACTCCCCTTGATGCCTGGTCTGGGCCCCTTGCTGAAAAATGACAGAGAAGGCCCAGGGCCCGGACGCAGACTCTCACTCAGGTGTCTTTTTTTTTTTTTTATAGGCAGACTGGACTACTGCTGCTGGGAATGAAGGAGAATGCAGAATTAAAGATAATCCAGGCTACTCTGTCTAGGCAGGGAGTGGAACACCAGTGTCTTCCATCTGAGGAACTGAAGCAACGTTTCCCCAATATTCGGTTGGCCAGGGGAGAAGTGGGGCTCTTAGAAAAGTCTGGAGGAGTTCTCTATGCTGACAAGGCGCTCAGAGCCCTTCAGGTGATACCGTGCAGCATTAGGGGCACTGCAGCTCCTGCTCTGGGCATCCTGGGTCCCCATCAGCCATCCCCTGATGCCCAGTTGGATGACAGCCTTTGCCCTGCCAGCTTTAGTCTTGACTTTTTGGACTGGGCAGTTTTATATACCCTGCTAGGCCTCACAATATGGGAGAGGAGATCTAGATTCTGTCCTCTCTTTTCTGCACTCGATGAAGGATTCTTTGTCCAGGGTGAACCACATACATAACTGATTTGCCCTTTCCTGCTCCTGCCCTTTCAGGATGCAATTCGACAGCTAGGAGGCATAGTGCATGATGGAGAGAAGGTGATGGAGATAAAACCAGGGCTACTGGTCGTGGTGAAAACCACCTCCAGGAGCTACCAAGCCAAGAGTTTGATCATCACAGCAGGTCCTTGGACCAACCGGCTCCTCCGTCCCCTGGGCATTGAGCTGCCTCTCCAGGTAGAGGGAGCTGAAAGCCTGAGAGGTGGTGCTTAAGAAAAGAAGCCTTGGACCCAGATGGACTTGAGTCTTCCATCTGCCACTTGCTAGTGGATGACTTTGGGCAAATTTCATTCATCTTCACCTCACTTAGCCTCAATTTTATAACCTGTAAAGTGGGGACTAGGGCTGTTGGAGAATTAAATTAAATTTTATATATATATATATAAAACCTAAGGAGATGGCCTGGCCTATAGTAAGCACTCAATAAACATGAGGTATTATTAACTCCTGGAGAGAGAGAGAAGTAGGCTGGATGCAGTTTTGGGAGAAGATTAAGAATAGGGGAAGAGACAGATTCAGCAATTTTTATGCATCATAACATAATGTAACATGTAAATGACATAAGAATTGAGTGAAACAAAGATGGGTGAGTTAATCAGGGCATCTGGGCTTATATTAAAGGGCTACGGGACCCCAGAAATGCTTTCTCCCTTCATTTCCCACTTCTTCTTCCTGCTCCAAGACCCTGCGGATCAATGTGTGTTACTGGCGAGAGAAGGTTCCCGGAAGCTATGGTGTGTCCCAGGCCTTTCCATGCTTCCTGGGCTTCGGCCTGGCTCCTTACCACATCTATGGATTGCCCTCCGGAGAGTACCCAGGGCTGATGAAGGTGAGCGGAGAGGCCAAGAGAAGGCTAATAGGGGCCCAGGCAGATGTGGGGCAGCTATTCTAACTTTCCTCTCACCAGACTCCCTCAGATCCCAGTGGGCAGGAGCAGGAACGGACTTCACTATTCACTATGCGCAACACAAGACCCCTGGCTGTCCTGGAGCCCTTCCTTTGCAATCATAGGGTTGGCGGGGGAATGGACAGCTAGGCAAACTCATGTGGCAACAAACAGCATCTGTCAGGACTGGGGAAGGCTGGGATGATGGATGGGGTGCATTCTGTGTACAACCTGCCCCCTGGGTTGGGGGTGGTGTGCAGGAGGCCAGCCATCCCAGCTCACACTGCTCTGATTGGGAGCCAGGTCTGCTATCACCACGGCAACAATGCAGATCCTGAGGAGCGGGACTGCCCTGCAGCTTTCTCAGACATCCAAGACGTCCACATCCTGAGCTGCTTTGTCAGAGATCACTTACCTAACTTAGAGCCTGAGCCTGCTGTTATGGAGCACTGCATGTACACGGTAAGGGTGTGGGCAACTGGGCCAGGCTCTCTTGCAGCCCTGGAGAACAGGGGAATGAGACAGACTGGCCTTGTGCCGCTCAGGCTGGACTCTACCTGACCCCTGACACAGTATGTGACTTGAAACAAATGAGCTCATTCCTGCGGGTCAGTTCACCTCCACCAGAGAGGGCCCACTAGAGGTTATTCGTATTCTTTTTCATTAGGAAACTAGGCATACGTCTGGCAGTCCTTCACTATATTTCCCAGAAGAGCTCTAAAAGAGTTTTTGGCAAGATGTTCTAGTTGAGCAGGCCTTAGGGACAAAGAGAAGAGACAGATGTCACCAGGGCCTGAGGCGTCTTCGCTAAAGTTACTTTACACGTGTTAACTGAGCACCTACTGTGTTCATAGCTCTACATGAGAAGAGACAGATGGACAAATGAGAAAGACTGGCGTACCCTAGGGCACTGGCATGCAGAAAGCATTCCTGTGCCCCATTCCTATTCTTTCTGGAAAGAAATCCAGCTGAGTCTCCTCCCCTCTGAGCCTGCAATTCTTCTTCCTCCCTCTATCCTCAAAGGACACAGGTGTGATTGTTTCTTTCTAGAACACCCCTGATGAGCACTTCATTCTTGATCGACACCCAAAGTACGACAACATTGTCATTGGTGCTGGATTCTCTGGTGAGCCTGAGCAAGGGAAGACGGGGTGCCTTAAAGATGACCCACCTCAGTGCCAGGCAAAATGGTGTTTTTCATGCTTTTAGTTGGACAGAGAGGGGCCAAAGCATAGACCTTGAGTGTATAAGGGGGTTAAGAGGGGCTATCAGAGAAGAAAGGGTTCTCACGGTGGGAGGCAACTTCCAGCTTTGGGATGCGACCAATGGGGAGGTTAGCTCTATCTGGGGACTGTGTAGGGGACGTCCAGGGAGTCCAGTACCTGTCTCTGAGGATGCCTGACCACCTGTTCTCCTTTCCCTAGGGCATGGGTTTAAGCTGTCCCCTGTTGTGGGGAAGATCCTGTATGAATTAAGCATGAAATTAATGCCATCCTATGACTTGACACCTTTTCGAATCAGCCGCTTCCCCCGCCTGGGCAAAGCCCACATTTGACTGGCCAGCTGCTTCCCTTCTGTGCACAGGAGCTCAGAACAAAGCCCTCTTCTGGGAAAGACTTCTCAGAGGAAGGAAGTGTCTGTGAGATGTTATCCTTTTTTCTTGCCCCTCTTCAGTTCCCCATAAACACCAGCTGATTGAATTTACCTTCTTTCCCTAGCCAACTCCCCAATCCCACACTTTTATTGCTTCAGAAGTTAAATCAGATATTCTATGATCACAGAGTAGCAAGGACCTTGAAGCTGGATCTCTCAATAAGGAGGGGGCATAAGGACTGGCTCAGGAGACCAAAGCAGTTGTTAAAATTCTCTTCACGGGGGCATTTGATGAATTTGGGATAGATTTGACTAAGGCTGCCTGGGGGAGAGTAAATAAGATGATCTGTAGACCACTAAGGCCCTTGGCATTCCTGTTCATAAAACTAGAGCCACCCTCTATCACAAACTCCTGTAAAATTTGGCTCATCTTGGGTGCACAGTAAATGTTTGTTGCAAAAAATGTGTTGAACAAACAGATAAGTAAATGACTGCATTGCACGAAAGCCTGTGGTGGGCTTTATTTTCCATGTGACCTTATTTCTTATAGACTTTAACTGTCTAAATTAGCACCACAGAATCCATTACCCCAGGACTCCTTGGGGTCTTTATCCCCTCAGTGCACCACACCCTCTTTCTCTGGATTCTTTGTTTGGTTCTCATCCTCTCTCTGGTTCTATAAAGATGCTCAGCTCCCCAGTCTCTCATTAAGGTGTATTGTCAGGTCTTTATGAAGATGGAGCTGTTCTACCAGAAAGGAAGAGAGAGACACACTCGCTTAGAAACCCTGTTCAATGTTTGAATGTTAAATGTGCCATTTTATTATCATTAGGATTGCTCCCACTTAATGAAACGGCATTAACACCCAGTCGGCTGGCCTCCTTGCACTAATTGCTTTGGAAGGAAACAGGCTCATAACTGCCCCAGGGTGGGTGGAGGGGTGAGAGGTGTAAATAGAGACTCAAGCAAGGCTGAGTGCACTCAGATGAAACCCAAGCAGGAGCATTTCTAGACAGGGCCAGTTTGACCCAAAAGAACAGGAGTTAAAGTGCTCTGGGGAGAAAAAAACTGGGACTGGGTGGGGTGGAAATGTTCGAAGGAATCGCTGAGAGGGGAAGAGTGGGAAATGGAAATAAGAGTAAAAATATTCCCAAAGGAAATAACAACACAGAGGAAATTACTCTTCAATTGCCTTATAGGCCTAGGCACATGGATTAGTACTGATTTCTCCTGGGAATTATAAAAGCCAGCCAATCCTGTCAACCCCACGCCAAGTCTGCTTCTTGGGTGCTCTCACCTAGTTCCCCGAACCACAGCCTCTGTAAAGTGGGAATAATCCTATCTGTAAAACGGGAATAATACTATTGATACATTCCATGGATCAACCTTGAAGACATAATGCTAAATAAAATAATCCAGACATAAAAGGACAAGTATTGTATGATTCCATTTGTGTGAGCTACCTAGAGTAGTCAAATTCATAGAGACAGAAAGTAGAATGGTGGTTGCCAGGGGCTGGAGGGAGGGGGGAATAAGGAGTTATTGTTTAATGGGCACAGAGTTTCAGTCTGGGAAGATAAAAAAGTTCTGGAGATGGATGGTGGTGATGGCTGCACAACACTGTGAATGTACTTAAATGCCACTCAACTGTACACCTAAAACGGTTAAGATGGTACATTGTAAGTTATGTATATTTTACCGTAGTAAATAAAAAGGGAATAATAATACTGACCAACTCTACAGGAGTGTGTGAGGATCCAATAAGATCATTCATTCATTCATTCATTCAACACACAAATATTTGTTGAGTTCTGCTGTGTGCCAGGCACTGTGCTAGGCATGGTGGATGTATCTGTGAACAAAACAGAAATCTCTACTCTTGTGGTGTTTACAGTTCAGTGAGGAGAGGACATGTTAATAATACGTATAAATAAATTGTATTGTACATTAGAGGGTGACAAGTGCATTGGGGATAAAACAGAGCAGAATGGGGAAGGTAGAGAATGCTGGGGGAGGGGCTGCCCTTTTCAATGGTGGTCAGGGTAGGACTCATTGAGGAGGAGGCATTTGAGCAGACTTGGAGGAGAGGGAGTGCACCATGCAGATACCTGGAGGTCTGTAAGAGAATGTGGTAAATTGTAAAGCAAGGTATCGTGTTATTACTGAGAGAGAGAAAAATGCAGTACAGAGAGGGATCAGTGTAAGATCCTGCCAGCTCCCAAGCTGGCAAAGTTGGGGAGGAAGGATGTTGGGAACCTCTCTCTCCCTCTCATTCCATGGCTGCCCGCAGCTCCCTCTGCTCCTGCTTCTCTCAGTGCCACCCTCCTCCCCCAGCCAGCTGCAGCTCCCCTTCCAAAATATCCAGTCTTATTCAGCTTGCCGGTGACAGCTAAAGGAGGGGACAAGTGTCTAGAGGAGGCTGAGAAAGGACAAGTGGGGGATGCTGACAAGCCCTGCCTGGGCTGGCAAAGTCTCTTTAGAAATGAGCCAGTGTGTCCTAGAAACAGAGTGCAAGCAAGGGCAGGGGCAGGGGCGTGTGGGGTGGGACGGGTGTGTGTGGGAGGGATGAGGTCAGGGAAGAGTGGAGAGAAACAGGAATTGGATAAGAAGAGACTGGCAATGTGCAGGCCAAGAAGGCAGGTGAGGACCTGCAGGGGTGCTGCACACAACCCAAGTGGGAGGAACTGAGCATTTCTTACTGAGCGTGGGATGGGGTCATAGAGGGGAAGAAGGGATGTAGGAGATAGAGTCTGTGGATATGGAGAAGAGGACTAGACATTGTAGATGGGCTCGGAGGACAACCTGAGGGTTTTGGTAACTTTGAAGGATTTGCCAAGCAGACCCACCAGCGTTATCTCCCTGCCTACCTTCTGCTTGAGTGTGGCCAGGCATCCACTTTCAGGCCGACCCTACCTACCTTCAAGATGGGAGAAAATCAAAATAAATCAGGCAGGCAATAAGAGACCTCTGGAAGGGCAACTGGGGTCCTCACAGGCTGCAGGGGAGAGATAAGGGCAGCGAAGAGAAAGAGGCGGGCATGGTTGCCAACCAGACTAAGGAAAACAGAGGCAGGCTCAAAATAGATTGGGGTTGGGGGAGGGAGGAGAGGCAGCCCAGAAAAGAAGGGAAAGCAGAGGCAATCGATGCCATTGCGACTCTGACCCAATTCTTCATTTCTCAGCCTCATCATCTGAAAAATTAGGGGGTGATGGGGAAAAAGGGAAAGACTGAGGAGAGTCAGGGGAAAGTAATTTGAGTCCTAAGGCCTAGGCAATTGTGGGGTACAAGTCAGTAATCCCAATGTGAAAAAGAGGAGGTATATGGTGTAGTCAGTACGAGTTAAACACTAACCAGAGTTTGGTATCCCAGGACAGGTTTAAGAGCTTAAGGAGTGTGATTGTAACTTGGAATGAGGTTCACCTGTCTAGCAAGGTAAGTGGCAGCAACAAGGACGAGTTAATCTGGGGGTACTAGGCTGGAGTGACTTGATGCTTGCATTTAACTTCTCAAAAGAGTGATTAAAGAGAATTTGGTTATTGGATATTCTATTTCAGTGGTGGGCTTCCCATGAAGCAAGAGGGATTTAGGTTAGAACTCGGGGAATCCATCCCACTAAGTAGATTTGTGAGATATTAAAACATGTACATAGCACTGCTTAGGGTATTCTTTCCTTGGAAATCTTTAAAACCGAGAAGCCCACCTATTTGGGTCTGTATAGTCTTGCCTGAAGGCCAGGACCTCCCAACAAATCTCTGGAAGACTTCTGGCTAGAGAGGAGGTAGGGTCTGAGAAGAGATTCTGGGCAGGGAGAATGAATGTAAGCACCTTGGAGGAGAGGTGAGGCATAAGGCAGGCTGGATCTGTCAGGCAGGAAGAAGCAGCAGGGACAAGGGGCAGGAGTCTAACAAGCAGGACCCAGTGGCATTTACATAACTTTGAATAATGAATAAGCCCAGCTCTGGGGCTCCTAGTCAACATGCTCATCTGCATCTTTATTAGGCTTTATAAGTGATTCAGCTCCCTACCCTTTCCCCCCAGCCCCTGCCCAGCCTGCCCCAAGCATCGGGTAGTTGATTGCTCATTATTTTAGACTAGATTTGTTTCACCAACATTCAGTGAGGCATGGAGTGGGGGACACAGGAGGGAGGAATAAATCCAAAAGGCAGGTGGAGCGGAGGGGTAGGGGAACGAACAGAAGCAGCAGCCACAGGAAGGCAGGCAGACGGCTGCGAGCTAGGAACGTGGGCATAATTCTCTGAAATGCTCCTGAGGCCAGCATCTTCAGGAGAGGAAGGTTTCTTAGATTCCCCAAAATGTGCTGGGTTCAAGTCCCACTCAATCCCCTGTCTCCCTTACATCTGTTGCCAAGCCCCCAGCAGGCTTCTCTCTCAGCTCCAGTGCAGTGCTGAGCCACTTGAGCAGCCAGATGAAAACTGCCCCCAGGGAAGTTCTCACTTTTTCCTGAGGCAGGAATTTTGCTATTTTCATGAAAAAAAAAAAAAAAATCTACTATGCTTTGCAAGGCCAGAACAGGCACCAGGCATATATTAGGGGAGAAAGTGATAGGAACAGGCCTACGTGGTATGTGAATTTGTAGAGAAGGGAATGCTTGTGTCCATAGAGAGTTTCAGCCCATCTGGAAAGAAAAGCCTGGAAAAGATGGGCAGCCCTCGACTCCTCCAGGTAGGCATATTAGGGCCAACTGCTCTGGTCTACTGGCAGGAGGCAGAAGAAGTATTTAAGAGCCTGGACGAGGAGTTGGCAGGAAACTGGTAGGGGGAAAGGTAGAGCACTTCTCAACCCTGGCTGCACATTAAAACCATCAAGAGAGCTTTAAAAAATATGATGCTTGGGCCCCACCCAAGGCCAATTAAATCAGAATCCCCGAGGGAGAAGGCCTTGGGCACAGTAGTATTTCTTAAAAAGCTCCTCAATGATAGGACTTCCTTGGCAGTCCAGTCCTTCTACAGCAGGGGACATGGGTTCGATCCCTGGTTGGGGAACTAAGGTCCCACATGCCGTGCTGAGTGGCCAAAAAAAAACCTCCTCAATGTTGTTTGGATGCTGATTTGAACAAAATAACTTAAAAATATATATATATATATATATATATATGTAAAATTTATTACATTATTAATATTTAAAATCAGGAAAATTTAAACACTGAATATTTGGTACTAAGGAGTTATTGATAATTTTTTTTAGGTGTGATAAGAGTATTGTGATTACATTTTAAGGAGTCATTTTCTTTTCTTTGAGGGGTAGATACTAAACAAATATCTTCATTGTAACAAAGTGATATCATATCTGGGGTCTCCTTCAAAATAATCCAAGGGAATGGGGAAGTGGGCCAGGTTCAAATGAAGCAAGATTCACTGTGTTGAAAACTGTTGAAGCTGTTTGGTGGATAAGGTTCATTATACTATGTTTTTTACTCTTTGTATACAAAACAAAAACAGTTCCTTGAGTGTTTCTATTATACAGCAAGGTGAGAACCCCAGAGCCAGGCATTCAGCTGGAAATGGGCCACCATGGCACCTCTGTGGGCACAACCGACTTTAAGGAGACCAGGTTTGTGGGACCCTAAATGATAGGTGAGAGCCCTGTCCTCCAACGCCCTAGGCTTCAGGCAGAGTCACAGGGACCACTTGTGAGGAACCAGAGCTGGCAGTCAGAGATGCACTGGGGGTGTCCAAAGAGCCCTTCAGGCTTCCTCCCCCACCCCAGCACAGCCTCTGGGGACTCAGGCTCTATGCACCAGGCCAGGAGGCTGGACCAAGGGGAGCCGCCTGCCTGCGGCACCCAGAGCAAGCAATCAGCCTGTCTCTTCTCTCTCAATCCCTGCCCTCTCTCGATTGACTCCACAGGAGCCAGGCCCCCATCTCAGCCGGCAACACCCCCTCCCCCCCGCAAGCCGTCACCACTGCTTCCCAGCGCTGTCACCCTCCCGACGGGCTCATCTGCCTCTGTCAGGGAACATTAGCCCAGCAGACTTCATCAAGGACGTGAGGGGAGGCTGAACACCAGTCCACAGAAGTATGGGCACCCAGGCAGCCACCCCCGGCGGCTGCCGGCAGAGCTGTCTGAGCTGCTGAGAGATTCGCGGGTAGCTTGATCTCATTTGCATATCACTTCTTTAACGAACACATTCACAAGAATCCCAAATTCTCAGTTTTCTACTCTCACCGACAGATTGGATCTCCTCACACTTGTCCCTGACACGGATCAACCATTCCCACGTTCTCCACATGCTCTTGAGAAATAACTTCCCGCCCTGCCGAGGTGCAAGGTATTCCCTCCCCCACCCCGCCCCCCCTCCGAACTCAGCCCCGCCCCCATAACTCAGCCCCGCCCCCGCCCCACCTCCACCGGAGCAACCACCAGCTCCACCATCGCGCTCAGCTTGGGGCTCGCTCTCTCTTCTCCGCTCCATTACCTTCCCCTGATGGCCTCTAGGGGCTGGGCAGGGGAGAGAGTTGGAGGGGGTCTATTGAAGAGATTTTTGGAATCTGTGCCTGCGTATCACCCGCTGCCATGAGTTATTTCAGCGCCGATGTTTGTCTCGAGCTGATTATTCCAACCCGAGAACAGGTGGAGCAGCCTGTGGTGGCTTATTCGTCAGCCAAGGCCATCTGTTCCCAACAAGCTGAGATTTGTAGCTGATTTCTACTGGGGAGCAAGGAGTGGGGGCGGGGAGGGAGATGAAGATCACCTCCAGGCCCCAGGAGACTTACTCCTCCCAGACCTTATGCGAGGTCTGAACCCCTAGTCCTCCCCTTCTAAAATCAATACCTTCTCATTTTCTCAGAGAACTCACCGGTCAGTTGACTCTCTGAAACAGCGAAAATACTTTTTCCTTAAGGGGCTAAACCTTCTTAGACGGAGTCAGGTATGAGAAGCAGGAATCCATTAGCTAGGCACAGTCTGGCCATTGGGTCATGTCCACCCTTACAGATCTTAAAAAAAAAAAAAAGTATATAACCATAACACAAATATCCTAAATGACCTTCTTGACTCTCAGCTTCTCCTCACCCCACTCCACCACCGGTCCCTTCATCAACACGAGTCTCCTTGCCTAAACCTGTCACCTGCAGGGCTCCAGGCTGCATGGGAGGCCATGACTGGATCCTCTTATCTCCCCCTCCCCCACTGCTCCTCTCCCCTAAATACCCTGTTCAAGTTCCACCCTCCAATCTGTTCCTCTTCCAGCTTCCATTCTCAGCCATGCCAAGAGACGCCTGCTGCTTTAAGAATGGCTTTCCCTGAGCAAGGGATCTAAGCAGTTTCTAAGCAGCTTTGCCACATGGTTTACCCCTCCCCGCCCAGGGCTACTATTTCTATATATGCAATGCTGGGAAAGACGCTACTCTTATAGTCACACTAATATGACAATTGGGGGCCTTCTTTGGTGTTTGACACAGATACACATCTGTACTGACTTAAAAGAAAAATTGTATGAAAACTTTATTACAAGCACAGATATTTCATCTAGAATCCCACACCCCCAAACAAAGCTATTTCTATTTTTCAGCAGTCTCATCTAACGTTTATCTATTTATCTGTTTTCACATGTACTTTTGTTATGTGTACATGTTCCCTTAAGAACCCATTCAAAGAGCTTAAGACTGCCTCACTTTCGAGTTGGTTCTCTAGGCTTATTTTGCCAGTGCCTGGGAGCGGAAGCTCCTTTTCTCCTCTTAAATCCTGTCCAGTGGCTCAGTATGTGGTTCACTGGAAAGACAAGCCCCCACAGATGAGCTCCTGGACCCTCAAAAGCAGGCCATGGACCTGTGCTTCTAGTGCAGAACCTTCCAGGGCAGTGCCAATCACTAGGGTCAATCTCCCTTGCTCTCCAGAGGACACTATTCCTGTGGGGGCCAGAAGCAGCCCTTAAGCAAGGGTGCCAACCTGTAACTGACGCCAGTCCCCAGGATTAAATATAAGCCACGAGGCCTATTTCATCATGTACAGTTTCATATTTGCCTCGTCATCAGTTGTTGACCTGTCTTTCAAAGAGGTAAAATTTCTGAAGCTATTGGCTGTATTCCCGTACCAGGATTTTTTTTTTTTAATTCTCCACTTTCAAATTCCCTAGTGTCCTTTCTTCCGCAAATCCTTTTGCTTCTTTTTCTAATCTAGTCAGATCGTAGATGTGGCACAAAACATATAAAAATTTATTAAAATGTGGAAACTCTTTGACTCTTAAACCACCGCAAATATAATTTGCCTGGATGGTGTCAAAACTTAATATCCTTTTTGAGGTTGTTTTTTTTTTTTTCCATACTGTCATAGCTGACTTTTGATATCTAAAGCAAATTCTATCCACGCATTTAAGTATTCCGCTGGGAGATTTATGTCACTGACTTCAATTGCAAAGCACACATCCTTTTCGGAATCTCCCTCATGTACATGACCCATCACTGGGGCTGACGCTACAGAAGATTCAAGTTCTCTGTAAAATTCCTTCTAAATAAATCTAGCATCCTTGTTAACTTCAAAATGGCTCCTGCTCTGGAAATCACTCCTCCCAGATCAGATCCCAGAGAATGGTCTGGATTGTTCCATTGTACTGTAATGAAATTAGATTGAGGTGAATAGAGCCTAAAATACGCATTCCAGGCCATGTGGAACTGTTATTCATGTTGTTGGCACCGTTGTTGAAACACAAATGTGATCATGTATGGGGGATGCTCTGAGAATTGTTAAGGAGCAACACAAACGTGAGGTTGACATTCCCCCCCCCCAAATTGTCAAGAAGTGCTTCCTTCCTAAGGGCAGGCCTTGGTGAATACCAGGCACACAGTGATTTGAGATGAGGATCATGACAGCAATTCTTGGCCTTCTCGCCTCCCCCTTCACCCTCTGACAAGGCCAGAGTAGCTCAAAGATGCCTGGCCAGTTGCTGGAACCAAGCTGAGGACCCTGCTAGGCCGGATGTCACCTCTCTGGGCCTGTTTCCTCACGGGGACAATGATACTTCACTGAGTTGTGATAAAGGTTAAATGAGATGTAGGCAAAGTGTATAAGCACTGGGGACATAAGTAGGTGCTCACCATGGTTATATTGATTTTGTCCTCCTCATCCTCTGGGTCACTACTGACAGGCCGGGCAGGCCCCTCAGCCCCAGTTGCTACACAGCTTCAGCTCCTGCTGAGGACTTCCAGTAGCCCTTAAAAGGGCGGGGAACAGTATCGTCGGGTTGCTGCGCGAGGAGACCTGTCCTTATGCTTCTGGAATCCTTCAAGGGCAACGCCGACGGGCTCGGCCCTGTCACAGGCTCAAGGACCTTTTAAGGGGCACGGCTTCCGGGAAGAGCGCGGGGGCGGGTGGGGGACGGGGCGGGGAACCTCCAGACGGAGGCGGAGCCAGAGGTTCCGTGCTCCGGAGGCCGAGGTCATGCAAATGAGATATGAATATGCTAATACGCCCGGGTTCCCAGTGAACCGGAGGGTGCTTGCCTGGCCAGGCAGAACCAGCCCGGAAAAAGGAAAGGAATTGAAGAGGACGCGGAGGCGCGTGGGGCTGCTGGACGGAACCAAGCCCAGACAGCCCTCGCGCTGGGAGAAGACGTCTGTCTTCTCCCGGCCCCACTTGCGCCACCCATCGGTCCCCTCCGGCTCCTCACCAAGGGTGATGAAAAGGTGGGGGTGAGAGGTTCTGTTGGCAGCATTGAGGGGCTCTGTCCGAACCTAGGATCCAAAAGATTCTTGCCAGCAATTCCACCTTGTTTTACAGATGGGGAAACTGAGGCCCAAGCGGTCAAGGCTCTTCTCCAAGGTCTCAGTGCTAGCGGCAGAAGCGCTCAGTTTAGCAGGTTTTATTCGTCTGGTTTTGTTTTGCTTCCACTAGGGTCGGGGGACACCACTCGGTAGGTGAAAGAAGCAGCAGCCCCAAACGTGGCAGAACTTGGTACATTACTAAGCATGTCCTGGACTGCCCACCAGGCTGGAGGATTTAGAAAAGAAGACTTCCTGGGGAAAGATGAAAGGCGTTGGGGGTGGCAGCCAGTAGCAGTAGCAGGCAAGTACAAATGATCATAGACTGGTCTGGAATACGTTGCTATGTAAAAAGTGTCGCAGCTTCCCTGAGAACCAGCTCAGAGGAAATGAAAGGGGAACAGAAAGGATTAGGGTTAGATTTAAGGCAGCACTTTCTCCCAGGGGTGATAATGGGGCCCTTTCTTCAATGACCAAGGAAGGCTGTGGACTCACCCTGCCCCTCCCACTTCTGAGGCCTTTGGGAATCCATCTCCCTCCAGTCCCACACGGGCCTGTTTGGAGGACAGGAGTGAATGATTGACTTTGAAAAGTCCCCATCACTCAGGTAGGAGATCCTTCGCCTGGATGGGCCTCCTGGGCTCTTTGCTGAGGGTGAGGACAGCAGACGGATGCGCTGGCTCCAGGGCCCTGGGTGGGGAGAAGCAGCAGTCATGGCATCTCTTGCAACACACTCCCTGCCAAATGGATTCAAATTGGCTTGGATATGAACATATGATTAAAGGAGAGGCGCGATTCATTTATCAGGAGAGATTAAAGAGCAGCATCTGCGCAGCCTAGCTGGGGGACAATTAAGGAGCAAATTGCTAAGTGTCTGTGCCACCAGGCATGGGGGTGGGGCATGGGGGAAGGGCAACTGGGATCATCTGCCAAGAGGACACAGGACAAAAGGAGGTAGTTCGGGAGTCACCATGTGCTGCTGTCGTCTCTGGGCACAGACTGGGCACCATGCGGAGCCTCACAGGGTCCCCCCCTCCCAATGCCTCTTATCCAGGATTCAGAGCAATCCTGAGGGTCTGAGATTAGAGAGGAAAATCTAGCGAGGCGGCTTTGAGCGTGGCACAGGGACAGATTTGCTGCCTGTTTTGTGGGAATCACTTACATTTTAGGGACCAGAGCGACCATGAGTGCACAGGTGAGGGCAGGAGCTTATAGAGCTCTGAAGGCATACCCCAAACGAAGATGGGCTCTGATGGCCTTGCAGGTCCCTGGACTTCCCTGAGGAGTTTGTGCAGAGGGAATTGCCTTCCTCCCAGCCTGGAGCCCAGAATGCTGGCCGAAGGCCTTTTGCTGAAGCTTGGAGAAGTGTTGGTCATGCGAGGTGATGTCCAGCTTCCCCAGACAGCCTGTGGAGTTCCCTGCCACCGCCTCTATTTCCCAGCCTCAGGGCCTTTGCTCAAGTTCTCCTTTCTTCCCAGCACACCTATCCCAGCAATATCTACCTGTGGAAGTGCTATCCTTTCTTCAAGCCCCAGCTCAAAATACCAGCCCCTTTTAGAAGCCTTCCCAGTCCCTCCCCACCCTCTCTCAGTGAGAGTGTCTCCCCTCATAACTTGCCCAAGCAACTTCTTTGTCCTTTTATGTCTCATGTAATTATTTCCAAAGGGATCTGCCCTAACCCTAACACATGAGCCCCTGGAGGACAAACACTATGATGTACTCCTTTCTACTCACCCAAAGCTTGCACATATTAGATCAGACACACATATTTTTTGTGTTTAACTCCTCCACTAGAATATCCGCTTCTTGAAGGAAGGGACCTCACCCATCCCCAGCACTTAGAAAAGTGCCTAGACCATAGCGGCAGTTATGAAATATTTGACTGTTGAGTGAATGAGCAGATGAATAACACATATTTTCCGACTTGAACAAAGCCCTCCGCCCCAGGGAAGGCTATTAGAGGTTGATGCTGGGACTTTCTATCAATAATTAACCAAAGGCCTGAGTCAGTGTGGGTGAGCAGAGTTGGGATCTTGTCTGTAGGTAGCAGGGACTTTTGTCACACTAGTTCCTGGGAGGAAAAAAGTGCACCGAGCTATCTGAAAGCAGAAGTAAAAGATGTGAGTGACAGAACTGAACATGAGGAGCCAGCAGTTTAGAAAAAAAGTGACTTCACTTTGACTGCCTTCTCTATTCCACCTTGGGGGCAGCTTCTTTTGTTCAAGGTGCAGCCACTTCACACTTCTCTCCCATTCATTTTGGGGATGACATTTCCCCCTCTTTCCCTTTCTTGCCCCTTTCTGGGTGGGTGACATCACCAGAGCGTCAGCATCAGGCCTGTCTGATTCCCTTTCTTGCCTACCTGTCCAAACCAGAGGAGCCTGATCGGCCAGCTGTAAATACTTCATGCACGCAGGGATTATAACTGGTCACATTACAGAAGGTAGAGGAGGAGGAGGAGGAGGGAGTCATTTGTTTCTTGCCCACTGCCTCTCAGCTGTCAGTGAGGGAACCACGTGTGGACTGGGGCATGAAGGCGGAGACTGAGCAGCGTGGAGAAGCCGGCAAGCCCAGCCTATTCAAGTTGCCCCGTGGCCAATGGGGTTGGAGGACAGAGAGAGTTCTGCCAAGTGTTGATCAGAAAGTCATCTTTGGGATGACTAAACTTAAAAAAAAAGAGAGAGAGAGAGAGGAGATAGGATCTCTGTAATTGGCAAGATTTAACAATCAGAGGGACCTCAACATTCCCAAGTGGAGGCCAGGGTAGGCCAAGGCCTGGACGGCTCTGCCAACCTGAATTACAATCCACGGGCTCTTAAAATAAAAGGTGGGGTTTGTGTCTTCCTTGACCAGCCCTCTCATCCACTGCCTCCGCCTGCTCCAGAGGACCTGCCAAGCTCTCTGAGCAGCATTGGTCTGATGTGGGAGCAGGTCAGGGATGAGGGTGATTCCCCCAGGTCCCCACCAGGGTCCTCACTCTGCTCCCCTGTGACCACCCCTGGACTTTACCTGAGCCTGAAGGAACAGGCAGGAAAATTGGCAGAGCCAGGAGAAGAAGGACATTTATTTCCATACATCAGGTAAGCGGGGAAGAGAGCACAGCCCAATGAGTACAAACCAATTGCAGGAGAGAAGGGGAGACAGCAGATGGGAGCGGCACCAGGCACTGCCCTTGGGCCCCCGTCTGGTGGTGTTGGTGGGATGATCTTTAGGGTGGGAGCTGGGACTGTCAGTCTGCATGTTGTCATGTCTGGGATAAGTGTGTGTGGGCAGGGCGACTGGAAGAAGAAAAATGACTCAGGCTTAGGACACAGGGTGAGGACTCGCATCTAATACACACCAGTACCGACCAAAGCTTCCATCTTCAGTTTTTCTGACCACAAGCCCTCAACCCAAGGCCTTCCCTCTCAAGCTGAGCTTGTGATCCAGGCAACTTGGACAGAGGGGGAGGGAGGCAGTGCTTGGATAAGCCCTGAATTGGCATTAGGTGGAATGGGTTTACTCTTCAATGGGTCATTGCACTTAACACACTGATGAGACAAAGAAGGGTAGGGGCTAGAAGTTCTGGCTGGTACAGATGCACCCCCGTCTGTGTAGGCCTGCTCAGCTCGAACCCAGAAGCACCTGAGAGCCCCTCCCCACACGGACTCTTAAGAACCTGGGCCCAGCTCTGCTCACGGGTCTCTCCAGCTGCACAGAGAAAGGACTGCTCTCTTAAGAGTAAAGATGAAGCTGAGGTTCCCCTAGTCATTCCCGGTGCGGGGAGGCGGGCCAGCTGCCACCACAGCCCCCTCCCCCTCTCAGGGATGCAGCTGTGATGGAGAGGTTGGGTATTTAAATTAAAAAGTAGTAAGACAGCAGGCACTGAGAAGAGAAAGCCCTCCCCCAAGTCATGGGGAAGGAATTGCTGTTCCCACCCCAAACTCCTCCCCATGGACCCAGCAACCCGAGAATGTCCCAGTAGGCAATCTGTCCACCGTCCCTGAGCGGGGGGAGGGGGCTGAGATGGAGGTCAACTTGCCGGCTCTATGCAGTGCCAAGCCACTTGCCATCCACGGTGGCCCAAGGCAGGAGCAGAAAGTTCTCTTTTCAGAACTGCTCTTCCCTCCACCTCTTCCACGTGGAAACGTCAGATACCCACAGCCTGGGAAGCCCCCTGACCGTAGAGGGTCGGGTGTTTCCCATGCAGATCAGCAGTCAGGTGGGGGAGACCCGTGCCCCGCCATTTCCCGGGAGAGGTGCCGTGGCAGCAGTAGCCCGTGGGTGGGAGGGGTGCACACCACTCCCCTGGGCTATGCGTTGGTCTCTGTCTGCTTGGCCTCTGTGTCGCTGTCACTCAGATAGTTGTGGGAGTATCGGGGCCTGGAGGTGCTGTCGAGCGGGTCGTGCTCATCATCTGACCGGTCAGGGGCAAGGGACTTCCAGTAGCTGGTGGGGCTGCAGGGAGAGAGGAATGAGGTCACAGAGGAAGGATGCTCTTTACCTTCCGCACCAAAGCCTTTGGTCCTGGGGAGGCCCCCCAAACCCTGTCACAAATTGAGAAGTAGAAGACTTCCCTAGCTTCCCCAGAAGATACTCAGAGTAGTAAGAGAAAGGAGCACATTGTTTTGACTCTGAAACCTTTTACAACTCCGAGGAAAGCAATGCTGAAGAGCAGTGGGTCTCGAACTTGAATGTGCATAAGAATTGGCTGCAAGATCCCCGGGTTCTTCCCCTGAGAAGTTTTGATTTGCTAGCTCTTGGGTGGAACCCAGGAATTCTGCATTTTCAACTCCCTCCCCAGAAGATTCTGATACAGGCAGTCCATGGACTGCATTGACTTGGAGACTGCAGGTCTGGTGATTACACGACTACAACCTGTCTTAGTAAAGTTCCTCCCAAAAAGATTCCTTCTAAGGAGGATGGGCTTTCCCCATTGAATACTCCCAGATCATAACCCTTCTTCCTGATCAGATTTTCCTAAGGCCGGAGAGAGTTTCTGCCCTTGACCATGATATCATCTACTCACAAGGAATAGAGACTCAGGATGTAGGAGCTGGTTAAGACCTCTGTTTCAGGGTGGCATAGTCATCCCTTTCTTGGTACCATAATCCAACCCCAAGGCTTTCATCAGGCCAGTGGGAGCCTCTCGCTCTCCCCTGACCAAGATATGAAGAAGCATTACTCCCTGGATGGAGCAGACTCATGGCGTTGAGCATGGATGGGATCTCATTTCTACCTCTAGTCACCTTCTCTTTTCTTTCTTTTCCAAAGTCTTAGAGCAGCCTTCCCCTGCCCCTCCCACCTCCACTGCCTCTGCCAGTCCAAGTGCACTGTAATTTCAGCAATGTTGGAGAAAATGCAGCCCGGGGTGGCTCCACCCCTACCAGTGCCCTGCACTCAGTGGGCCCCTCCCTGCCCAGTGAGCTCAGGAACACAGCCCTGCTTCCAGATCCTAGAGAGCTTCTGCTAGGATAAACAGGAATCCTGTGATCCCACTGTCTACAATTCTGATTTAAGAATCTGAGGAAGGCCCTTGTTTACTAGCGCTTTCAAAGTTCTTCTATCTCCAAACCAAAAGAGGAGGACACAGCGTTCTGCAAGAAAGAACCACATGCTCAGGTTTTCCAACTGTGTTGAAGAAAGGATTTCATCACTGAGTATTTCCTGTGATGTGAGACACTGTCTTAGGCACTCTGGATGTGCTATCTTATTCTTCACCACATGAAATGGCATGAGGAAGCTGGTTCAAAGAGACGAAGCACCTTGCCCAAGGTCACACAGCCTGTGTGTAAATCTGAACCTGGGACCTTAGACCTCAAAGCCTTTTGATGACTCCACCTTGCTGCCAGACCGCTGACCTGAGGAGAAAACCAGATGAAACCTGCATTCTCCCCACTGGCCTGGGCAAGAGCCCAGGGGGTGTGTAAAGACAGGTCTCTCTTTCTCTCTCCCTGGGGAGATGGAACAGTCTGATAGAAGAGCTTGTTCAATTATGCAAAACGGTTTAGGAATGGGGCAGTGTGGTTAATAGTTATCGTATTTCTCATGAACGAATTACCATTTTTAAAGGAATCAGAATAGCACAGAACACATTTAATATAAACTAGTCTGAACATAAATGAGTTTTACTTTGATGGGCCAAAGGCACTTAAGGACTCTGGGACGTCTCAGGGACAGAATTATAAAGCTCAATGATGACTGTGCAACATAGAAAAAACTGGGGTTATTTTAGCTTTTGGATTGTTTTTGAATTGTGAATTAGCGGGAGCCTGATTTTATTTTCATTTTTTTAGACAGAACTTCTGGGCACCCAATGCTAAGGTCTGCTGTTGGGCAAAGGAAGGAATGGCTCTGTGGAAAGACAGTGGGGTTATTTTGTGGGGAGAGGGGGGGTGAGGCAGGTGCCAGGGCTGGGACCCGGATGCAAATGGGGTGCTCCTTTCCATCCTCCCACCTCTCCTCAGAGCGGAGCTGCAGACCCCACTTCCATATTCCTGTGCCGGCCAGGCAGACACCTGGATGAACGACAGCTGGGTTTCAACACTGTTCCGTCCAGATGCTGGGTGCAGTGGCAGAGGCAGCCGGGAACGCTAAACGCCACGCCTTTCTCCCCTGCTCTGTGCAGCCACGAGACACCCCTGCTCCCACCCTGGGTGCTCTTTAGCCAGCTTCCTTTGCGGCTTCTACAGGCACAGCTGTCAGAGAGTCAACAGCAGGCAGCTGGCCCCCTTCCCCGGGGCAAGAGTCAGGGCTGCAATGCGAACATTTTAACCACATTGTTTCAAAAGCTTTCCTCCTCACAAGCCAGCGTCTCCTGCTCAACACGGTCACAAACGATTTGGTGCATAAGCTAATTCCCACTGGGCGAGCAGCCCCCTCCCCTTGCCTTTGCTACGGATGCTTTCAGTGTTCTGCATGCTTGCAGAGCCCCATCACCGGGTGGGAAGTTAAACTGCCCCCACTCTTGGCAGTTTATTCACCCCAAGCCAGTTCACGCGGAGTCCAACTAGGTCCTCCCTCCCCTGGACCTTCTCTGCCAGCTCTGTACTGGGTGGCTAGCTTCTGGCTTGGTGCCCACTCTGGCCGCAGTGAATCCAATCCTTGCTGGAGGTGGCAGTGTGTAGGGTTTCAGGACTACTCCTGTTTTCCTGGTGGACAAGAACTGTGCTGGTGGCTGAGGGAAGAAACAGGCTTTCTGTGTTCTTGTTCTTGCTGGGTCAAGGGTGATGACGGGCTGAGTCACTGGGGTCTGAAATCCACCAGTTGCTGGTCGGTGTGGGATGGCCTGCCTAGGCCCACGTCTCCCTCTTCAGGTACTGGTACCGTGCTCAGAAGGGCCTGGCCCTCTCTGCTTTCCAAACCTCCTCCCATGGCCCATCAGCTGACTTCCCGTGCTAGGGGAGCAGGGCACTCAGCAGGGCTGCGGAAGGAAGGGCTGAGATGGTAGACACAATATTATGACCCCTGCCTTTTCTCACTGTGTACTGACAACAGCTCCCTAGTGCAATTGAGATGCTTCCTACTCTTCCCAGAGCATCCTGCAACCATCTGCCACGTGGAGGGAGTGACAGAGCAGGGGTAAGCCCAAGGGCTTGGTTTCTGAGCCGCTCAGGGCCCACAGAATCTGAGTTGGCCATGAGCCTGGTCTGGGTTCAAGTTCCACCTCCCCCATACCATCCCCCCAATCCCATCCCATCACCATCTCCAAATAGCTGCAGGTAACATTCACTTCCATGGGCTCCATTCCTTAAAACAAAACTGGTCCCTTTTGGTAGAACCCTGCCCAAGCTGACAGTGTGCTTGGGCAGCTGCTCCACTGCACAAGAGGCCCACTAGCACGCGACAGGTGTGTGTGTTAGTTCATGCATCTAGGAAACATTGCCCGTGCCCCAGGGGCCTGCGCTCTGGGGTCATACCTCCTGAGAAGCAGCAAGCTTGCCCTGGGAGGGTACCATGCCAAAAACAACTTCACATAACCAGGGTGATCCAAATGTCACCGCCCACCAGGGAAACTGGCAACAATAGTATTCCTGTGAGTCAGTCTTCGCCTTTCTTCCAAGTGGGGGTGTGGGCATAAAGGGCCTAACAGCTAGATCTCCCTCCCACAGGGAGAAGGCTGGGGGAGGCAGGAGAGCCAGGAGGGGGCTGTCACTCAGCAGCTGCTAATTTCTATTCATTAAAACTTTACAAGATGAGCTGAGATGAGGTGACGCTCATGTGTGGGCTTCGGGTAGGAGGGGTGGGGAGCGAGTCAGGCATCTCCAGGTCTGCTGCAGGGTGCGGTGATGTGGGCGCTGCAGCCCTGTAAGCCTTGCACTCTTAGGCTTGAGACGCATGCCAGAGAGGAGGGTGACATTGCAGGTGGGGGAGAGCTGAGCAAAAGGCCCCTTAACAGCTGATGGCCAGTGATGTACCAACCCACACCCGGGGGTCAGCTAGAGCCCTTTCCTGGGCCCAGCATGTCAGGGTCATGGACGGAAGTTCCATACGGGTGCTGCCAGGCACACAGAGGAAACATTTTGCCCATGTGCTCCGCCTTGGGTCGTATGGAGGAGTAGTTGAGGGCAAGCTGAATAGACTCCATTCAGATCGTGGCAACATCACTTACCAGCTATGTAACCTTGGCAAATAACTTAACCTCCCTGAACCTCAGCTTCTTGTTCTATAAAATGGGGCTAATCAGACATTTGTTGTGGGGTTAGTGTGAGGATTAAGTGAATAAAATATGGCACGTATCTGGCGGGGGGTGGGGTGGGGGGTGGTCCCTGGCCCAGGGTTAGGACTTGATAAGTCGGAGAGGTGACGGACATCACCAGCGAGTTCAGCTGATTGGGCTCAGGGCTCAGAATGACTAATCAGCTCAGCTGGCCCCCGCTCTCTGAGGTAGCCAGGAGGCTCTCCGAGGCCAGGCCTGCCCGCGAGGAATGCAGGAAGGGGCCTGGGTGGTGGCGGGTGGGACGTTAGTTCACACCAAGCGGCACACACCATGCTCTGCACTCCACGCCAGGTGCCACCTACTGCACTAGTCGCTCTCGGGACGGTACAGGTACCGCATCATCAGGCTGTCCACCTCTTTCTTGCGCTTCTTCTCCTCCTTCCGAGACTGTCGGCGCGCCTGCCCAGCCTCCTTGTCCTCCGCAGCCGGGCCCTTCTTCACGCTCGAGCGGCTGTGGCCTGAGACAGTGGAGCCACTGGATGTCGATGAGGAGGACTCAGACTCCGTCTCTGTTCTCTTCCTTCTCGATTTGGACTTCTTCTTGCTTTTTCGAGAGCTCCCCTTCTTCCGCCGCCTGTGCTCCGAGGAATCTTCGGAGCTGGAGCTGGAGCTGCTTGTTCTCTTGCTCCGGCTCTTCCGGCTGCTGCGGGACCGAGAGACGTCCGCAGCAGAGGCTGAGCGGCGGATGCTGGTGGCTCGTGCCGGGGCGTCCAGTTGGGCGCTCCGGGTACTTTGGATGCTCTTCCGGTCATCCTCCTCAGAGTCAGGCTCCAGGCTGCTCCGGTGGAACGGGACGGGCTTGTAGCTCAAGACCTCATGGATGGCAGCCTCCAGGTCTGGGTCTAGGTAGGAGTGACGGCTGATGGGGCGGACACTGGAGTCGAGAGACTCATCCGTGGCGGAGGCGGAGATGCGGGGCTGGGGTGGCACCGACAGACTGCGGGCCAGGGATGGGTAGCTATACTGTGAGCGGGCCTCACTCAAGGCCACACTGGCTCCATCGTCCCAATCGTCCAGGCAGCTCCGGCCCAGGGACAGGTGGGAATCGGGGCTCTCCCGGCTGAGGGCTGAGACCCGGCCCAAGGAAGGGCTGAGGGTCCTTGACAGGCTTTCGAGCCTCGAGGTGCTGCAGCGGGAACCGGGGGAGCCTGACAGCGAGAAGCTCATGGAGGAGCAGGCCCCATCCTCGCCGGAGCCACGCTGTGTGGCCGAGGAGGCCCGGCTGACGGCCGCAGAGATGGCCGAGGCCCGGTCAAAGTCTGAGCCCCACGGCTTCTCCAGCCCCCGGCTAGAGCAGCCCCTGACCCCGGAGAAGACGGAGCCACATTCCTCAGGCTCCTCGGACTTCCTGCCCAGGCCCGGCTCCTCCCTGGGGCCCCCGCGGGCCTTCCGGGGGGGCCTCTCGGGGGAGGCTGGCCGCTCGCTCAGGGTGGTGAAGAGCGAATCCTCATCCCCAGTGCCCCCGATGGAGTCCTTCAGGGTGAGCCGCTTCCGATAGCTCAGGGAGCTCAGCACAGAGGCCGGCCTCTCCTCCACCCCCTTGCCCTCCTTCCCCAGGGTGTTGAGGGCAGCTCTGCTGTGCGGGGGTGAGGCCAGGGAGGAGAGAACCAGGAGTGGATTAGCAGCAGCAGAGAGAGAATGAGAGAGAGAAACAAGCATTAAACATAGAGAATAAAGACACCGGGGGAGGGAGAAGGGAGGAGAACTTGGCAGCAGCCCTGGCAAAGTGGCCGTGAGAGCGTCGGAGGAAATGAAGCAAAATAATTTGCGTCAGTGAAAATAGCTTCATGGAGAATGTCATGTAAATTAGACTATTGTTCTGTTTCATCACTTTTTCCCCTCGCAAACGTTTAGTTCAATTTATTTCATTGTCAACTACCTGGAGCCTGGTGCCGGGCCCTGGTGAACGGCAGTGGGGCGGGGAAGGTGGCATTATCTGCAATAACAAAATGTTGTTTGGCCGAGTAAATTAAACCAATTAGAGGGGGCTGCTGGGTGCTTGCGGTGAGGGGCTGGACTTGGGAAGGGGCCTCAGGGGAGCTGGAGAAGGAGAGGGATTACTTTTTCTACCCAGCTCACCCAGTGCTCTCTGGGAGGAGTGGAAAGGCGAGCCCTGGGGGATCAGGACGGCTCTGAATTGGGAAGGCGGAGTCAGCAGGGAAGTGGCCACGGGAGGGGTGGGAGCAGAGGACCCCGGCTGGCCCGTAGGTGAGGGATGGGAATTGGAGACCTGGATTTCAGGGGTAGCTAGCTGCCTGTGTGATCAGAAGACTGTGACTGGGCTGGAAAAGAGGGGAGCAAGTTCCCCCAGTGGATGGGTGTTAGCAGAAAGCATGGTGGAGGGTGAGTGAAGAGACCAGAAGAAGAAGAGAATGGGCAGAGAAAGACAGAAATGTGTCTGTAGCTGTGACAGGGAAGTCAGGGGAACTGGGGCCTTTTCTGCTGCTATTCCTACTAAGACCTCAGAGGTCCACAGCCAGCCCGGACTGGCCTTGTCCAGGGTGTGGGATCCAGAGTCCCCCCTGCGCCCCATTTCAGTCTTGATTCCAAGGGCCCAAACCGTCAGGTAGTTCGTTCAACATCTGTTGAATGAGTAAGTGGGGATGAAGTTAAACCTACACCAAACCAAAGCCCTGAAGCCCGGTAGGAAAACATTACCTCGGAAAATTAAGGGTGCCGCAGACCCTGACTAAGAAGAAACCAGGCCTCCTGTGCTCATCCCATGTGCCAGGGGCAGGCCTGGGCCCCTCATGCACATACCAGGCAAGAGAGAGACGCAGGTGGCGTGAGGCCCACCCTCTTTGGGATCAAGGCGCTGCTCATCCATCCCTGGGGCACGAGGTGGCCTTTCCTCCCACCTAAGGCCACACGCTCACCTAGAACTCTTCAAGCTGCCATCATCGGAAGCCGCCTTGGAAGGCCCCTTGTTTTTGGACAACCATGACTTGACCCCGTCGACCCGGTCCTCCAGCTCTGAGTCCACATCTGAGTCCCCCTCGCTGTGGGATGAGGAGCAGAAAGGTAGGCAAGGCTGGGAAGAGGTGATCACCTGGTGGCCCAGGAGGCAGCACCAAAGTGGCAAAGCAAGTTTATCTTGGGTGGGGGTGGGATGCAGGGCGGCATGCGCATCAGTGAGTCAGAGAGAACAAGAGAAGTTAGACGGAGGAGCGCACCATCCACAAGGGCCCTGCCCCGCTCAGCAGGCCACATTGTGTGACAGCCACCGAGGAGACCCTGAGGAGCACGGAGGCACCTCCACCCCACTTTCTGTGACAGGCTGCTGTGCAGCCAACCAATCCAGTGAGAACGACAGGGAGACCGTCCCTTCATCGATTACAGCTAAATGGCTTTTGGTTAAAAAGAGGAGTCCTGGGCCCTTCAGCTCCTCCCTGAGGCCTATTCTGCTGTTCTTGTCTGCCTGTTCCCAAAAATGTGGCTACAGCTGCTGCCACTTTCCATGCCTTTGCTGCAAGAGCTGGGCTGCTGGTGATGGAACGGAGAATAGAAGGGCTTCGTTATGACTTCACGTGAGCTTGAACCCGGAGTCTCCTGAGCTGATGCAGTGCCAACTCGGGCACTACAGGCCATATCGCAGACCCATCCTGCGACTCCCCTTGGCCCTTAAGAAACAGAAAGGACAAGGCAGGGACCGCAGCATTTCCCGAGGGGTTCGTAAGAGATTCAAGCTGCACCTGGAGATCCAGTGGGGCCCAGAAATCCCAGACAAGAGCTCTGTCTCTCCCAGTCTCCTCTTCCACCCTCAGGAAGCCTCCAGCTCTTGCTCCCCCAGGGCTTTTTTCTGGCCAAGCTGGCCTGAGCCCTCTCGACTTGCAAGAAAGCCCAAAGGAGTCAAATTCTGATGCTGGAATCACGGTGACCTCCTCGCACAGCAGCAGGGGCTTGGAGATATAGCTTCTGAGTGAGACTGCTTCTAGAATTCTGCAAGATGTCTGCTCACCACGTTCCCTGCTATGGATATGCTAGGATTGCTCCTTGATATAAATCTCCTTTCATCTGTGTCAACAGGAGCAGCCCCATTCCTGATTTATGTTCTTGAATAAATAGCCACACAGGTGTGCACGCGTGCGCGCACGTGCGTGCGGGTATGTATGCGCGCGCGCGCGCACACACACACACACACACACACACACACACACAAGAAGCCACCAGGCTCTGTTCTGGGGGTGAGACAGCATGACTCGTGGGGAGGGGAATAAAGAAGCACATTTTATGGGCTTCCGTCAAATACAGAATTATAACAAAGACCAGGCTGGCTGATGCCCCGGTTAAACGGGAGTTTAGCAGACAGCCCCGAAACGGCTAATGCAAGCCCTGTGCCTGTTCGAGCCTGGCAGATTTACTATGGTGCACAGGCCCTGTGGAACGCCAGTACCACCTGACTTATACACCCGTGCAAAAAACCTCCTTCTCTAGCTTCAAAGCCTGTAATTTATCACCGCTGTTCATAACCATACTGATTGTCATTAGAAAGGAGGTGCTGTATGCATTGCAAAATCTATGTCTACATGTTAAAAGCGTTTCTGTATAAATCTCCCTTAATACTGTGCTGTTTACTGCTTTCATTAGGGTTATGGCAACAACAACTGTATCTCTAAGTAAATCGAAACATTATTTTTCTGGCTGCCTTAGCACACTCGCTCAATAACCTGGAGCAGGGGCCCAGAGCTGCTGAGGAAAAGACCCCCTCTGCCGTCAGCAGGAACCCGGCTAGGACTGCAGGCCCTGTGTGCCTGCATGAGTGCACGCTGGTGTGTGTGCGCGCGTGTGCAGTGGTTTAGAATATGACCTGAAATGCGCATTTTGTCAGTCCTCGAAGCTCCTCCAGCCCAAAGATGGCAGGGCTGGAACACACAGGGGACAGACAGTCATGGGCCCAGAATATGAATTTGCCTCCTGACATTCAGAGCAGCGAATGGGTTGAGAAGCTGGCCTGCCCGCCCTTGCCTTTCCTTTAGTTTCAATCCTATAGAGGATGTTTGGATTCTTTTCCTTAAATAATCAGGCCCGTAAACAAACTCCAGGGGCAGTCAGGCTCGGGGGGCAGTTGAAATTTTAAATGGTCGGAATTAAACCTCGCGTCAAATACAATTTATGTCCAGGCTCATGTGCTATTAGTTAACTGGGAGCTGAATCCCGGGGGAACAAACAAACGGAGACAGAACGGCAGGGGATATTAACTGCGTGTGACAACCGGGCTCCAGCGGCCCTCTGTCACTGTTACACACTATTACATTTATCATTAGCTCTCACGGAGTCCTTTGCGCTGCTGCCAGCCCATCCTGGCCAGGGGAGGAGGCCTGCCAGGCAAGAGAGAGTGGGGGAGGAAACCCAAAGCGGCGCTAGAACAACCACCTCCAAAGACCAGCCCTGTCGGACCTGAAGGAGGACAACCCCGATCTGCCTGAGGGCCCGCACATCTGCCCCAGCTGCCCAGCTCCCACCCAGAAAGAAGGAAACGGACAGGGGGTGGATTTACTGGGCTTCCCGCCACCTGACTGACAGCAGCACAAATGCCTGGGGCCTCCTTCTGCCCAAGGTGCCTGCGGAGAGTAAAGTAAACACATCTGGCTGTGTTCCCTTCCCCTGCCTGGATGCTTTCTCCCAACAAGTAACTGTTAGACGCCCCTCACCTTCTACCCTTGTCTGCCAAAAGAAGGTGGCGGACCTTTCAAAATGAAACATACCCACTTCTTTCAGGCAGCTCAGGCTCCAAAGGAGCCCAAGGAAGGGGAGAAATCCAGCCCAAACAGACTTTTCCCCAGAGAAAGAGGCCGGGAAGCGGCTACACTTGGTTTCTGATGGGGCAGAGGCGGAGGCTCACGAAGGCAGGCTGTGGGTACCACCCAATGAGGCTGAGCTCTCCTTTCTTTTTTTTTTTTTTTTTTTGCTGTACGCGGGACTCTCACTGCTGTGGCCTCTCCCGCTGCGGAGCACAGGCTCCGGACGCGCAGGCTCAGAGGCCATGGCTCACGGGCCCAGCCGCTCCACGGCATGTGGGATCTTCCCGGACCGGGGCACGAACCCGTGTCCCCTGCATCGGCAGGCAGACCCCCAACCACTGCGCCACCAGGGAAGCGCGTGAGCTCTCCTTTCTGACAGAGCCCCCAACCTGCCGACCAAGGATGTGGGGGCCAGTGAGCCTTCCAGGTGGAGTGCACCCTTGTTGCCTGCGCTCTACAGGGCGCGGCCTGCCCCCTCGCCTCCCTTGGGACAGAGTGAGCCGTGTTAGCATGAGGGACTAGCTCAGAGGAGGAGAGGAGGCTGTGTGTCCACATGCGACATGCAGCAGGGCGGGAGCCCAGGGTTAGGGGGAGGTTAGACACCACGCGAGGAGAGGCAGAGAGCGCGTGCGCTCCAGTCCTCACGGTTTATTCTTTCTTTTCTGATACTTTGTCACCATGTCCTGCAAACTGGAAACAGAAAGAAAATGGTGGGCAAGGGGGCCGGAAGAACACAGAAAAGTCAACCAAGGTGGACCCCTCAGCCGAGGACCCCTCCTTCCTCAGCAAGACAAGGCTCTGGCTGGCTGAGACCAGGAGGTGGGACAGTGCTGTCCTCAGAGGGAGGTCCAGGCCGCCTGGGGCACCACTCCCCTGCCCTAAAGGAGCAGGCTCCCCGGGCCTCCCAGGAGCAGGATGGGGCCTCGGCCTTCAGGTGGGATGGGGGCAAGTCTTGGGGGGTCTGCTCAGGGCAGCCTTGGGAGCTTCTCCAGGGTCTGATCCCACCCCCACTGCCAGTCTGCCTGCCTCGAGACTTCCTCCTCGGCCTAAGACTACAAATCTCTATGCTAAACCATTCCCTGGGTGGGTCTTATGTGAGGAAAGCTCTGGCACGGTAACAGGGCACCAGGGCCCTTAAATCTCTGCTCTCCCCAGAGTGGGGCAGGTGCCATCAGAAATGCAGCTAAACGGGGGAATAACTCATCTTCAACGGGCAGAGCTGGAGAGCCAGGTCCCTGGGAGGCCTGGGGAGAAGGACAGGGAGGAAGTGGCGGGAGGGGGGGGGTCTCACCCGGGCAGCAGCTGTCCAGCCCTCAGCTGCTGCAGGACAGGGTCCATGCTGGGGTCTGGCAATGAGGGGAGGGTGGGCTGGAGGCTCAGTGGTGGGGAGACCCAGACTGCAGCTGTTCCACATGGTCTGGAGGCAGTCAAGAGGGCCTCCGAGCCGGCCACGGTTGCCATAGAGGCCCCTCACCTGTTGATGAGGTCCTCGTTCTCATCACTCTCCATCTCGTCCTCAATGGCGGCCTGCAGGTCCCCGATGCGCTTGAACGCCAGTTTCAGATCAGCCTGCAGGCTCTGGTTAGCAGCTTCCAGACTCTCCAGATCCATCTCCTAGGAGGGAGAGGGGGCAGTCCAGTCCACAGGAGGGCTAGTCTCTCTCCCAGCTGCCCCAGAAAAGGCCGGCTTCCAGTCTCCCTGGGCGAGGCAGCAGCGACGTGGGTGCCGCTGAGAACCTGCAGAGCTTTGTCTGCTCTGCTGTTGCTGGGCTGTTGAGGCCTGGCCTTGCCTGATGGAGACTCCGGTACCACCCTTGGCCCCTGGCCTGCCCTGAGGCTTTGTGGGCTGTGTTCTTGACATGTTCTCTTCCCTCTAATTCTGGTTGAGAATTAAACCATGCTTTCTTTGCAGCCCACCTCCACAAGCCCACGGGTGAGGTGTGTGCTTAGCAGCTTCTCAGAGGGCCGCCAGCCTCAGGCCTCGTGGGTAGGGGGCATTACCAGTTCATGCTTCTTGCGGCTCGCCTCGGCCTCCTTTCTGGCAAGCTCGCCCATCTCCTCCTTGGTGTCCCGGAGCTGCCGCTGTAGCCGCTTGTTCTGCTCCTTCTCCCGGTTCTCGGCCGCCGTGCGCTGATCCCGTTCCTCAGTCAGCTTCTCCATGTTCTCCTTGAGCCGGCCGGCCAGGTTCTGGACAGGGAGGTGGGAAGAGGGACCCATCAGCCAGGCAGAGAGCGGGGTGTGGCAGAGCTCCAGAGTCAGGAGGCCCGGGTCCAGCTCCGGCTGCCCCGCTCACTGGCTAGGTGGGCAAGCCACGAAAGCCCTCGGAGGCGACGTCCTTTGTCCTTCTGTGAAAAAGGGAGAATAACACCTATTCCCCAGGGGTCTTTTAAGGCCCGAATAAAGTAATGCATGTGAAGGGGCTCCGGAAGATGAAAAGTGCTATTATCATCATTATCACCACCTAGGTCGGAGGAGAGCTCTGGCTAGAGTCTGGGCCTGTCCACACTGATGCCGTGTGCGGGGCCTCCACGGGCAGCAGGGTTTCCCTCAGAGACCCTAAACCCAGAAGCTCCAAAAGCTAGGGCCTGTGCTCAGAAGTAAATGGCTTTACTGAGAATTCTGGATGAGGAGGAGACTCAACAGTCGTCACATGCCAAACACAAAGCCATTCCTCTAAGCCTGATGAATCTCTCTTTCCCCCGAAACGTGAACACATTTTTCCCTTCTGCGCCATAGGACGCTGAGCAAAAAAAGCCCCGGAGATTGGGGCAGAGCGTGAGGGAAGAACGCTGCTTCTGGTTCTAGTCCTTGCTTCTACCACTGACTGGCCGTGGGGTCGCCACTCTCAGCCCCCAGCCTCTATGTCTCTAAAATAAGGCTACATCTCTAAGGGCTGTATGTGTTTAGCATTCTGTGCATCTAAACCACGGTACTGCCTTTCTGAGCAGAAGGGAAAATGAGAGAGTTGAGGAAAGGGACTGGGGCCCATGAGCAAAGGAGGCAAGTGCAGCAGGTCTGTCCTATTTTACATCCACCAGACCAGTGGCCTCCTCTGCCCCTTGATAGCTTCGGGGCCTTAGGCAACCTACTTAACCCTTCCTGTGTGTAAAACGTGGATCAAAATATTACCAAGGCAGAAGGTGGACTATTACTAAGTCTCCTTCACTCTCTCTAGCTCGCCGGAGGACTGTGACCCTGTCCTGGGAGGTCCAGCCATATTTTCTTCGAAGGTCAAGGGTACTAATGCCCTCCGAGGCCCACTGCCAGCTCCATAGTCACCTATTTCCATCCCCACCCTCTCTCCTGCTCCACCGACTCAGGGGTTAACGGGGAGGTGGCAGGGATGTCCCTCAGCACCCACCCATGAACATACTTCTCATGAAGGCCTGTCAGTGCTCAGACAGATGTCTACATGCTTGGGATGGAGAAGGAGAACTTAAAATAGGATGAGAGGGGTGGAAACCCGGAGAGGTCATTCTGCTGGCCTCTTTCTTCCTACCTGCTCTGCTGGAGAGGGAGGGGCCGGAGCACGCTGGCTTCAGGAGAGTGGAACCGAAAGGATTAAATGCGGAGGTTGGAGATTACAGTTGGGAGGAAGGAGGGGTGGAAAGGGAAGATGGAGGTGAACAGAAAAAGGAGAAGGGTCAAAGGGAAGAGGGTGAAAAGTAGAGGGAGAGGACAAATGGGATGGGGAGAAAGGAAGAAATAGGTCAGGGTAAGAAAGGGAATGAGACTGGGGAGAAAATAAACAGAGGGAGAAGAAAAAATGGGGCCAAAATGGAGGAAAATGAAGAGGGAAGGAGAAAAGGCAGAGAATGCAAGCATGGGAAGAACTGAGGAAAAAAGGGAATAAAAAACGGGAGGGAGAGAAAGAGCGAGCGGAGAGGCGAGAGGACAGACTCCAGCCCTTGCAGAAGTGGCGCCACCCGCTGCATATTTACGACCCTGCCCGAGAGCGAGGGAGGGGACCGGCGGGGGGGAGTGCACGGTGGAAGAAAACATGAAGACGAAAAGCTAAGCTGCTCTGGTCCCTTGGCAGAAGGCAAGCACAGGGTCAGAATGTAAAGCGGGCCGGCTCCGCGGTGCCCAGAGAGCAGGCCTGGCGAGCGGGGGAGAAGGCACCCGCCCCGTCAGCTGGCCCGGCAGCTTGGCAGAGGCCTCCGTGGAGCAGACTGGCTGCGGGCCTGCCGGGCCCTGCTGAGCATGCGTGGCTCCAGCCGCTGGGGCCGCTCAGCCCTGCCTGCTGAGGACTGGACGGGGAAGTGTGCACCCACCTCTAGCCGCTTCACTTGGGTCCTTTCGAACTCCAGGCGTGTCTCCAGCTCCCGGATCTTAGCTTCCTGCCTGCTCACCAGGGACCTGTCCACCGTGGACTGCTCCAGGAACTCCACTTGGCTCTGGAGGGCTTGTAGCTGCGGGGTTGGGGGGCGGGGGCAGGAAGGGAAGAAAGAACTGAGCCTGGAAAGGGAAGGGGCAGGTTCTCTCTCTCCCTACCCCCCAGCAAGATCACCATGGTGACTAGAAGGCTGAGGGAGGGAGGGATGCACAGGGAGGTGGAAGGATGGGGCCCCGAGCCAGGGGCATTCCCCACCCGGCCCTGCGCGGGCACAGATTTTGCCCTTTGGAGAGAAAAGAGAAAGCTAAGGACCAGAGAGGGCATAGAAATGTGAAATGAGGCAGCTGAAGCCGTCTGCTATGGCGACACGGCTGCAAGCCTAGGCCTCTGCGCTTGCTGACGCTGACTGACGGCAGAGAGAAGCACGTGCTCGCCTGTGAGCTTGGGAGTTGGTCCCCCACACAGTGACCCTGGCACCCTCTCTCTGCCAAGGGAGACCCTGGTCCCCACCTTCTCCTGTAGCTCTTGCTTCTCTTTGTTGGCTTCTTCTAGCTGAGCCTGGAGATCATTCATCTGAGCCAGATCCCGGGAGGCCTGGGAAAGGAGAGGGTGCGAAGCAGGATCCCCCATGAGCACCAAATCCATCCCACCCCACCCCTCACTGAGGCCAGGGCACACAGGCACCATGACCCCCCCGAAGAAGAGGCTGTGCCAGGGACCTAGAGGAGGACCAGGGGACGGTGCTTCTGCAGGGTGCGGTGGGGCACTCCTGGGCAGGGTACCTGAGCCACGGCTGCCTTGTGCTTCTTCATCAGCTCATTCATGTCCTCCTGATCCTCCTCCAGCCGGCTCTGCATCTCATTCTTCTCACGCTGAAGGCGGCTCAGCTGCTCCTCCAGCTGGACAGAGGCGAAGACAGATCAGAGAGCATCAGGCCTGGCCTGCCTGATGGCCCTTGGTGGAAAGACTGAACCTCCCTAGGCCTCCTCCAATGGGACGGGGTGATGATAGGGCCAGGTCCACCCGCTGGAGGAGGTTCCAGGACCAATGATGCTCAGGGAACTGCCTGTCCTGCTGTGGGCCAGGGAGCTGAGGGAAAAGGGCTGTCTCTGCAGCTCAGGCAGACCCTGGGCTAAATGACAGCTGCTTTCTGACAGCTCTTTGGAGGCTAATGAGAAGGCAGAAAAGGTCTGTCCAGAACCAACGACCCATCATCCTAGCACTAGCGTTCAGGCCCTAACCTGTGCGCACTCTGCCCCCTTCAGGCCACAAGGAAGGACCCCTCAAATCTGTGAAACTCTCCTGGCATGTTTCTCCTGGGACTGCCTGCTCCCTGGCCATCCAGCGCCCACAGCCAAGTCCACTCCTGGCGGGGGGAGGAGAAGAGACAGCCAACAGCAGCTTCAGGAAATGAATGAATCTATTAGCCTGTAATTCCAAACCAAAATGACTGCGCTGGCTCCTTCTCTGCCCCATCCATCTTGTTACCGGGACGTGGGGAGCTGCGGAAGACTCCGCCAAGAAATTTATTAACTCGGATTTAAATAAAATGGTAATTTTATAACAGCCCTTTTTAACACAATTAAGGAATTTGAATTACTCACCTGAAAACTGCTGAGGAGCATAAATGTCACGGGGATAAATCAAGCCAGGAGATTGGCATCTCTCAGCAGTCAGGTGACTGGCTGGGGGGCCAGGGAGCCCAGAGCCAAGCCCAGCCTCCTCCCCTGCCCCATTCCCCGCCTGAGGAGGTACCGATGGCCGTATCCCAGTAATGAGCTTTCGGCCGATAGATGGGCCGTGGGAGAGGTGGGGAATTAAAAGCGAGGCATTAAATAAGCGCTCTAATTAGCTGCCGCTTGGGCTTGTCAGTGGGCTGGCCAGGGGCAGGGGAGGAAAACGGAGCCATCCCATCTTCTTATCGGTGCTTCTGCTAATCTCTAGGTACCTGTTTACATCCCTCAGCCACATTTGCTGCCTTTATTTATGGTGTCGGGGCCTGTGGCCAAGCGCCCACAGACAGGTGGTTAAACAGGGAGATGGGCCCTTGCTGGCTCCCTCCTCCACCTCACCCCCTCCCAGGCCTCTGCTCTGAGTGGGGAGAGGCAGAGGAGGGGAGGCCCGCTCTTGCCGCAGAAAGCCCTGGCGTGAAGGGACCGGGCTGGGGAATGAGCCCTGTTTGGGGTAAAAGCAGCCACTGTCACAGCTCCATTCTCCCTCAGCCCCCCGAATCTGGCCCGGCACACCCCGCATCCTCACCGCCGTCTTGGCTTTGGCGATGTCGTCAATCTGCAGGTGCAGGTCTTCGATCTCCACCTCCATTGCTTTGCGCGCTTTCACGGCTGCTGCACAGGTGAACTCTGACTCCTCCAGCTGGACAGAGAGCCACCCCCGCCCCAGGGAGAGACGTCAGCCATTCCCTGGGGGCAGGAGGGCTGTGCAGGAGGCTCGCAGGGGAGAGAGAACCCAGGAGCTCTCCTTCTCCCCTGTTTACTTCAGACCCCAGGGCTGTGATGTGTTGTGTGTGTACCGGCATCTCCTCCCGTGACAGGGGTGGTGGATGCTGAGCCCGTCCATACCATCCGGGGCTTGACAGTCATGCATATCGCATGCGCAGACCCTGGGGAGTCTGGCTTCTCCCCACTTCCCTGTCACCTCCCTTCCCGAGGACTCAAGAACCACTGACAGGGGCAGGAGGGAGAGAGAGAAAGCTGACGGCTTCCTGTCTGCAGGTACCTGGTTCTTCAGCTGGGCGATCTCCCTCTTGCTGGGTGCGTTGTTCTTCAGGTGGTCCAGCATGATCTGAGCATCTGCCAGCAGGGCCTTGGTGCGTTTCAGGTCCTTCCGGAGCCGCTTCTCTGACTCAAAGTCTCGCTGGTTCACCTGGGTGGACACCAGAAGCTGGGGCTCTGGGCTCTGCCCCGGGGCCTCCTCCTGTCTTCCCCAAGCCCACTCCTCACCCTACCCTCACTCTCAGAGATGCCTAATGAGCAATTACAGAGGAAGTGCCAGGATTATGCCAGCTGGTGAGAAACCCCAGTGTGCAGGGGATGTGATCACCCATCCCACAGGTGATGACAGCGGGCCCTACGGAACCAGCACCCCTCCTGTTCCCAGCTCTCCCTGCGGCAGCCAGCAGTCTCCACTCACCTGGTCACTGAGCGTGGCCACCTTGTTCTCCAGCTCCCGCTTTTCCCGCAGCACCTTCTGCTTGTCCTCATACTCCTCCTCGAGCTGTACTTCCATTTGCTTTAACTGGGAACAGGGGCCCGTTCGTCCCTTCAGTGTCTGGTGCCAGCTAGCCCCTTCCCTGCTGGATCCTCCCACCCCATGAAAAGAGTGGGGCGGCGCTGAGCATGGATGACCCCAGAGGGGCAGACCCTGAATTCAAAGTTCCTAGGGTTTCAAAGCGGCCTGGGAGGGAGAGGAGGGACGGCAGGCCATGCACAGGGGCCCAGGCCCGTGTGGGAGCCCTTGCTCCAGAGCCCTTGTGCCTGCTTCTTGGCACAGAAAGCAGGGGGCATTAACTCCTCAAGGGCCTGAGCTTCTCTACAGACCCTGAGAACACACATCCCAGCCAATGCCAGGATCCCGAGCAGAGATTCCTGGTCCTGAATAGCAATGGAAAATGGTGCGGCTAAGGTAAAGAAACAGAAAAGCCCTTACTTCAAAGCGGTGATGGGGGGACCGGCCTTTATATTAGACAGGTAAGCGCCCATTGCTTCACCTTTTTCTGACACGACTGCCGGGACTCCTCCACCTCCTCATCCCGACTCTCCATCTCCTTGGAATGGGTCTGCCTCATCCGCTCCATCTCCATCTCGAGCCGCAGCTTGGCCTGGAGGTGGGTGGGAGTAGGGACTGGGTTTCTTTCCCAGTAGCACCCTGACCCCTCCCCACTGCACGCTCATGGGCCGCTCTCCCCAGGCTTGGGAGCAGGGAAGGTCTCCCTTCGCTCCCACCTTGTTTCTATGGTAAGTGGCTTCTCCAGAGAAGCTGAACTCCTTTCCTAGATGTCTGGCACAGGCCCAGAGAAGGCTGCTGGGCGTGGGGGCAGTCCTGCAGCTTTTCCACTTGGCCTCCAGGCTCTAGCTCCCTGAACTGACACGGTAGCTCAGTGGCAGGCTGGATGGGCTCATGGCCTTCCTGCTGCCATGCACTCTGAGCCCCTCACCAGTGGAGGTCAATTAAGATCTGTTCTTGTGGAAAGTACCATGAAAGCTTAATTATCTTCACACTGTGGTTGGCACAGATCAGGTGCTCCCTCAATACTTTGTGAATAAGAGAAGGAATGATTGACTGAATTTGGGATCTTGTCCTCCTCTGGCCCACACCCCAGGGTAGCTGTGGGGACGGCAGCCAAGCCCTCAGCACCTGCTCCAGCATCTGGATGGTCCCCGCCTGCTCATCCAGCTCCTCCTCCTGATCCTTGACCTTGGCCTCCAGGTCTCGGAGCTGTTTCTTGACCTTGGCCAAAGAGGCCTCATCCTTGGACTCTTGGGAAGAAATGTCCTGGAGCTCAGCCTCCAATGACACAACCTTCTGGGTGAATCCCGCAATGTCCATGTCTTTCTCCTGGAGCAAAAGAGAAGATGAGGCTGGCCCTGGGCTGGCCCGAGCCTGTGACGGGGTTGGGGTATGGACGATGGGAAGCCCCACGCACCTCCATCTGCTGCTTCAGGCTGAAAGCCTCGGCGAGGAGCATGTCCTTCTCCCGCTGCAGCTTCTCCCGCTGCAGCTTCTCCCGCTGGGCCTCCTCATGCGCCTGTGAGAGCTCACTGTCAAACCTGCGAGGGAGCGTGGCCATGCGGCTCCGTCAGATAAGGGAGGAGTCCAGGTCTCCAGCACCCAGAAGCCGCCCGGAAGTGGTGCCACAGATGTGGACAGGACCCAAGTCAGGGGGAATCATGCAGCCTGAACTTGGGGCCAGTGGTCAGGTGACATTCAGGGGTTACAGGTCAGGCCACCTAGGCCCTGCTGAGCAACCTGGTCTGGGATGGGGTGGGTAGGGATTTCATCACACAGGTCCAAGGAGGCTTTTCACCAGATGGGGCTGAGAGGGAACCACAGACTGCTTCCAGGGAAGAGGTGGACAGACTCTCCTCTGGCATTGTCTCGACCTTTTCCCTTTCAACAGATCAAAGAATGGGAAGAGGGACCAGGGTGAGGGCAGAGCAGGCATCAGAATGGGTAGAAATGGATGTCCTGCCGCGTCTAACTCACTTTCTACAGTTCAGTCTGGCAACTTTAGATAGAGCAGCTGGCTGCTGCGCCACCTCTGAGCACTAGGCCCTGGCCAGGCCCACCTGCTCCAGCAGCACCCTGTCACCCCCAGGACACCCCACACCAGGCTGGAGGCCCCAGTCCCACTGTGCCCGGCTGGCAGCGTGCTTCAACGGGCACACGGTCCACGGTCGGGGGCCTCTTTATTCACTTCTCCACTTCCCAGCCTTCCATTTCCTGCCCAGTGACGCTACAGAAGGAGCAAATTGCTGAAATTCCTCTTACCACCTTCACTGAAGAGCTAATCGGCTTCAGGTCAAAAACTGGACAGCTCATCCCCATCCCAACTCCACATCAAAAAAAAAGTAAGAAAACTCCGGGCAGCTGAAACCTAATAAGGTGCCCAGCGGGGAGTGCAGTGAGACGGTAACTAGGCCGAGCTGGCACTGTCAGGGGGGTGCTCTGAGCGGGGGCGGGGTGTCCCGCTAAGGGTGTCTGCCACTAAGTAAAAGGGAAGGTGGGGGTAAAGATGAGAACTAGGGAAGCAGAGAGTCACAGAGCTGGGAGGGAGAAATATAAGGCCTTCCTACCTCCCCCCACTCTCTGCAAAGCAGCAGCCTGGCAGGCCCGAGTGAGCCCAGGAGGCCAAGGGTAACCCTGGGTCACTGAAAGGACTCAGCCCTGCCGTCCTCACCCCCAGGGCGTGGGTGTAGGGCTGCCCCTTCACAAAGGCAACTGGTGCCTCTGCTGAGAACCCGACCCCTGCAGCGGGGAACCGGGTGCCGTTCCCACCCCCTGGGGCACCCTGCTGTTCCCAGGGTGTGAGGGTTCCTCCCTGTTACTAATAGAGGCATCCCATTCCCATCCCCAGCCAGGGAAGTTAATTTAGATTGGATTTTCTCCTGTGAGGGCTACACCTGCCCCCCTTTGTGTCATTACATTTACCATAATGAGATGGAAGCGGCACGATAGTTTAACAACATTAGTCAGGAGAGTGTGTTTGTGTAGCTGAGGCAAGGGAGAGATGGGGAGCCGGGCGAGGGCAAGAGGCAGGGCCGCCGTGGAGAGGTTCCTGCACGGGCTCTGGCTGACACCCATCCTTCCCGGCCCCAGGCAGGGTGACAGCACATACTGAGGGGAGCGTGTCCGAGAGCGAAGCCCTGAGCAGGCCGTCGGTGGGGCTGTGGTCTGCGTGCTCCTTAGGAGTGAGACTCTGACTCACATTCCGGGATGAGTGACCATGCAGGCAAAGCCCCTGGCCAAATGCAGGCCCCCTCTTCTCTCCTCCCCGGAGGGAGGCAGGGAGCCCTGTCTCGTGCTGCTCTAGGAAGTCCTCTGCGTCCAGGGCAGGGGGCCCACCCACCTCCTCTGCTTCTTCTCCAGCTCGTGGCTGCGGACCTGCTGGCCCTCCAGGTGCAGCTTGGTGTCCTGCAGCTCGGCTGCCAGCCGCTGGCACTTCTTCTTGAGCTGCTGCAGGGCCCGCTGGCTCTCATCACTATCTGCCTGCAGGTCTCCAAGCTAGGGGGCAAGACGGGGTGCAGGCTCAGCAGCCATTGAGAGGCCCAGAAGTACTGGCCAAAGAGGTGAGGAGAAGGGAGTGGGTGGATGAGGGGGCGACGTGGGGATGGGGGATGAAGTCAGGGTCGTCCAGGGAATCTAAGACACTCTTAACAACAGCTTGCCTTCGGTTGTCCCCCGAACCGAGAGGCGAACATGTCAACCAACCCTTCCCCGTTGCTCCCAGGCCCTGCCTGGCTCCGGCCACTCCCTGGGCCAACACGTGGCGCCAAGCCCCTCCCAGCTTCTCCCAGCTCCTCCTAGGCACAGACCTCCGCTTCTTCCACCAGACTCACCCGCCTCTCCAGCTGCCTTTTGCTCTGCTGCTCCACCTCCAGCTTGTCCTCAAACTCCTGCTCGAGCCGCTTCTTGGTGAAGTCCACCTCCCGCACCGCTCGCTCATACTTCAGGCGCCACTCGCCACCTGTGGGGTGGGGGCAGACAAGGGAGGACCGAACTGCTGAGAGTCCCTGAGAAGGGGCCGAGGGGACGAAGGATGGGGCAGCAGGTGGAGTCAGCTGGAGGGACTCAGAAAGGTCCCTGGAATGGTGGCTTCCTCCCAAGGCAGAAGGAGCCACTAGCTGGGAGAAGCCTAGAGAGGGTGATGTGGCCACGTGTGCCGTCTTCTCCCCAGGGACCGGCAGACCGTGGTCCTCAGACATCATCATTATCATGGCTGTTACCGCCCTCCACGATAATCGCCTGCACTTACTGGCACCTCTACTTTCTCATCAGTTTATTTCACGTAGCCTTAAAACAGCCCTACAGACAGGAGACAAGGGGTGTGGTTCCCTAGGGGTGGGCATCGGAGGTTGCCACTCAGGCCACTTCCAAGTCCTCCAGCCTCTGACCCACCTGTGTCATCATCATCCACTTCCCCGTTGATCTCAGCTGCCCGGATGAGACGGGCCTCCATCACTTCCATTTCCATCACCTCCATTTTCTTCTTCAGTGCATCATACTGGGTCTGCAGAAGAGGAGGCTATGAGGTATGCCGATCCACCCCTCGCGCAGTACCACCCGCGCCCCTGAACCACCGAGACCACAGTCCTAAGCTTACCCGGGGCAGACAGGGGTGCTGGGCTGGTGGCAGAGGTGCCACCTATCATTGGGGGAGCAGTGGGCACTAGAGTGCGGCAGCCGCTAGCACGGTCCTGCCCTCACCTGCAGCTCCTTCATCTCCTTCTCAGCCCGGAGCCTCTCAGCGGTCTCCGCGTCCAGCAGCTGGGAGGCGGACTCTCCCGTGTTACGTTCATCCGTCAGCTCCGATGTCAGCTCTGAGATCTGTGGTTGGGGGAGGGAGTCGCCACCAGTTGAACTGCCTGCCTCACTCAGCTGGAACAGCAGTGGGGGGCCTCCTGGGCTGGGCGCCCTGCGGAGGTGGGCCGGTCAGTCTGGTGCTGGGAGGCACTCACCCGGGTCTCCAGCCGGTCACTGCTGAGACGCAGCTCGTTCCGCTCCTTCTCCACCTTCTCAAGCTTGCTCCTCAGCTGCTGGATCTCTTCCTAGGGTGCAGTAAGGCGGGCAAAGTGAGCCAGAGGCACTGGGAGAGGTTGGGGCCCAGGAGCTGCACCCTTGGGGTGAATGAAGCTGGTGAAGCTTGGGCCGGGACACGAGGGCACTGGAAGCCACTGCCTCCCTGGGGCTCCATCCCTAGACCCTTCCCCGTATGCTGAGGATGCTTGAGGTCTTATCCTAAGAGGATACCTAGGGGCTCAGCCAGCACCCCAGAGGGACGTCTTCTGTTTGCTGGGCATAGTTCAAGGATACCAGCTCTCTGGACTAAACAAAGGAGCACTTGGGAGCCCAAGACAAGCTGGCAAAACTCTTGCCCACGTGGATCAACTACAGCCCTTCCCTCCCAGCAGCGTGGCTTTCCCAGGCTGTTACGTACGTCTTTGTTCCGGATCTGCTCCTCCGACAGCTGTACCTCAATGAGGGGTCGCACCGTGGTGAAGAGCTTCCACCAGGGCCAGTCCTTCACCCCTTTGTTCTTCTTGATGTTCTTCTGCACACAGCGAATGGCCAGGTCTTGGATCTAAGTTGGGGTGGGGCGTGGCACACAGCAGGCTCTCAGTCCTGAGCCCACCAGGACCCTCCCCACCACCAGCTCAGCTGTTGGGCTGCTCCTCTGGCCAACTGACCCCGAGTCAAACACTCCCTAAGCCACCCCTTGCCCCCAGCCTCCCTCCGTTCCTTAGAGAGTGGGAGGCAGACAGCCCGGCCCTGGGAGCACCGCACTGGGCGCTAACCGCTCCGCCCTCATTAGGAATAACTTTGTCTGCTTTATTTGCTGCCTGATTATTTCCAGCACCCTGGCCGAGATGTGCTCTAAAACCTAATCTTGCTGAAACACAAGAGTCGGAGGTACTGGCTGTTTTATGGACCTGCTAATAAGAAAAGGAGACGCTGACGCAGCTCCTTAACCCTCACGGAGCAGCCTACGATCCGGAGCCCACCTTTGCCCGGGCCCTGCTCCCCACCACCCTAGCCCTCGGACCAGGCCACACAGCCCCATCGCTGGGTACACGAGCACTGTCGCTGGCACCAGGGAGCTGCCCATCCCCTGCCCTGGCCCAGGGCACGCTGCCCCGGGACGTCCAGCCTCTTCTCCCCCAGATAGCGATAACTCACAGCCCCACGACCTCCTGCCCGCACGTTCCCTCGAGTGTCCCTCCCCCACCCCCAGGAGCTCAGCTCTGCCCATCTAGGCTGAGGAGTGGGACGGGGATGGCCCTGCAGCAGCACCTTTTTCTTCTTGAAGTGCTGACGGGCCAGGTAGCCCCTGCAGGCTGCCTGGAACAGGGTCAGGTTCCTGCTGGTTTGTTCATCCCGCTGTTCCTCCAGCCGTGCCAGTGTGCCTGCCCGGAAGAACACCTGTGGAGACGCGGGCCAGGTGAATGTGGGAGCCTGGGCTGGGGGCAACCCGGTGGAGGAACGAGCAGCTGGCACAGAAAGCCAGCAGGCCCAGAACCTGGCCCTTGGCCTGGGAAGAGGCTGAAAACCCCGGGGTCTACGAGGAGGGAGGAAGAAAGAGGCTGAGGGAGGAGGGCCAGGCTGGGGGCTGGGGAGGCTTTGGAAGGGGAGGAGCAAGGTGGGAAAGAGAAGAAAGGAGAGGGAGGCCGGAGGGAAGGTATCTGGGACAAGAAGGACGTGAAGCGGCGGCCGGTCATATGGGGAGGCGCCCCTCAGCAACACCTATGGTGGCTTCTTCCCCCAGGGCTGCCAGCAGCACTGCCCACGTCCCTGTACCCACGGCCACTGCAGGCCCGCCACGGGCTCCAGCCGCCTCTGGCCTCCAGCTGCCTGCGATCAGGCAGATGGTGGTGTATGTGTTTAAGAAGGAAAAGGCCCAGGATGCAGTGTGCAGAGAAGGGGGAGGCCGGGGAGGGGGCCCCTCCTCTGCATCCTCCCAGCTCCGTTTCATGTCGGACTGTCTCCTCTTTCATGTGCCAACACCCTGCCCCCACACCCAGGTTTCATCTCGTGAAAGAGCCAGTGGGGTGGGTGAGGGTTGGCCCAGGCGAGGGACCTGTCACACGGGTTTGGGGGCCGGAGGGCAGGCGTGAGAGGAACCAGCTGGATGTCCCCACACCCAGCCTTTCCTCTCACTCTTTGGTGCCCTGAGCTGGGACTGGATAAAATGTTCTGTGCTAAGAGAAAAAGAAGAGGGGGAATCGTCAGGTGAAAAAAAGACTAGCATCCTTGCAGAGGGCAAAGGCCATCTAGGTATACACCACCTCCACCTTGCCCAGAAGACAGAAAATTCCCTTTTGTGGGGCAAAGAGAAGATGTGAACTCCACGGGAAACATTCAGAACCGATAGGCACGGCGTCCCCAGGCCTCCCTCCAGGGAAGAAGTGGGGAGAGAGCCCGCACTTTCTGCTGAGAAAGCTCCGCCTCTGGCAGGAACCTAGTTCCCCGAGGCTGGCCTGGGAGAAAGCCAGCTCAGTCCTCTGCAACACGCAGGGCTGAGCGCCTGGGATCTCCAGTGGGTTTCGAGCCCTACCTGAGCCTCTGTTTCCCATGATGCGTGAGCCTGAGATTCCACAGGGGGTGTGAGAGACCCAAGTCCCCCGAGAGGGTGGGCCAACATGCTAGTGGTCAGTCTGACTAGGCAGACGTGAGGTGTCAGGGAGGGGGATGGAGAAAGGCCCAGAAATACACTGAGAAGCGAAAGGATGGTCTGGAGTCTAGAGCAGTGAGCCTCAAACCTCTCTCAACCTCTGTACATTTGTGGGGTTGAGTCTTTTTGAGTATCAGGTGACATCTCAGGGCCGTCTCTCCCCGTGAAACACACCTATCCATACACGTTTTACAAACATCAGGAAGCTCTCAGACACCCAAGCTTCCCTGCCTGAACCCTCAGGGTCCGGTGGGTTCAGGTTGAGACCCCCTTTCCTCTGAAGCAATGGGACACACACACAGGGAATCCTCACTCACCAGCCAGTACTAACCACAGCCCAGAAGCCCTGACACTTCTCTCCCAAACCAGATGTCAGCAAGCATCTGACTTTGCCCCTAATTCTGCTCTGAGCGTGAGTGGGCCCTGGGGTTCTCCTGTTTCAGCCAGGCACCTGGGATGATGCAGAGAGTCGGAGAGGGCAGCTGGGAAGAGGACCAGTCTGTGCAGGCCTTCTTCTACCCAAGACATACCTTGGAGGAGGTGCCAGCCCCAGGGCCAGCCAGCAGCGGCTCAGCCTGCCAGAGTTGACAGGAGCCCACCCAGGGAGAGAGCAAGAGGCTGCAGTGAAAAATCTGACTGCAGGCCTCCCAGGGAGGAAGCTCAGCTGGCCGCTCCTGAGCTTAGAGACAGGTGGGGAGGAGGCGAGCAAGAAGGTGAGCCAGACAACGGCAGAGACCAAAACCAGAAAGACGACACGGAAAGAGGCTGGGACCACAGAAGGCACAGAGGACAAGGAAAGAAGCAGAAAATAACAGATCTGAAACCAAGGAACAGGGACCAGCAGGGACAGCCACGGCCCAAAGGAAAAGGATAAACCAGGGACAGCACAGACGAGGGCAGAGGCAGGGGACAGGAAACGGATCCCCAGTGAGCGAGGGGGCAGAAGAACCAAAACCATGACTCAGAAGCAAAGCAGGGAGAACAGAGCTGACAAGCAGTATGCAAGGCTTTTTTGCGAGCACCCCCTTCCACCTCATACTCCCACGCGTTCCTTCCCTCTCTGCTGACAGATAGACAGTCCAGAACCCTCCCGGTGGCTCCCAACTGCTCTCCGTCCCACCTTGGCCCTTGAAGCACAAACGTGGATGCCACCTGTCAAGCCTCCCAGTCTCGGGAGAGAGGGGTGTCCAGGCTCCCTGCCCCGCGGGAGGGACGCTCGGCTGGCCCTCTGGTATGGAGCGACGCGGCAGACTGGCACCTGGGGCCGGGTGTGCCTGCCTTTTCTGCACGACGTTCCATTCAGGTGAGGAATTCGGCCTGTTGGACGGGTGGTGCCGGCACAGCCTCACCAAGCCCTGCTTGCTCTCTGGGACCCTGGCAGCCCCAGACGACTCACCCAAGGAGGCTCTGCCTTCCTGCCTCTCCCAGCTCTCCCTTCCGTCTTCCCCATTCCCCACACCAGGACTCAGGCCAATTCTGGGCCACCTTCTGACCCACTCCCTCCTGACATCACAGAGGTGTTCCGTGCACTGAACAAGACAGTTATGCAGAGGGAGGGAGAGTCAAGTTTGCTGCAGCTGGAGTATTTCACTTCCTGGCCCCCAGCCCCGAAGGGGGCAGCTTGAGAGGAAGGGCAGCCCCAGAGTGGCTGGGGGGGAAGGGGGTTGGCGGGGGCAAGACCCAGCAGGGGCCCCAGGAGACTCCTGAAGTTGGACTGAGCAGGGAGAGCAGGAGGGGAGGGGCAGCCACGTGGACAAGTGTGACCAGAGAGTGAGAGCGGCCGCCTTCCTGTAGGGACAACTCACCCGGCTCAGGCCCATGCAGCAGCTGCTCTGCTCCAGGTCCAAGGACTCCAGCAGCTCCTCCACCGCCTACAGAGAGATGCCTCTGTCTGGGAGCCCACCCGGGGACTCCCCACCTCCACGCAGGGCTTCTCCCAGTCCCTCAGCCCTTCCCGTCCTCCGTTCAGTCCGCTCTTTATTCAGCGAGCACGTTCGGTGGCTTCTGCAGCGTCAGGCCCCTTGCTGGATTCCGGGGATATAAAGATGACTGCGAGAGGAACACGCTATCTTGTTGGGGAGCGAGACAAGAAAATTGGTGAAGTACACAGAGGAGGAGGCATCTAAGCCAGACAAGGGAGCTGTGGAAGGCACTCGGAGGAGGTGTTGCTTGTGCCGTCTTTAGATACAAGTAAGAATTAGCCAAAGTAGGGGTGAGGGCATTTCAGGCAGAGGTACTAGCATGCGCAAAGGCCTGAAAGCATAAGGCAGCAGGGAGCACCGAGGAAACTCCAAGTAGTTCAGTATAACTGGAGGGTGGGGCGGGCAGCAGTTAAGGGGCGAGTAGACAGGTGGGCAGGGGCCAAAGGACGTGAGCCTGTGTGCTCCGAGAGCCCCTGGAGGGTCCTCTCGGGGAGAGGCACGGTCAGATTTGCTCTTGATAGAAATCCCACTGGCACATGAGTGGAGGATGCAAGGACCCCTTAGGCAGGAATCCATAGGAGAGAAGGCTAGAGCCTGACCCAAAGGGAGGAGAGGAGGGGGAGATGCGAGAGACCTTAAGGAGATGAAGCCTTGCCCGATGTGGGAGGGTGGTTAGACGAGAGGGAGGAAGCTAGGGACACATGGAGGTTTCTGACTTGTGTAGTAATTAGTTACTGGTGCCATTCTCCAAGGTAGGCAATACAAGAGAAAGAGTAGGTTTGGGAGGAGATATAATCAGTTTGGTGTGAGCGTGCAGAGTTTGAGGTACTATAAGGGCGTACAGGTAGAGCAGCCCAGAAAGCAGCTAGATAGAAATGCACGTCTGGCGTGGGAGGGAGGCCTGGGCTAGAGGCATTGATCTGGGAGTCATCAATATATATGCGGTAATTGAAGTGATGGGCATGAATGAGGTCGCCCAGGAAGAGGGTATAGAATAGAAAACAACGGCCAAGGAGGTAGTCTTAAAGAAGAGAGAGACCTTTACTTCAGGGGGGTGTGAAAGACGGGAAGCTTAGAGGGACTGAGAAAGAAAGAACAGAGAGACAAGGGGAAAACCAGGAGTGGCATCAAAGAAGCTGAGCAGAGAATGTTTCAAAAAGAACAGAGCTGTCAACAGTCACATGGCAAGAAGCACAGAAAAGTGCCCATTAGCTCTGGTAACATGGAGGGCTTGGGAGGACAAGACCGGTCCCAGGTGTCAGGGGTGGCAACCAGGCAGCTACCGGTGGAGGAATGAATGGCAGTGGAGCAAGGGCAGCAAGAGGAGACTAAGTGTCGATGGTGCAGGGCACGAGGGAGGGTTGATGGAAGGCTCCTTTCTGAATGTAATGTCTGTGGAACGTTTCTCCACTGAGAGAAGAGCCGGCAGAGGAGAGGCCGGAGGAACAGGAGAGAGAGAAGACGTATCGCTGATGGAGCAGGTCTCCAGAGAGGCCAAAGGGAATTGGTTCCAAAGCACGGGAAGAAGGGACCGGACAAGGGGAGGGAGGATACTTCTCCCACCCAGACAGGAGGGCTGGGGAAGAAGGAGGCACCTGGAGAGGAGTGTACAAAGGCAGGAGGAAGTTGGAGTCTCGATTTTATCAGCGTTTGGAGGCAAGGTCGACTGCTGGGAAGGTGCAGTGGGGGAGGATTTGAGGAGAAAGACGGAGAATGGAATAGCAGAGAAGGAGCTCGGAACAGGGGCCAGGTAAGGATGGAGCATGTGGAAAATGGGGCCCAAGGGTCCAGTGAGCCTGGAGACTACGGACCTATAGGAATTCAAGTCCCTGCAGTTGTATAAATTTCTCCCACAGCCCTTTGGGAGCCCCAAGCCAAGGAGAGCAGACGTCCAAAGGCGGCCCTTCAGGGCTGGGATTGAGCAGGGAAGGTGCTATGGGAAGCTCAGGAGAGCTGAGGGTGAGGAAGGCCGAGTGACCGGAGGGCAGGAACACGGCGTCGAGACTGAGAGGAAAAGGAAGTGAAGTCAGAAGGGAATGGACAGAGCAGAGAAAATGGAGTGGGGTCCAGAAATGAGCGGTGATGATGGAGTCATAGAGCCGGTGTCCTGAGGGAGGGGTCAGATGCACAGGTAGGAGGCTGTGGTGAGAGATTTCAGGAGCGGAGAATTTCCAGGGATGATGAGGCGCTGGGTGTAGCCATGAGGGCGAGGTGGGAATGGAGGTCAAGGGTGAGAGAGAAGGGGGTGTGGGTGGGTCATGTATAGCCACACCAAGGTCACCCTGCACACTGGCAGGTCCCGGATGGAGAGGGTAGGGAGAAGGTCTTTGAGGCCTCCATCAGTGTGGGTCTGTGACTCGGGGGGCAGCAGGAGGCAGGGGGCTTCCTGCCCTGTCCTGCACAGCATTCTCTCTTTGAGGAGAGCCGTCCTAAGGCCTGAGATGCCTTCCAAGTCAGGCTGAGTGCCTGAGGCCAAAGCACAGTGCAGGAGGGTTCCTCGGCTCAAGGAGCCCTTTGGCTCTCTGAGGAGTTGCCTCTGGGGGTCAAGGTGACAGCCGAGAACGGCAGGGAGACATCCCTTCACACAGCCAGGAACTCACCAACCTGGCTGACAAGGGGCCTGCCCTGGGAGCCTTAGGCTCACCCTGGCACCAGGAAGGTGCTGCCACATCAATCTTCCTCCAAGGAGGGATGCCTGCCCCTCCCCTGGACAGCTTCCTGCTGAAGGAACTAGGTCCTGGTGTGGAGGTCAAGGCTGAGGGGCCCAGGTGCTACCAGTGGGGCACCCAAAACACTAGTTCTAATCTGCCACCTGGGAGGCTCTTGGGTGACTGTCTGGCTCACCGGAGAGCAGACACCCTCAGCTCGGGCCTTTAAAGCGGGTGGCTCTCCTGTGATTCCTACAGGCCGTCCGTGCCCCGGGCTGCCTTCCCCCCACCGCCACAGCCTGGCTGCCATGTGTCCCTGGCTTGGCCCTGGTTGGGCAAAACCAGGCACCTGACCCAGGGCCAGCCTGGCTCTCTCTAGGGGAGGAAGGGCAGCTGCCTGGAGGGGTCTGACCAGAGGGAGGAGGGTCTGGCGGGGCCGTGGGGACCCAGACCTACCCGCTTTTCATCCACCACAATGTAGTTGCGCCCGTGTTTCTTGGTCAGGTGCGGGGCCAGGACGTCGAAGCGGCGGCGGAACTCAGAAAACACCATGTGGTCAGGGTAACCTAGGGAGAGAGCGGCCCGGAGCCAGGACCGTCAGCCTCGCCTGCTCCCAGAGCCCCCAACAACCACTGGTGCCCAGGCAGAGTCACCTGAAAGCGAAGAGACTGCGGGGGGAGGAGAGCCTGCGGTCGAGGTCGCCCCGGGAAAGGAGAGTGGAGAGGAAGGAGGCAGGGGCGACGGACAGGAGGCGGGAGGACAACCAGGCTGCCCCACGCTGGGACTGCGGGGATTAAACAGGGAACAGGTTCTTTTAGAAGGAAGCAACTTCCTTGTCGGTGAGGATGCAAACGGGGGACGGCTGACCACCTGGAAGGAATGCTATGGAGGTAAGAGCCTGGATGACCCCTAAGATGCTTTCTAGCCTCCAGGTCTATGACTCTGTGATAACCCAGAGAAGGATGTCTTCAGGAATTAATAAGAAAAAAAAAAGAAAATAGGGCATCGGAGAATAGCAGAGAGGAGAAGTGCGAGGGCTTAGGGTTGGAATCCTGCCCTGGTTCTTGCTATCATGTGACCTTGGACCAGTCACTCAACCTCTCTGAGTCTCGGTTTCCTCGTCTGTAAATGGGGGCCCTACCACTTACCCCACATGGTAGTCATGGTGCTTAAATGGGAAAATGTGTAGAAAGCACAGGTTGGCTCACTTGGTGGGTGTTCAGAAAGGGCTCCCTTCCTGCCACCTTCCTGACCTTGGGCCCTAGGCCCAAAGTGACCAAAAAGGCTTGTAGATTCCCTTTCCCTAAAGAGTGTTACCTCTAACGGAGATTCCCTACTGTCTGGGCTTGAGGCTGGGGCAAGGTCAGGATTGTGGCTAGCGAGAGGTTACCCTGAGGCACCCCGAGGACACCAGAGCCCACGGCAGTGGACCAAGAGACCCACTCCTATGGAATCACAGAATTTCAAGCCAAAAAGAGGTCTTACACCGGATATAACTCAGCCTCCAGACGTGGAAACTGAGGCCTGAGATGGGGAGTGACTGGCTTGCTCAGGGTCACAAAGCCTGCGGCTGGAGGCAGAGCTGGATTCCAAACCCAGGCTCCTGACAGCCCGTCGGGGGCTCGCTCCACCTCAGCGGCCTAGCTGGCTCTGGGAAGCCCTCCAACTGCGAGATGGGGCTGACGCATGTGCCTGATGATTGAAACAGGAGGTGGGGGCCACTGAGGGGCCAAGACAAAGTGAGCTATTGATTGTATCTGAATTGCAATTAAATTGATGGGCCAGGATAGCAGGTCCGGACGCCTGGCATCTTAATTAATCATCAGCGCCATCGATGGTGGCTGGGGGCTGGGGGAGGAGAGGGGGTCTGCTGCGGCTGGCCTCATCGATCTGCTTGTCTGAGTAAAGCACATTGATTTTGGTTCAGAGCGGTAACAATCTGGTTTTGAAATAATAAACAGCAACTCCTTACCAAGACGTGGGGACAGATCGATGATTTATTTAGAGCAGGGCTGGGAGCCCGTTTCCTAGCTTTGGCTGCTAAGGAAGTGACGATGCCCCTGTGGAATGCCTCAAGGGGACCTGGCTGTGGGTCGGTGGGAGCCTGCATGCTCTTCTAGCTACGGGAGAAAAGGGCAGAAACCTGGCGATTCATAACTTTTCAGGCAAACGAAACCCTACTCAGAAACTGGTCTGTTTCGGTCAAATCCTGCTCTGCCACTCACGCGCTGTGCGACCTTGGGCAAACTACTTAACCTCTCTGAGCCTCAGTCACCTCATCTGGGGATGATACTAGTACCTACATCTCATGAAGTTGTTGGGAGGATTAAATGAGTTACTGTGTGGGACGAGTTTAGAATAGTGTCTGGTATACCGTAAATGCTCTAAGGATGTTAACCACTATTGTTATCGTCCTGTCTGGCCCCTCGTCCAGATGGGTCCGTAAAAAGGGTCTGTCTGACCTTTCTTGGGAATTCTAAGTTCTTCAGAAAGATTTAACACTTCATTTCTCATTGCAGGGCTGGCCCACTCTTAGAGGCAGTTGCTCCACAAGGACACTGAGTCTGCTGCTGTGGGCAGAGCTGACCTGTCCAAACCAGGGAAGGCGGGAGGAGGGAGCTGTGGGAACAGGGCATGTGGGCTGGGCAGGGGAGGGGATGAGGAGGGCTGGAATGTGGAAGGGAGAGGATGGTCAGCAGGCTGGCAAGAAAAAGAGAAAGGAACAGACTGGGCTGGAGAGATGCACGGAGAGACCCCCAGAGGAGGCAGCAGCAGAGATGAGGGGGATCTAGGGCCAGTCGGAGATGGGGGGGAGCAGCACCCCTCCAGCCCCACAGGCCCTGTTAGGGAGGTGGGGAGGGGCAGGGGCAGCTCTAGGAGGGAGAGGTAGGAGTTGAGAGGGAAGGGGCCCCACCTTGGCGGTACATGCGCACGGCATCAAGCAGGCGGGAGCCTCGAAGCTGGGCGCGGAGCAGGGGCACGTCCAGCTGCAGGAGCCCGGCCTCACAGTGGTCTCCCGGGGGCAGGTCCAGCTCACTGCTGCAGCTGACTCTGCGGGAGTGGGCAGAACGGGGCTCCCCCACCCAGCCCTCTGCCACAGGCAGGAAGCAATGCACGAAATGCAGCTTTGACTTCTTGATGGTGTCAATGAGGGCGTCCTGCCAAAGGGGAAGGGACAGCCTTCAGTGGGCTCCGACAGCCCGAGCCAAGAGACCAGGGACTGGCGCCAGCGTCTCCACTCTGTGGCAGGATGGCAGGTGTCCCACCCCTGGCTGGGCAGGACATGCTAAGCCTGGACAACCCTGCTCGTACTAGGCCCGGGGGGCCACGCACAGCGGGTAGCACTGCAAGAGGACCCCACCAGCAGCAATCAAGGTGAGTGGGCTGCCGAGTGGGCACTGGTGACCGGAGCGTGCCCAGAAGGCCCCGGCCCCCTGCCAGCGGTCGGGAAGCGCCCCAGGGCCTGCACTGGCACACTCACCACCTGCAGCCTAATCTGGATGCACAGGGACTTCTTCTTGACGGCCGCCATCCCTGTGGTGAAGGTCTTCCGCATGCTGGTGGCCCGGCGCAGCGCCAACTGCGAGCCGCCCTCCAGGCCCGCAATGGAGCCTGAGAGCACCGTGGCGCTGCCCGCCCGGCCCAGAAACAGGTTGCTGATGATTTTTCTGCCAGAGGAGGAAAAGGAGGGAAAGAAGTCATATTCAGGCAGCAGTAGAGGCCGTTCCTCTTCCCAGCTCCTAGGTCACCGTGGCCGGGGGCCTGGGCTATCTGGGCTGGGGCTGCACGTCTCACACCCGACAGAGACACTACAGAGAAACCCTCAAACAGCAGGAAGAGAAAACCGGGGTGGGTGGACGGAGTGGTGTTCTTACTTCTGGGAGTCCTGCAGGAGCCGGGGGGCGTTCTGGGTGGCCGGGTTCTGCTTGGTGTAGCTCAGCCAGCCGGCCGTGTTGTACTCTACCCAGTTGGTGCAACGGCTGTGGCCCAGGAGAAAATGGTGCGCTTTGCTGCTGCGCAGGAGGGGGCTTTGGCCTGAGGGCGGGGCAAGCAAGGTTCAGGTCATCAGGGCACAGGTCCCCCAAAAGCCCATGGACTCAGTGAGCCCCCCAGGCAGTGCCAACTGGACTCATATATACATAAATGGGTTCTCAGGAGAGGAAGCAGAGGAGCTGCCCTCCAGGGGTACCACCTACCTTTTCGGTCACCTTCCTGGGGGCCATAGTAGGAGAAAAGGCGCTCCAGGAGGTCGTCCTCAGTGGCCCCTGGCACCAGCACCTCCTCTTCCAACAACCATAGCAGGCCCTTCGCCTCATCCGTGTGGGCCAGTGAGCGAACCTATGCAGAAGGAAAGAAATCCCGCAGTGTCACATGGAGCAGTGTGAAGGGGGCTAGGACCTGTGGTCCCGACCGCACACCATAAACATGCTACACAGATACACACGCTACAGCTCCTGCCACTCATGGCTGACATTCTGTGGAGCAGGTGGCCAGCAAGGAGAAAGAGGGGCCAGAAAGAGATCAGAGAGAGAAGCCCACAGCACAATATGATTCCTGGGACCTGTGTCCTAAGTCCCCAGAGACTGAAGGCTTCTTATTGACGCCCAGAGCCTCTCCTCCATCCTCAACCCCTTGGAGATCAGGGGGGCTTGGGTGAGCCCCGCGTTGCCCTCACTCTCTGGGCATCACCTCCCACGCAGATAAAAGGAGATGAGGTCTTTAAGGCCCTGAGCACAGGGCATGGCCCAAAGGAAGCTGTCAACAAGAGACAGCGGTGATTAATCCTGGTTCCCCGCCCGAGAGGGGAGAACCCAGAGAGGGCTCAGAGCACTGCAGGTGGGGTCACTACAGGGTCCTAAACTCAAGTGCCAAAAGCCTAAGACAGCTGACTTAATGGCTGTGGCAGCCAACATGGGCAGAGCTGGGGCGCCTGGAGAGCAGGTGTCCCCATCTAAAGGGAACAGCCACCACTCAGGAGCAGCCAACTGCTGTCCCGGAAGAACGGTGGCCTAGTGTCGGCAAATCCTCCAGCTTTTCAAGAGAAGGTGGAAATACTGAATTCTGATGTCTAATTCCCCACGCAAGCCAAACAACCAAGGGTGAAGGTGCCTTTTTTACGGAATTCCCAGGTCTTCCTTGGGCAAGGAGGACTCTGGCCTGGCCTCTAGGGACTAGGGACAAGAGAAGTCAGAGAAGTACCCTTTTCCCTCTCTGACCCAAGCTGCCCAAGGGAGTCTGTGTGCTGACCAGGAGGACACAGAAGGTGGCCGAGGACCGATGGGCAACTAAGGCCCCCGAGCAGCTGGAGCTGTACGGCAGGAATGAGCAAGAAGCCACTGGATGGTGAGTGGCAAGCTGGGCACTGAGGGGCCCCCGTGCCCAGAGGTGGAGCTGCCCGATGCCAAGGCCCATCAGAAAGGGGAGAGCAAAGGAGGGAAGGGATGGCCAAGCCCCATTCAAACACACTGTCTGACCCACCGCTGCTGCTAAGCCAGCCGGGTCAGCTTGCCCACACCTCCTGGGAACGGCAAAGGCTCTCGGGGGAGGCCTTGGCAGGGGCCTAGGTGTCAGGAAGAAAAGCCAGCTTCCCTGGGGAGATGTGGGACTTGGGCACTTTAAGCCCTTGTCTCAGGGGGACGCTCGCTCTCCCGGGGCCCCACCCCCTGGGCCAGGGCCTTCCCGCAGGGAGGCGGGGGAGAGAGAGGTGGGACTCAAAGCAGAGGAGGGAGATCAGCAGCCTGGCAAAAATGCCAATTCTCCAATAAAGCGCCTTATGCAGCTTCCCTAATTGAAGACAATGGCCAAATGCCAGGCGCTCGCCGGGCAGCCAGTCCCCCAGGCAGCAAGGTGCCCAAGACGCTTGCCCAAAGGGTGACAAGGCCCGTCCCCAGACTGAGCGGCGAGGACTCACACCCACACAGCCCCTCAGTGGGCATTTTATATCTGGGTACTGTTTCTGTGTTTGGGTGAATGCCACCTCCTCGCCCTGCTCTGCTAGGCTGCACCGGTCCTCCGCTTGGGGACGATGGGAGGGGATGACTGTGTCCTCTGGGTCCAGCCAGGCCCTCACCACTGAGGAGGTGGTAACAGGGCTCCTGGCAGACACACTGGAGGCACGGCTGGGACAGGGCCTGAGCTCAGACACCCGTGGCAGGTGCTCCCCACTGCACCAGGGCAGAAAGAAGTACCACCTTCCCGGCCAGACTGGCTGGCAGCTGAGCGAAAGGGCGCACGGCTCGGAAGCGCTTGGTGTCTGGGCCTGACTGCTGGGCCCCCCAGCCCATCGTGTCCCCACGCAGCAGCAGCTCATATGGGGAGGGCTCTACCAAGGGAGAGGAATGGGAAGGGCAAGAAAAGGCCAGCCCAGGCCCTCCCTGGAATTCCTACCAGGGACTGATGGGAGGCCTGGTCCACGGCGGCCACAGAGTCACCTGTGGCTGGCTCCAGGTCGTCAAACGCCAGCTCGATGTTCTCCTAGGAGGGAAGGTGGGGAGGTAGTGAGCACAGGGCCGTGTGTGGGGTGCAGCCCTAGGAGCAGGCCAGGTGGGGACGCTGGGGTCAGCAAGTCCAATGTCCCATCCGGGCAGGAGCTCCCCTCCAACAGCCCGACTGACAGATGCTCACCACCTCTCAAGGCACCGCATCGTGTCTTCGGACAGCTAACCTTCTCCTAACCTCCTTTTACAGCGAGCTAAAGTCACGTACACACTCCTGTTACTCCCACCTGCTGATCAGGCTGCGTGGAGTTAGCCCACTCTCGATTTCACACACTCATCCTTGAAATACTTGAAGACAACCGTCATTTTCCTCCTGAATCTTCTCTCACCCAAGATAAATATTCTCCCCAGCTCGTTCAGCTCACCTCCACTTGAGGTAGGATTTCCAGATCCATCCGGGACACCCTTTTATGGGGGCAGAGGGCCTAAGTAATCAGTCACCATACCAACAGCTCAGGAGACAGGGAAGGCCAGGCCCGACACACGTGGAGGCAGGAACTGCACGGTGGCAGTTCACAGGGCCTAGGCAGGTGCCTTGAAGGTGGGCAGAGAGGGGCTCCCAGGGACCCTGAATGCATCTTGGGCTTCTTGGAGAGCAAACTCTCCATAAAGAAAGAACGTAGCCTGGGCAGGAAAAGCGTCCTGCTCCAGAGACCACAGGGGGACATAAAGTCAGAGAGTAAAGGGCTGGGAAGGGAGCAGCCAGAAGGGACGGGGTACCTTGCTGCATCCACAGATGCCTCCCCCCCACACTGAGGGTGCCAAGGCCAGAAGGTGAGCCTGGGGGCGTTAGGCGGCAGGGGCAAGGTCAAGCGCTACCTCCTTGTATCTTTCCAACTCCTGCGCAAAGGTGCGCTCGTGGAAGAGCCTCTGCAGCCGGTCCTGGGTGTAGTTGTGGCACAGCTCCTCAAAGGAGGCCCCGCGGGCCGACCCACCCTGCTCAGGGTTCTGGAAGCCGGGAGTGTCCACAATCATCATAGAGCAGAGTGAGTGCTGGCTGGACTTGAGAGCCCTTCACAGGGAGAGCCTGGGTCAGAGCTGCCCAGGGCAGTGCCCCCGGTGCCCAGGTAGCTCACTCTGCCCCCATCCCCATCCCCACCCAGGTGCCCAGGACCCGTGGGGAGGACGTGCCTCTCCTGCCTGCAGGGACAGTGAGCCCTCTGCTGGTGGAGGATGGCTCTGCCTCGGCAATCACACAAGCCCAAAGGCATCAACCCCACCTTCGTCAAGGCAGCAAGATGAGAGCTCCTAGGCCCTGCCTGGCACTCACCTGTTCACCAGGGAGATGAGAAGCGTGAAGAGCTCACTGTAGAGGCCGGACGCCATGCCCTCCAAGCACTCCAGTGCACTCAGTTTGGGGCCTGTGGGCAGGAGGGTCAGTTCTATCTCCAGGTCCCTGGGACTCCCCACCTGGGTGTGCTCCCTACCCACCCAGGCCAAGGCAGCATGGGGCCCTGGGGCTGGGCCTCTCCCTCTAATGGGAGCATCTATTCACCTCAGGAGTTTGCCCACCCCAGAGATGGCAACGAGCCCAGGAAGAGGCCTCCAATCACATCCAGCAGCTAAGGGGCTCGGGTACCTGTGCCGTCCCCCAGGCTGCTCTCCTCGGGACCCTGGCGGAAGGAGGTGGAGCGCTGCAGGGTGCCGCCCTGGTGCTGGTGCTTGAAGATGGCCGAGGAGAGCTCTTCCAGGCTGCAGCCCAGCAGGTACGCGGCCTTCTGGGCCCACTCGTGGCGGGCAAACTGCCTGCGCCCAGCTATGGGGTAGAAAAAAGGACCTGACGTCGTGGGTCTTCCTCCTTAGACTGTTTGCTGACCACTGTGCCCTTCAGCTCCCTTGCGCCCATAGCACTAGGGAGCAGGCATCTTCCAGAGGGAAAAAAACGAGCCCTGATGACACCAGCAGGGCTTCAGGCAAAACAGGGAGAGCCAGCAGCTGCCAGCGCTTCCTGTGTCCCTTGGGGTTGGAGAGAACGAGCAGGTCCTAAAAGAGGAGGTAACTCCACACTGCGGCCACCAGAGGGCTCCCAATCAGCTGCAAAAACCCCTTTAGAGGGCTTGGCTCCAGGCGCCAACGTGGGGAAGGACAGAGCATGAGCCAGCCCACCTAGGATGAACACAGAACTGCCTGTGCCTGGTGGGGGAGTATCAGGAGAGCACTGGCGTCTCCCCCTTCCTTGAACGCATTAGGACCCTCCCGAATGCGTCCGCCAGGCGAGACCGCAAACATCCACGGTGGCCCAACAGTGGAGAGGCGAGAAAAAACTGCGGGGGAGAGGGAACAGCCCACGCGGGCAGACGCGCCTCAGCCGACACGTGTCTAATCGCGGCAATTAGGGAAAGCTAACAAGAAACAAGGTTTTACCTTCGGCAGCTTCTGTAAGGCAAAGGACCAGCATGCAGCATGCAAAGAAAAACAGCATGTTAGCAAACAGTCATCAGCTGAGCCTGCCAGGCCCAGTGGAAGGGCCCGTGGGGGTGGGGCTTTGGAAAGATGAGCAGGAGAGAAAACACAACCCCATTCAGACTCAGAAACACAAAAACACACACGCGTGCGCGCGCACACTCACAGCCTCAAAGGAGTATGTTTATGGATGTGATCACACTGACACACAAGGGAAGAGACCTGCAAAGACTTTCTATCACACACACATGTGCACACACACACACACACACACACACACCCCCGCCGAAAATACTGGAAGCTCTGAGGAGGTAACAGACACTGCTCAACAAGGTCCACGTACTGACGCACCCAGAGCTCTCCACCTGCAGGCAGCGCTGAGTAGGGTTACAGGAAACCTGCACTGTTACCTCCTTGGAGTGAAAGAACTTCCTCAAGACACAGCCACACAGCCACCCACCTGCCCACCTACAAGTGTGGAGACAACTTCTTTAACTCAGAGTCTGCTTCCTCTTTGGCAGGGATGTAACCTGCTGGGATCATAAGGAACCTAACACCCAGACGCATGTTCCTCCATGCACCCGCCCACCCTCCCACCCACCAGCGCTTCCTCACTCCTGCTGACAGCCTGGGGCCCTTCACATCCCAGAGGAAGATGAAGCCAATGCCCAAGGTGCTGTTCAGAAGCAGCATCCCTTTCCCTAAACCGGAGGAGAAAGGGGTGAAGAGGAGCTCAGAGCACCTGACCGTCAATGGAATCTCAGAGGAAGGCAAAGGAGCTCTTCCAAGCCAGACCAAGCTCCAGCCCTTCACAAGACCCCAAGCACTGATGCTGAAGCTGCAGCCCATTCAATACCACGGTGCCTGCTGCCCCCTAGTGGCCTCTACCCTGACATGCAAGAGGAAGAGGCACCTACTACCAAACCAGTGGAGAGAAGGGAAGACTGAGGGAAAACTGGCCTTGGGAAGCCCCAGGAAGCAACACACCCTTCCCCACATAAGCCCCATGGAGGGCATCCTGAGAGATTCCAGGATCTGAATGCAAAACAGGTAGAAGCAGCTATTCCTGGGACTCTGAGAAGCCCCACTGCCAGTAAGCACCCTCTCCACCCTCAACCCTGGGGCTTCTCCCAGGCCAGTGTCCTCTGCTATGATAGAACAAGCCCAGCCCCCAGAGAGAGCCCAGGGCAAGCACCAAGAGGGGGCAAGGTGGCCCCTACACCCCAGGACGGGGTCAAGGTCAGTTACCCGCTTGCTCCTCGGGGGCCTCTGTCAGAAAGGGAACAAGAAGGAGAGTTATTCCAGGGGGACTGCTCTGAATTCGTGCCCTTCTCTTTCCTCTCAGCCTCCAACCCCCAAGCCCCCTGCTCTTCACAGCGCGCCCGGTCACTGCCACCTCAGTCCAGGCCTCTGACCATCCTTAGCAGAGATGCTTCTCCGGGGGTTTGGAGACTTCTGCTCTGATGAAGGGGACGGGGAAGAGGCACAAGCCAAAGAGGGGTGTCTGATGACAGGTGTGTCTGCGCTGGGCCAGGACAAACTGGGAGTGGACTGGGCCCCCACCAGCTCTCCCAGGTGACCCGCTAGGCCCGTTACCTTTGGTGGCGCCTGCAGCCCCCAGGTGGTAGATGGCAGCCAGGATGAGCCAGCAGGCTTTCTGCTCGTCGGGGGAGATGCCCAGCACCTTCATGGCCGCCTGGAGCTTGCTGAACTGCTGAGCCGCCTTCTGCTTCTCCTCAGGCTGCAGCGACAGATGGGCACACTGGCAGCAGATCTCAGAGGGGCTGTCCCTCTGGTATCTCCCATGCTGCTGGAGCATCAGGGCGGCCAAGCTAGAGGACAGCCGCCCGGCCTGGGCTGGGCTCCTGCTACTCCCATGAGGCAGTCCAGGACATTCCAAGCTTCTCCGACCCCAAGGCCCAGGGCTGCCCACCCGTCCCCAGAGGCCCCTCACCTTGGCCAGTGGTACAATCCCAAACACATTGTTCTCTGCCAAGTGGTTCAAGTGGAGCTCTGTCCTAGGGGTACAAACGAGGCATCAGCACAGCGCTTGGTCCCCACGCCAAGTCCATCTCCCTGCCGGGCTGGAGACAGAGACTCCGCTTCCAGACTCAGTTCTGTCTGCCCATCATGCCCTCCTGTCAGGCCAGCTGCTACGGCCTTTCCTAATTGGCCTGGACACCAGGCCAGAGCACTGGCCTCCCTAGGACAGGTCACAGACAGGCCCTGGTGAGAGTGTCCAGACAGACCCCTGGAAGAGAGCAGGCAATCTGCCTGAAGGGTGAGTCCAGCCAGGACTGAGACCGTGCCCTCAGTGACAAGGAGAGCTCAAGACAACAGTGCCCTGGGCTGCTTGCTCAGCCTTATCATTTATCCTCTTCTCAGTGGACACAGACAGCAAGCCCGAAGGTCTAAGGGAGGAGCCTGGCGGAGGAGCCAACGTGGATGCAGGGAGGCCAGCATAGAGGGCACTGGAAAAGGCTCGGGCTTTTGGCCCCTGTGTGGACTCAAACACCTGCTCAGCCCCATACTAGCTGTGTAACTGCGGGCAAGCCTCTGACCACCTGCATCTCGGTGTGCTTTCCTCTCCAGATCTGGCTTCCCAGGAGCACAGATCCTAGCTAGGCCCTGGGAACGCTGAAGGGTCAATGGTGCCCCTCACATATAGCCAGGTCCCCCATGCCCGGGGCCAGGGAGCTCCCGCCGGGCAGGGCCTATGGCTCATTCATCTCGCCATCCCCAGGGCCTAGCTCAGAGCCTAACACATGGCAGGCATGAAATAAACAACCGGCATGGGATGCAATCAACTGGCAAAGCCCAGGAGCTGTCAGTGGTGGGAGCCCAGAGCACCCTCCTTGTTCCCCCTGTCCCGTCTCACCTGAGGGTACCATCCCCGCAGGCCAGCAGGTAGTAGAAGATATTGAACGTGGCCTCACCGGCTGGGCGTCGTGCCACACGCAGCTTCTCCAGAAGCATCGTCTGTGGCACAGCATAGAGGGTATGTGGGCAAGGAGGCAGTGCCAGGTCAAGCTTCTCCCACCCACACCAGAAAGAACCAGGCCCATGGGAGCGAGCGGCTGCATCTGATTCTCCAGGTGCTCAACCAGCGGCCAGATCACCTCATGGTCAAACCTGGGGCAGACACCAGAGCCAGGGAAGAACACAGGCCCTGCCACCCCGCCCAGCCTCCAGGCACAGTCTTCCTGGGGAGCTGGACACTTTGTGGTGAGAGACTTCATTAGCATGGAAGGGAATCAGCCTCAGCTGGGCCTTACTTTACTGACAGGCCAGTCCTGCCTGGGTGAATCAGCCTGAGAGAAACCCCCGAGCAGGGGCCAGGGCCCCAACTAGGGTGTGGGCAACCCCAGGACGGGCAGGAAGCTGAGCCGTGCCCCATCCAGGGCAGGAGGCACAGGGGGCAGAATGTGGAGGCTCAGGGCAAAGTAGGCCAGCCCTGCCGGGCCCAGGGTCCATTTCGTTATGGAAGAATCCCAGGAAAATGAGGTGCAGGGGAGAGTCTGATTTCTAGGGCGTGAAATCAGGCAGCCAATCTCTTACCACCCTGAGTGTCCCCTCACCTGAATGGAGGCTGAGGCCACCTGGCCGGCTTGGTCAAAGTCCAGGGAGAGGATCTGGGAGAAGCGGGTGGCGTTGCCGTTCATGATGGTGGGGCTGTTCCCAAAGGCTTCCAGGAGGGTGTACAGAGCCTGCCACTTGTCCACTGCAGAAGACAGGCCCAGGGCCCATCAGGAAAGCCACGGGCAGCTTGCCCCCAGCCACAGGCTCCAGAGGCCCAGGGCGAATGGGAGGCCCATCCCATGGCTGCTCCTCCAGCACCCGAAGGCCCAGGTACTTCGACAAGACTGCTGAGGATCGAGGGGCTTTGTGGACACGGAGAGGCCAGGGAGAAGAAGAACTGGCACCTCGGCGGGGCCTCCATCCCCACACCCCTCTCCAGCCCATTCTGTTTCCCCAGCTGCCCCTGCCTCACCAGAAAACACCTTATTCCCGCTGGTGCCTGCGATGGTGGCCAAATATTGCACCAGATGCTGGCAGCTGGTGGTCTTGCCACTGCCACTACTGCCCAGGAGGATGATGGACTGGTCCTGACGGCTCATCAGCATTGCCCTGTATGCGGTCTGAGCCACGGCATAGATGTGGGGGGCCATGTCCTCCCGCCGACACCCCTTGAACATGTGCATCACCTTGGGCGCGAGAGGGACGGAAGGAAGGGATAGGCGCTCTTAGCTGGCTCCACACGGACAGCCCTCACCCCCAAGGCCCACATCTTTCTGGGCTTTTCACTCCAGGGGAGCCAGAAGGTTCTGAGGCTAAGGTCACGCATGGAAATGCAGATACCAGCCCAGTCCTGGCCTCTGTGAGGTCGGGGGAGGGCCTTCTGTCTCCACCCCTTGAAATGACTCCTCTTCCCAAGGCCACTGTGAGAGTGGACAGGAGCCCCGTGGGATGCCAAGGGGAAGGGGTGGAGTCGGGGAAAGTGGGCAGGGGGAGGGGATAGAGGGGGCGGTCTGTGGGGCCACGTGGTAGCTGAGGGGGGCTGCACCTTCTCCGAGTACACAGCGGGGGCCCCCCGGGGGCTGAGGACCAGCAGGCTGGGGCCGGCGTACGTGTGCAGCAGGCTGGCGCCATAGCGCTGGCGCAGCGTGTGCAGGACGCTGGACTCATTGAGGTACACCAGCGAGGCCAGATCCTCCAGACGGTCGCAGGAGGGAGCATTAGCCTGTGTGACAGGACAGGCGGGCGGGCACTGAGGAACAGATCCAGTCTGCTCTGCCAGCGGACAGCCTGCCCAGCCCGGCCCCCCTCCTGTGCCCTCCACCAGCCTCCTGCAAACCTTCTCTACGTCATCCTCGTCCACATCCAGGATGGCTCCATCATGGTCTAGCTTCACGCGCACCTTCCCCTCGGGCAAGCTGAGCTCCTTGGATTTGAGCTGAGTGGCTGCAGAGCAGGGACAGACAGACAGACATGGGCCCGGGAAGCCGTGGCAGCCTTCTTTGGGCCCTTCATGGTCCTGCCTTCTCCCCACTGTATCACCAGCCTCTCCTTGCTCACCACTCAGGCCTCTCCAGACCCAGAGGCCCACCCACCACCCAGCCCTGAAACCAGAGAGGCCCAGGCCCTGGGTCTCCCCAGACTCACCCAGTGAGAAGCCATCCTTATGGACCAGCCACACCTTCTCTGTCTCATACCAGGCCTCCTCAGCTGCGATCTGCTCTTCTGTCTTCACCTATCAGAGGGAGGGGAAGAATAAAGAGTCAGACCCTGTTCTGGAAAGCAGACAAGGACAGCAGGAGAGAGGAGACATGTGAGGGGAAGGGCTTCCGGATGAGCCACTGGGCGAGGGGGACAGGTGGGTGGCAGACACAGAACGGGAGACATCAGAGATATCAAAGGAAGAAGCTGGGGAAGCCAGGAGCTGGTGGCGGGTGGTCCTGAGGAGCCCTGAGGACAAGGACACAGAGCTGGGGACCCTGACAGCCCTGAGGGTCTGGAAAGACAGGGACACATGGAGTATGTGCCTAGGAGAGAGCAGATCCCAGGAGAGCAAATCAGCAGCCACCCTCTTGCTCCCTCCCTGCAAAGACTGTATGATCAGTACCCCGAGCCTCCAGCCCTCACCCTGGGCCACAGCTGCTGTGACCTTACAGGCCTGGCTTCTCCATTCACCCACCTAATAGGCCCTCCTTCACCAAGCTGGGAAAGGGCGTTTCCTCAAGATCTGAGAATGTCTTCCAAGGGCTTCAGTACAACATGATGGGTGAGTCCTAGCCTTGACACTGGTCTTCCCTCCAGAGGATGCTCTCTTGGGCAGGGGCAGTGCCCAGATGCACATGCTAGCCTCCCTGCTCCCCCTCCGTGCCTCCTCAGAAGGAGCACAGACCCATGGGGACGTGCTAAGGCCATACAGGGGCATGAAGCAGCATGGCCAGGGACATGAGGCAGGGGCAGGGGTAGCAGTGCTCTGTCAAATACAGGAAGAGACTTGAATGCCACATGGATGGGCACGGGAATGGGTATAAAGGGGCTGGGAGCCCCCAGAAGCCCAGGTGGTCACCGATCAGGAAGAAGCATTCACGGGCAATGTCAGGGTGTAAGGTTGCCAAACCTGGCACCCCTAAGAGACCTGAGCTGGTCAGCAATGGTGCCTGGGGGAGCTGGGCAAACAGGAGCGGGGCCTGGCCCCCATGGCCCATCAGGCTCCTTTTGTCATGTGGGCAACGGGGCAGCAGGGTCATCCAGTGTCCTTTGGTGGGTGGACGGTCACCCCCCACATGAGCAGCCCCCAAGCTAGCCCCATCCCCCAACTCTCTGGGGATCCCCAGCTGCGAGGTACAGTTAGTCTCCTAGGGTCCCCCACCCTCATGAAACCGACCTGGGGCCAAGGCGTAGACACTGCTCTGTGATACTGACCCCCTGGGTGAGGGATTGGAAAGGACAAGAAACAATAATAACAAATACCTTATTTGTTACATTTCTTGGAGCTGAAAGAAAAAAGATCTGGGTTCTACTCCCAGGTTGGATTCTGGCTTCAGATAACTCCCTCTCCCTCGCTGACAGCCCTTCTGGGCTATAGAGTCAGAAGGCTGACTTACACAGCAGGCTCCAGACTTTGCATATCATGGGCCAGTGAAATTACCCCTCAAATAGGAGGATCACTATGGGGCTGTCAACGTTTTCAGTGAAGACATCCAAAAAAGGCTAGTTCTTTATATGTGAAAAAATTAACTTTATAAAACAAAATTCCTTCTTTTTTTCAAATCATGAGACAGGGGAGCCTTTGTCTTGAATGGGCATGTTGTATGGGTCCAGGGTTTGGAGACTGATGAATAAGGTGACATCAAAGGACCATGGCCTCCAGCTAGTTCCTTTAGAGCTAATCTGAAGACAGGTTCCCATATTGGCCAGCAGGGGGAGACAGAGGATGCGCAGCTTCAGGCTTCAGAGTGGGGAGCGGGTGGGGGTGGGGGTGGTAGGGGTTCAGCCTTTCCAGCTTTCTCTACCCAGAGGGAGCAGAATTGAAACACCTAGAAACCAAAGCTCTGGCCAGGCCCTTGGGCTTCTGTGGCTAAGAACCATGCGCCACAGAGGCCAAACTGAGTGGCGACCCTCAGTCTAGACACTCCTCCAGGGCCTGACACAGAGCTGCCCCATGTCCAGCTCCCGGCACTGCCTCCCCCAGGGGTCCCCCCAGATACCACGTGAGGTGGGAGCCAGAAGGGGAAAGAGGCCTTACACTCCAGCACAAGGCCCGGGCACAGACGCCAGCCCAGGTACCGGCCGGGGGTGGCAGGTGGTCACCAGAGGAAGCGGAGGGCTCCTGAGGGGGGCAGGAGTACCCTACCTGGCTGTGGGCAGGAGAGGCGGCCTCAGGGTCCAGCTACCAGCAGCAAGCAAAGAAGAGAGAGAGAAGAAGAGGGGTGAAGACAAGCAGGCCGTCGGCATGTCCCCTTCAGCAAGCACCCGGGGCCAAGTGGAGGGGAGAGGGGCGTAGCACCAAGAGGTGGACGGTAGGAGGGCTGGCCCGGCAGGTGTACTGTACCTAGTCAAGGAGAGGCCAGGCCGGGAAGGAGAGGCCCTGCTTAGTGAAGAAACACTTGGTACCGTCAGACTCCCCAGAGGAGATGCTCTGATAAGTCATTCCCTGCGGCAGGAGCGAGCCGCTCTGCCTCAGGCTACAGTCCCTCCTGGGCTGGCCATCCAGTCCATTCTGAATTACCCTCCTCTTCTGTGTTGCCAGACCAGACCACCTCACCACACCCAGGGCCTGGGACCCCTGGGAGCCTCTGGCCTTATCTCCAGGGCATTTCCCAGCCCAGCTCCCCTGTAGCCACCGGACCCCAGTACAGGCTGCCCCTGGCCTCCAGACACACACCCAAGGGTGCCACTCCCCAGGCCAAGGGCGGCCCTTCAGAGCTGTCACCCCTGCCTAGCTCATCAAACAGGACCACCAGCAGCCCCAAGCCTAGGACCCCTTCCTCAGACTCCCACTGCACCCCTGCACCATTCCCACCCCATGGCAAGCAGAGGTAGCACCACCCATCCAGGTCCACCTGCCAACTGCCCAAGAACCAGGGGACTGTGGACAGACCCGGTGGCCAGCCTCGACCTCCCCATCTTTGTCTGGTTACTTAAAGGCCTTTCTGGAGAGGAAGAGGAGTCAGCCAGGCCTTGGACCTTGCCTGTTAGAAATGGGCAAGGAGTTAACAGGCCCCACCTGGGACTGGAGAGCCAGGGCATCAAGAAAGGGGAGTGTCTTCTCCCTGCCTCGCACCCACGAGGCCCTGGAACCAAGATACGCCCTCCGGGGCAAGAGACTGGGGCCAGAGAAGGGGCTGGATCTCTAGCCAGAGGGGTCCCTCCCACAGGTTCCCTGGAGGAACAGGCCTCACTGTGCGCAGATCCTCCACAGTGCCCTTCTCTCATTTCTCCAAATGGGAAGCCCATGTGAGGGCCCCCAGGCCTCCAGGGAGCCACACTTCCACTGTCAGGTGGGCCTACACACACAGACACACACAGTCTGGCCAGCAGCCCCAGCAAAGAGGAGACCAGGGACTGGCAACCACACGTGAGAGGCGGCATTACAGGAGCTGCGAAGATCCTCTCAAGCCGCTGGTGGGCCTCCTCTGCGGGGGTCAGCTGAACGTCGGGGGCAGCTCCTGCCTAAAGGTCAAACCACTATTAGTCCCGGCCTGGGGAACTGGGGGCACAGCACACCAAGCTTCTAGCTCAGGAAGCCACTGGGATCCCCGTGGGTTAGTGGAATAGGGTCAGGGAGGCAAGCCGGGCACCAATTTGAGTTTTTAAGCTCTCAGATGAGAATAAAAACAGGTGCCTGGGAGTTCTAGGGTTAATTCTTCCCACCACTTTAACCATTCCAGCACCAGGACGGCCTGTTCTCACACGCATCCTCTGGCCCCTGCCCTGGGCCCAGGCGACAGGTGGCTGAACTCCAGGTTGGGGCCCATCTCAGCCCCAACTCCACCAGAGTGAGAGGCAGAGGGACAGGGAGCCATAGGGAAGGCAGCCGGCCCAGGAACGGGCGCGTGACGCTCTCTGGCTCCTTGGAGGTTCTTCTTAGGGGCTAGTGGTTCGCCTCACACCAAGACGCCCCTGCCAACTCCTGTGTGCCAGGAGGTCCCTTCCCTGATGCGGAGTGGGCCAGGAGGGGTGAGGGAAGCTGCCGCCTGCTCTCTTCTAAGTTCTGCAAAGCCCGGGAAGAATGGAATGGGGAGCAGGGCGAGTCTGAGACCTTAGGAATCCTAGCAGGCAGCAGGCAGAGAGGAGGGCCTCTAGGGCCTGGGAGACAGGACAGGTCTTTAGGTGGTCCCCTGCCCCACTTCCCCCGACTGTACCCTTTCAGCCAGAAGGAGCACGCAGGAGCACAGAGAAGCAGTAGTGAGACTTGACGCGTCGCTCCACCCACCCACCCACCCAACTCCTGAGGCCCCAGAAGGGTCCACAAAATGGGAAAGCTTGAAGAGAAATGCCCCCCAACCCAAGGACCAGCCAAGCAGGCATGCCTTCCAAGGGAAAGGGCTGGACAGATCATCCTTGGCCCTCCCCTGTGCCTCTCAGCCTCCTGTCCCACCCAGAGGGCACTTTGTGGACAGACAGGACCACCGATACAAAGGGGACCCACTGTGCTCCTCCGCCACCCAGGCCCAGAGCTCCTCAAGAGTCCTGCTGCCAGAGGGACAGCTGGCCAGGCCTGAAGAAGTAGTGATGGCGATGATGGTACCAATAAGCACTGTTACCAGCATCACTACGGATGCTACCGTTTACGGAGCACACACCACACCAGGGATCAGGCTCAGAGCATTCATTCCCTGTATCCTTTCTAATGCTCACAGCAACACTTCAAAGTAGGTATTATCCCTTATTTGCAATTCTAAAATCCAAAAAGCCCTCCAAAACAAAAGACTTTTCCTAACGGTTTTGGTGGCAAAACCTGACTGTTTAATCCACCACCCCCCCCGCCTGCAGCATGAACATTCATAATTTTCCTGTGGGAATATTAATGTGTTTGGTCACGAGTTGCTGCTCATTATGTACATTGCATGACAGTCTCAAATATAAAAAATCGCTAATTTCCAAAATACTTCTGGCCCAGGGGCTTCAGAGGAGGGATGGTAGACCTATGTGATCCCCACTCGACAGATGAAGGCTCAGAGATGCTGAGGTCCCACAGGAGTGAGTGGCTGGGGATGGGATGTGAGCACAGGCCACCTGACCCCAGAAATTCTGTCTTTCTACCCTCTCACTGATCTGCTAAGACTCTGATCCTCAACTTGGGATCTGGGGCCCCAAGCTGATGCCATGTAGCTGGGGGCCAGGCCCCAACTCCCTGGCAAGTGTGGAAGAGGAGCAGCATGCAGTTAACGGGTCCCCTGGGTTCTGGCATTCGGTGAAGGAAAGCCGTGCAGCCCTGCCATCGGCACGTGGCCCGGGCCCAGCTTCGCCGTCATGCGGGGCCTGTGGAAGAGCCTTGGGAAAGCTGGCTGCCAGTCCTCAGGTGAGGGTGGTAAGGGAGGGTCAGAGGTTAGTGACACACTCAGGTACCTCCTGCTGCACGTCAGGGGCTGGTGACTTGTTCTGTTGCAATCCAGTGAGGTTTGACTTGAGGTTCGGGTCGGCGGAGCCTGGGGCCGCCAGCTCTTCCGACTGGGCTGGGGAGCCTAGCTTCTCTGAGGCGTCCACTGTCTCTGGGGAGACTGGTTTCCCCGAGGGGCCTGGCTCCTGGCTGGAGGGCTTCTCCCCCTTCCCAGGAGCCTGCCTGCTACGTGGCCTGTGGTCCTTGCCCCTGCCCCGAGACATCAGGCTCCGCAGGCCCACGGAGAGCTCATCCTTGGCGGCCTCCTTCTCTGCTTCGGACTTCGGCCGAGCAGGGGGAGTGGGAGTGGCTGTCTTTTCTCCCCTCCTGCCTCGAGCTGGGTGCTCAGGAGACCTGACCCCTCTGCCCGCAGGTTCCTTGGTGCTCCCAGGCTCCTCGCCAGGCAGCACCTTGCTCACCACCTTCCTCACTGCATTCGCCACCCTCTTCCGGGACAGGCCCTGGGCCTCCTCGCTGGGGCCTTCCGCTGAGGCAGTCCTCGGGCCGTTCATGGCGAGTGTGGATGCAGGGCTCTTGGCTCTCTGGGGAGTCTCTGAGGGTGCAGGGCTGGTGGAAGGCTGAGGACTCTTAGATGGGCCACTGCTGCCCTTTGAGCTGCCCTCTAGCTACAGTCACACAAATACAGGGAGACATTAGCATCAGCCCGTGTCCCTGCCCGCCCCACACAGAGGAAGTAAGAGGTGTGACCTCACATCTAGTCGTGGAACAGACCTTCCATTCATCCAACAAACACCACAAGCTCCAAGAGGCCGCCCCAGGAAGCCCTCTTTCCATCTTCCAGATAGAACAACTGCATCGAAGAGTTTGGCTTCTCTCTCCCATAAAGCACAGCAGGTCACCTGCTGTCCATCTCCAGGCTTAGCAAGGAGCGGTGAGAGGCCAGCACAGGGTGCCCAGAGGCCCATGAGGTACCCCAGAGTTACTGGCTTATGTCAGGACAGCAACTAAGCCCGGATCCCAGGAAGCCCGCTCCCTCACAGCCCAAACATAGCAGAGACGGAGCATGGTGAGGTCAAACACCAATTCCTATTATCAATCCTGGCCCTAACTCTGGGGCTTCCTGCCTTGGTGGTCCCTGGTCCTTCTATCACCCAACTTCCTCTGTAGTCAGACCCAGAGCCTGCCCATCCCAGTGAAAACCGTAGTTAGGAAGTAATTCTTGGCCCGCAGACATGCCAAGCCTCCTCCCTCCCCACTCCTCTGGGTTGAGGCCACTGTCTACCCCTCACCCACACCCTCCAGAGCTGCAGAAACCCAGTGCTGGCCCAGGAAGCTTCCACCTCAGCCTGCTTTCTGCCAGTCTCCCTGCAGTTTTCCTTGTGCAAACCTCTCAAGGGCTGGAGGCCTCCTAGCTCCCAGAGTGCACGTGGAGGAAGAGGTGGCAGCTGCAGCACTCAAGCGACCACAGCTCCACCCTGTCTAGGCTCAGCCAGCCTCTGGGCACCCAGGAGTCCACTGGAGATGCTAGCACACTCTGCCTGGTGGGGACCGTCTGCGGTCGCGAGGGACCGCCACTGGGCAGGCCCGGCTGGCTAATGGCAGGGCAGTTTCCTGCAAAGCCAAGCCACATGGCCTGGGAGAGCCAGGTCAACCTAGGGGCTCCTTGCTGGTCAGGCAGTGCCCTGCCACTAATGAGCTGTGCTTGAGTCCTCGTTCCCCAAACAGTGACCTTGGTTCTAGGGTATACCTGGCGGCCACCTCTGTCGAAATGCAGGAGGGCGCTCACAGAGCGGACAGACCTCTGGCTGCCGTGTGGACAGAGACCCACGTCCTGAGCAGAGCTGAGCCAAACGACCTCAGCCCAGGCCTCAGGTACAGGGTGGCCCTGCTGCAGGGGTGGGAAAGGGAGGCCTTGAAGGGGCCTCTTCCTCAACCTCTTGGGCCAAGAGTGTTCAGTGGCATGTCAGGGCCCTGCAGAGCTGCCGTGGCCCCAGCTGCTGGGCCTCACTCCCTGCCCCCCACTTCTGGCTTTCCTCCCATGCCTTCTAACTGAAGCTCATGTTGACAATGACAATGATGATGATGATAGTAACTGCTAACACTTAAATGGAGCTTATTATGTGCCAGGCAGTCTTCTAAGCACTTTACACATAATTTCCCCCCCAAATCTGGCATTCTCCAAGGCCCCTCCCTCACCAATCTCAAACATATCCCCTTGAAATCACCCTGACCTTGCAGCACTGCTTACAGATCAGGTGGAAGCCATAACACCTGGCTAATCAAATCTCCACTCAAGTAAGGGGTGTGTGTGGGGGGCGGGGGCAGGCACCACGTGGGGTAACGAAGTACAGATCTGTTTTGTGATCCAGCTCTGTTCCCGAGCCCTGGGCACTCCTGCCCGCTAGATCAACAGCAGCCCTCGCCTGACTACACATCTCTGGACCTGGCTATTCTAGAACCGTGTCCCCTCTCTTGCCTTAAAAGTGTCCAACTTTATTCAGGGTCTCTGTCCCAAGGCAGAATGACTTGGTGGGGGGGGGGGTAGTGGCACTGCACGGCTGGGGCCTGCCTCTAGGTCACCCGCGCTGAGCAGCTGACAGGGTCTTGGGAAGAGACAGCAGCAGCTGCAGTGAAACCCCTCCCTGCCCTTGGCTTGTGCCACCCAGAGCAGGACGGACAGTCCCAACAGCTGAGCTCTCATTTGTCTGCCTAGGCCTCTCCAGCCCCAAAGAGTTCAGGAAACCAGAACTATAGGTAGGAACTAAAGAGGGGGCTTAGGGAGAGGCCCCCAACATGCCTTGGCATTGCCATCTCCTTCACACACACCAGGTTGGCATCACACATGCTGTACTTTGTCCCTTTACTGCAATTCCCTCTAGCCACCCCACACGGGAAGAGGCACCCTGCCGTGCCTGCCTGCTCCGTGGAACTGCCTCCCAGACTAGGCCTGGGCTTGTGGACACAACCCACCTGGACACACAACTCTCTCTCTCATACACACACACACACACACACACACACACACACACACACACACACGGGTCTAGGAGAAGCACTTACAGCCCCTTCCTCCTTGGCAGGAGGACCAGGCTTCGGCAGAGTTTTGTCCTCCTCTTTAACCTGAGGGAGCAGACAAAGAAGTCACTTTGCAGGTCAGAGGTCAGGGTGGGGAGACCCAGCACTAAAAGCACAGAAGGAAAACATCCAAGCAGTCGCTCTCTCTGAGAGGCAAGAGCTCCTGAGTGCTTGGGAGTCCTGGGCCTATGGACTTGAGCAACAGATAGCCTATCCTGGGGTCAAAATTGTCCAGTGACAACTTCAAGAATGAAGTCTCTGGGGGTGGTTAAAGCCAAGTACCCTTTGCCCTCAGTGACCAGCCACGTGACCCACCCAGGCTGCCTAAAGAGGTCCACCCATGAGGGCGCCATCATGGCCTTGGTTACAGGGTAGAGAGAAACTACAAGAGCCATTCCCAGCTCAGACAGGAAGTGGTCTGAACAAGAGCCTCCCTGACCTAGGGACTGAGGAGGAGGGAATGACCCCAGCGTGGGGGGCGGCTGGGCCAGCAGAGCTCAGTGTGGGGTAATAGGTGGTCCCTATCAGCCTGGCTCAGGCTTGCTTCTAGGTCCGTATGATTTCCCTCAGCACAGAGCCTGCGTGCCTTCCCAACCAGAGCGCTGAGCTCTGGCTGGAGGCAGGAAGTCGGGCAGAGGCGGGGATTCAGGAGGCCAGATAACTTCCCAACCTCAGACCCACAAAACTCTGCCAACCATGCAGCTGAGGGAGGCAACCCCAAGGTTCGGGGTGGGGCGTGGAGGAAGGAAAGATGCCTGGGCTCTGGGGTTTGTGCCCAGCCCGGGAGCTGGTTGGCCCAAGTCAGAGGGGAGGAGTAGAGTCAGGGCCAAAGGGCAGAGACCATAATATATCCGGAAAAAGGACAGACAATATGGCCGCTCTGATGGTTCTTTCAGCTCAGAGCCTGGCTCAGAACAGACCCAGAGGACCAGGCCTCAATTCTGGGAGAGGCTCCTCCCCTCCCCCTCACCAGCATCTCTTCCTCCAAAAGCTCAGGCAGTCCTCGTGGATTTCATTTCTCTTCTTTCCTCAGTCACTTAGGACTGTAGGAAAAAGACAGGTCTGCCACCAGCCCTACCCCATCCTCAGCATGACTCCTTCCCAGCACAGGGGGCAGGAGCATGGGAAGGTGTCCTTGATTCCTAATGGAAAAGATCCTTTGAAACTCATCCAAAATCATTTTAATCATCCACCTGGGGGGACTCTCCATTTGCAACCAGGGTCCATGGCTAATTTTGAGCTCTGATTAGCGGTGCCTGGGGCACTGACCAGCATGACAGCCGCTGCAGTGCTGAAGCTAAGAGCCCACAGAGCTTTTTACAATGGGCTCAAGCTTCAGCGTTAGTACACAGTGCCACGGCCAGAGGGAAAACGGCGATTACTCATCAGAGTGGACTCCACGACTTTAGAAATTAGGATTGGAGCGGAGAAAAGGATGGAGAGGAAAGGAAGAGAAGTGGGAGAGTCTAGGTCTGCACCTGCTGCCCCTACAAATGCCCATCACTGCCCACCCCACCCCCCCGCACCATCACACCGTGCACGAGCTCCCAGACACACAGGTTAGAGGGACAGCAAGTGTTCACACCCAGACACACTCATTACTGCACGCAGTGCTGTTAGCTCGGGCTCAGGAATGGCCCAGATTCCAAGTCCACTCCGTGTCCTTCAGCAGCTCCAAATCTGTCCTCCTTCCACTGGCTCAAGCTTGGGACCTCAAGGGTCGCCCCCCCAGTGGCGAGGCATTGAGGGAAACAGCGGCTGCCCCCTGAAATGTGTGGGACACTAGACCTAGCTCTGAGCTCAGCTCTGGATTTAGCCGGAGGCTGACTCACTGCCCCACCCCCACCCGAAGGGTTCTGTCTGTTGTAGGTCATTGCCCAGCTGGGGACTGAGCACAGCACAAAGGCACGCCCAAGTCTGCAGCCTGAATCACCCTCTGGCCCCAGGTGGCCCACTGGCCTGGTTCCCCTCTCTTGGCTCCTCTCCCCCTATCCATCACAGCCCCCAGACTCGGGGAGACCCAGCTCTGAGGCCTCAGAGCCAAAGCCATTCCCAGCGGCCCCTTCATAGCAGCTCACATTCCCAGGGGTGAGTCAGAGCAGCAGCAGTGGGAAGGGTGTGAGGAGTTAACTTGGAGGGGCACCAGTGGGACAAAAGGCAGCTCAGCTCACCAGAGGTGGAGCTCAGGGGAGGAGCATGACTCAGCGCAGGAGCCCATCCAGACAGAAGAGTGAGTTCCTGGACCTCCTGGTCATTCTCCTCGGCCCCCAAATACACACACATGCCCCAACCCGTCTCTAGCTTCCAAAGCTCCCACTCCCACAAGCCAGTCTCCTGCCTGCACACACCATGCCAAGCACATAAGAAAAGCATAAAGAGTTTTGAAATACAACTTTCCTTTTGCTCCCAGAAGGCGAACCTTGATGAAAAGGCCATGGTGCCGAAAGTAGCCCGCACTCTGGGCCAGAGAAGAAATGGGGGGCAGGGTCTCTCAGGGACTTGGAGTCTTCCTAAAGGCCAGGACCTGCCGGGACAAAGACTGTGGGCAACAGGGGAAAGGAGGGATGCAGTGGAGGGGGAAGGATTACAAAGCTCAAAAGGTCAGAGAAGGAGTAAGGGATAAAATATTAGAGAAAAGAGAAGGCAAGGTAACGTACAGAACATTGACACAGCCCTTGGAAGCTGTGCGCCCTTGAATAAGCCACTTCACCTCTCTGGACCTCTCTGTGGAATTAGGGGATGGACTAGTCCAGGTGATGGTTAAAGTCCTTTCCAGGTCTGGCACCCTAGGAGGCTGGGTGGGTGGTGAGAGGCACGCAAGCCCTTAATTCAGTGAACCAAAGCTGCGGGCCTGGGAGCCAGGAGGGGATTAAGGAAGCTGCTCTAGGACTCCTGTGGCTTTGCCTTTTACCTGTAACTCACCAGCACCTGCCAGGGGCAAGAGGCCTGGAGCACTGCACAGCTGCCCCGTCTGGGGGTGAGAAACTAGAGCGGGTCCTCTTGAAATTCAACAGGCAGAACTGGCCTCAGCCCAGGGAGAGGCTTCATCTCAAGAATCCGTTCAAGTCAGTGGAGTTAAAAAAACTGGTTCATTCTTATTCTTACTTATCCTGAATGAATAGCGAAAAAACAGAGAATGTTTTGTTTTCAGTGAATTACTTTAAATTTGCTTTGTTGATGTTTCTATCCTATTATCCAGTTCATATGCTAGGCTTTGTTCTTTTTTTTGTGTTTTTTTTTTTAAGAAGATGTTGGGGGTAGGAGTTTATTAATTAATTAATTTATTTTTGCTGTGTTGCGTCTTCGTTTCTGTGCGAGGGCTTTCTCTAGTTGCGGCAATCAGGGGGCCACTCTTCATCGCGGTGCGCGAGCCTCTCACTATCGCGGCCTCTCTTGTTGCAGAGCACAGGCTCCGGACGCACAGGCTCAGCAGTTGTGGCTCACGGGCCTAGTTGCTCCGCAGCATGTGGGATCCTCCCAGACCAGGGCTCGAACCCGTGTCCCCTGCATTAGCAGGCAGATTCTCAACCACTGTGCCACCAGGGAAGCCCCAAGTTTGTTTGTTTGTTTAATTAACTCATTCGTTCTTTGATGTCCTGCTCCAGTTCTCCTGTGTGTCCAGAGAGCAGCCCATCAGCCTCCGGCTATAAGGACACCAGGCCGTTCACACCTGGGCCTGTTCCTCATGAGCATCACTGAACGCAAACATAGGTTTTTCCCTGGAGGAAATTCTCTCTGTGGCTTCTGTGCAAAATTGCCTGGATCTTTCTCCTCTCTTCCTTATCACTAGATTTTAACTAAGATTTGCTTAGGATCAAGAATAACCTATCTTTGGGCTTCCCCAGTGGCGCAGTGGTTGAGAGTCCGCCTGCTGATGCAGGGGACATGGGTTCGTGCCCCGGTCCAGGAAGATCCCACATTCCGCCGAGTGGCTGGGCCCGTGAGCCATGGCCGCCGAGCCTGCGTGTCCGGAGCCTGTGCTCCGCAACGGGAGAGGCCACAGCAGTGAGAGGCCCGCGTACCGCAAAAAAAGAAAAAGAATAATAATCTATCTTTATCCAGTACAGAACAGGTAAGCAACACAGTCCCAAAGATGGTGGCCATATCTCTGGCACAGTCCCCTCAGAGCTGAGAACTTACGGTTCTCAGCAAGGGTGCCTGGGAGCCAGAGCCTCTCTTCCCTGACCTGTTCCATCTCTGGAGAGTTCAGACATTTCCAGCAACATTAATTACTGAGTATGGAACATCTACAATGAGCTGGGCCCCGTAAAAATATTTAAAGTATATTTTCGTATGTAAATCTTATGACAGCCTCGTGACATGGGAATTATTATTATTCCCACTTTACTGATGAGGAGAAAGACTCAGAAAGAGATTAAGTCACAAAGCTGGTAAGTGATGGAGCTGGGATTTGAACCCAGGTGGCTCTGACTGCAAGCTTGTGCTGCTCCCTTGGAGGCCCCCCCTTTCTGCTATGTTAGGCGGGGTCAGAGGGGCTGAGTCATCCTTAGTAGCCAACTCTGGTTAAGATCTGCGTCCGCGTTGAGGTTCAGGGGGTCTGGGTCCAGCCACAGCATGGATCGATAATGTGGAGCTTACTAGCATTCAACGTGCCCAAACTGAGTTTCTGGACTTGCAAAGGAACCACGACCCTGCCATTCTCTGAGGCTCTGACCACCTCCTCCCTCTCTGGCACTTCTGGCCTCTTCTCTTTGGGGAAGGGAAGAGAAACCAATGCTCACCAAACACTCACTGTGGTATCTGGCACAGTGGTAGGCGCTTTACGCTGTCTCCTCCTCCAATCCTCACAAAAACCCACTTTCTAGGTAAGAAAACCGAGAAGGCGAGTACCTTGCTGAGGGCCCCCCAGCTGGTAAGTGGCAGCACTGGGATTCACACCCAGGATGGATCTTGGGGGGCTGTTTGTGTGTCTATAACACTCCCCGGACTGTGATTTCCTCACAGGCAGGACTCTGTTTTACTCATCATACTGTGGGCACTAAATAAATGTTTGCTGCCTGACGGTCCTGCAGTGGGGGTTCTCTGTACAAACCTCTTATTCCCATCTGGTCTCTTCTGTCAGCTGTAAACTACGGAGAATAAGACTTGTCGATCCTGATTCCCAGGGACGTGGGGAAGACAAGGGAGGTATAATCTCTAAATGTAGCAAGAATAAGTAGATAGTAAACCCGATTGCCATGGGGATGAAGGGAGGGCAGGACACTCTGAAATTGCTTAGTAGCTCTTCCTGGAGCCAACAATAGCCATGAGATGCATCAGCCTCTGGCCTGGCTGTCACACCTTCAGGAACGTATAAGCGACGAGCTGACTTAAAGAAAGGAAGAGAAAGAAAACCTCCACAGGCCGATACAAAAATGCACTGTCTATAATAGCCCTAAATTGGAGATAATTAACTCCCTAGAGTTAGGGAGGGGTTAGGTAAACTATGTTACTTCAGTACAATACACTGTTGTGTTGCCATTTAAACGAACAAATATGTGGACAATGTAACCATATGGAAAACTCCTCCTAAAAGAACAGTGATTCAAAAAAAACCTAGCACCTAAATAGAAAGCAAACAGTGATCCTAACAACCTTGTAAATTGTGCAAATTAGACATAATAGAGACATTTGGTATTTATTTTGTTATGTATTTGTCACTTACTATTTATTTCTCTTATAAAGATGGCTAAACAGTCAATAAAAAAGAAAAAGCAGAGGAGATAACAGCTAAAAGCATTTGTTCTCAAAGAGGAGAAATCCAAGAAATGTGCTAGGGACCCATCTACCCTCAGCCCCGAAGGCTTCCAAGGCTCAGGGGTCTGGGTCAGGCTGGGTTTTACCCTCTACATCGTGAGCAAGGACCATCCACCCTTCACTTATCATCCTCTGTGCCCTGCACAGGAGGGTACAGGTGCACAAATGCCCCCAGGGGGATCGTTCCACCCAGCAGGCACCCCTCAGGCATGGAGTGCTCAGCCTGGACAAGTGTATCACGGACATCCATGCCAGGTGTCCACCCACGGCAAGCCCCCGAGGGCAGTGGACACCCTGAGAAAGACTGCCTAGGGGAAGAGAAGATCCTGCTGCCTGTGGCCAAGGGAACGTGGCAGCTCTTCCCTCTACCAACTCGCACACACACGCTCCGGGCTTCTCATGGCATCCTCCTCTCTCTCCTTTCCCATTCGAACACAGAAGGGAGCTCCCACTTGACCCTATCCCTGCCAGTCCTAGCCTAGCACCGACTAATCTAAGGATGTGGAGGAGGATGAAGGTGCAGGGAAGAAATAACAGTAAGAACAGTTAGTCTTTCTTGAGCATTACTGAGTGCCAGGTACTGTGCTGAACGCTTTACACGCATTACCTCATTTAATCCTCACAACATCCCTCTGCAGTAGATACTAGGATGATTCCTACTTTACAAATGAGCAAAAGGAGGCTCAGAAATGACCTGCCCAAGGTCTCACAGCAGCGAGTGGCTGATTGGGACTTACGCCCAGGTCTGTCCTCCAGCAAGAACCTCAGAGGCTCATGTTAGGGGATGGAAGGAAGCCCTGCCCCCACCTCCCTTGGTTCACCTGTGCCATTGTCCTTCCATGACATCACCTGCCAGAGCAAGAGTTTGGGTAGAAAGCTGGGGTTTCCAGAGATGGCCTCTACCCCACCAGCCACCCATGACTGGAATAAGCTTTATACAGAGCCGCTTGGGAGGGTTCTGCAGGGAGTGGCCTAAAGGCCATGCTGTCAGAGAAGAAAGGGGAGAAGAGCTTGGCAGGGACACCCTGGCCCCTTTGGTCCAGCCTCCAGCGAGAGCCCTCCCCCCCCCCCGCCCCCCGCCCAGGGCGGAACAGAAAGTAGCCAAGCGCGCGGCCACTGTCGGCCAGGCCAGCCTAGAGGAAGCAGGTGCGCTGGGATGGCTTCCTGCTGCCACTGCAGTTGCAGAAGGCCCGGGCTTCCTCCTCCAACGGCCAGACCTGCTGGAGGCCCCCCCTTCTCTGGGGATACTCACTGCCCCTCTGCAGGGCACTTTGCCAACTGCCTGGCCACCGGCGTGCATGGCCCCAAGTCTGCGACCTGGTGCCGGGACCTGGAGGCCCAAGGTGGGGTGGGTTATAAGCTCTACCAGGAAGCACCCACTCTCAGGGTGAGAAGCCTCTCGGGCCCCACCCCCAGCCCGCCCACACACGTTGGCGCTGGCGCCAGTTTTGTGGCTGGAGCGGGGCAGTCCTTGGGCACAGGGAGATACAAATGCTCCGAGGCACAGCTCAGGCTCCTGATACACCTCCGCACCAGGCCAGCCCATACTCGCTGCCAGCTGCTGACACAACTGAAAACCTTACCCTTGGTGGCCGGGAGGGGCGGCGTGGGGGAGCGTAAGGGGCTGGGAGGCCGCTGTGTCTCTCCTCACTTGCTTTTTTAAGGAACTTACTCACCAAGATGCCATCTGTGGCCCTTCCGAGTGTCCGATCCACAGAAATGGAGGAGCCCATGTTGAGTCCACTCTCGGGGACAATGAAAGGGGGATCCCTGACAACTCCAAAAGCCACCCCTCTCAAGCCCCTCTCTCGTCCACCAGGGGGAAGCGGGGGTGGAGGGCCATGCTGGCAACGCAAAGCAGGGACAAGACCTCCCAAGTCATGAGTCAGGCCCGGGAAGCCCTGCCCCTCGCCTCTGAGAGGTAGAGGCTGCGGGGATGGAGGATTCTCTCCCCACCAAGGCAGCCTCACGCCTCCCTCCCCACCTACTTCAGCCACCTCGAAGGAAATAACAAAAAGTCCCCTCCTTTCCTAAATGAGGAAACAGCATGAGGAGCCTGGGACATTTCCGGGGTGGGGGGTCAGAGGGACACTCACCCGCATAGCCTGGCCTGGAGCAGGCCAGAGCAAGGAGTCTCCTCTCCGATGCTGCTCCGTTAGCAGCTCAAAATAGCACTGGCAGCAGCCCCGCCCCTGTTCCCCTCCCTCTCTCCAGGCCCCTCCCGCCCAGAGCTGCCCAACCCAGGCCAGAGCCAGTGGGAGAGAGTGAGAGAGTGAGTGGCCTGGAGGACTGCGGGTACCAGGTATGCCGGGAGGAGAGGGTGATACGGCACGCGTGGAAACGACGGAGGAGGCTCTTGGAGTGAGGACCTGGGGTGGGGGGCAGGCAGTGTTGGAGGGTTAGGGGCAAGGGACGCGGAGGGTGAGACTTTCCGACTGACACACACCCAGGCTCCCGACAGCTGAGCTGATACGGCCCCTAAAAATAGCAGAGGAATTTGAGACCTGCAGCCCCCCAGCCCCACAGGCCAGAGTCAAGACATGCACATGCGCGTTCACGTGCATACACACACACACACATACACACACACACACACACACACACACACACACCCCAGCATGCATGAACACTCGATCACAGCACAGCGCTCCTGAGAACACACAAATCATAGGCTCACCCCAGCCATCTAATTACTGCGGCAGAGGCCAAGACAACCACTAACGTCACATCCAATACAACACACAGGGCCCACTGCCCACTGTGCGCAAACACAGCCATCCTATAAAGTCCTGCAGGAGCAGAGACCCGCACCATCAGTCTGAGGCCCACTGTGGCCGCCCCCCTGTAACAAATACACCGGGGACGTGCATAGGATCAATCGCACGCTCTGCGTAGACATCCCTCCCACACAGCCAGTGACCGCACAGGCACAGAGGAGGGTGGGGTAGGTGGGGTGGGTGGGGTGGGGTGGGTGGGCCTTGGCCCTGCAGACAGAGGAAATCTTGGGTGTCTGGCGGATGAGCGAGGGCTGCCAGTGAGAGGCCAGCATTCCTCGTGAAGAGAAACCTGGCCTGGCTCTTCAGTTAGCACCACAGGGTGCCCAGACCAGGGCTGGGGACACCGGTGAGGCTGAAATGGGAGATGGGCGCAGGTGGGAAGGAGCCAAAAGACAGGTCTTTTGAAGCTGTCTCAGAAGCTGTCAGCTCTGCAGCAAAAAAGGAAACAGTGGTTGCCTCCCTCTTCCTCTCCAGGAAGAAAAGGGGCGGGGGGGGGGGGAGGGGGAGGGGGAGGGGGAGGGGAGGGGAGGGGGAGGGGAGGGGAGGGGAGGGGAGGGGAGGGGAGGGGAGGGGAGGGGAGGGGGAGGGGGAGGGGGAGGGGAGGGGGAGGGGGAAGGGGAGGGGGAGGGGGAAGGGGAGGGGGAGGGGGAAGGGGAGGGGAGGGGGAGGGGGAAGGGGAGGGGAGGGGGGGTTGCTGAGAAGCCAGAGCAGAGCTGTCTCCTAACCAATGCCCAACAGGGTGTCTGGAGACCCCAGGCCTGTCACCCTGGCCGGTCCTGTGAGCCCAGCAGGTCCTGTAAACAGTATTACTTTCTCTATGAAGAGGTTGCTAAGCACTGCCCAGGAGGACCGAAGCCCAGCTCCTCGTGAGTCTGCTCTCTAGGGAGTGGTGTGTCTTCCCGGGGAGATGGTCTGGCCCTTCGGGGGCACGTGCCACGTCACAGGTCTTCGTACCTCCAGTGCTTTCTTGACACAGTGGTGCCACTTGCCTCAGCGGCATACTGAAATCCCCAGTGGGACTTTAAAAATACCGATGCCTCGATCCCACCTCTTCCGCCTAGTTTCTGAGTTAATTGGTCTGGGAGGGCGGCCCGGGCACTGGGATTTTTAAAAGCTCCCCCGGTGATTCTTACATACAGCCACAGCTGAGAGCTGCTTGACTGCCAGGTCAACGTGAGGCCTAGTGCAGAGGTGCCCATTTGTTATATCAAATGAGAGAGTCAGTGAATGAAGGAATGAATGACTTAGCTGTGTGACCACGGGCAGGTGACTTAGACTTCCCTCATCCGCAAAATGAGGATTATGCCGCACTGACTCTCTTAGCATGAAATTGGTGAAGTCTCAGTCAGGGAAAGGGCTTTGGTTTTCAAAATGTGGTCTCCAGACCGACAGGATCAGCATCACCTAGGAACCTGTCAGAAATATAAACTCTAGGGCCCCACCCCAGACCTACTGAATCAGAAACTCAGCATGTTTTTATGCTGAGTTCTTACCAGCCCTCTCTAGGTGATTCTGAGAACCACTGCTTTAAAGGAATTATTCACACTGTACTGCAGTTAAGTTAGTGAGGCCTTCAGAGCCAGACTGCCGGGTTCAATCTTGGCTCTTCCATGCAGTAAACTACACGACTTCACTCTGTGCTTCCGTTTCTTCACCTATTAAATGGGGGAAATAATAGTGCCTACTACATAGAGTTATTGTAGGGATTAAATGAATTAGTACTTGCAAAGCCCTAAGAACAGGGTCCAGCCCCTATGTTTTCGATAAGTTTTAACAGTTATTATCTATCTGTGATCACTGGGGTGGGGGAGAGGCATCACAAGCAAAATTTTCAGGTAACTGAAGCCTACCCTCTTTAAGGGACAAAATACTTTCTATTTTAAGTAGTTTTCTAAATTCTGTTACTATTTCCAGTCATAAAAATAACAAACATTTTATAGATTCTCTTTCTTTGGTAAAATACTCTGAACTCATCTCTAACATCTTAAACTCTGACCTCCTGACTGACAGCCTGGCTTCTGCCCCACCAACACCCCAAACCAGTCTCCAAGGGCACCAGCCCCGACTCGGCACCGCAGTCACCCTGAAGCCTCGGGCTACCCCCATGTTAGGAAGGCCAGACGCCCTTTGTGTCTGTGTATCTGCTGCTTAGTTCTTTTGTCCCCTGCCCCTGCCAGACCATCGGCTGTCACTCTGCCTGTCAGCACGCCTGTCTTGCGCAGTCTCACCTGCTTCTAATACGCTGTTTCTGCCAAAGGCTGTAAAGCCAAATAACCAAGCCTGACATAAGAGTCCAGAGCAGAACACGTGGGATGTCAGCGAACACACAGCCTCTCCTGTGAGTGAAAGGCCTGGGTTTTCACACGCAGACTCAGTGTTCTCTACGCTGGCTGCTTGAGGGCCTTCGAGGCTCACCTGCCATTCGGCAGTGCCCTGGAAGATGACTTCTGGGTGACCGAGTGTCACTTCATCTGCACAGTCTCGTCTGACTTACTAGTAGTAACCGTGGGCCCATCCGTTCCGAGTTTCTACTCAGATGACTAGATCCTGTCCATTCTGTCTCTGGGATGCTTGGTGTTACTGACGGAGACCATCTCAGGGCATTTCACTTCCCTTAGTGAAAAGGGAAACCTCTTCATTCAGAGGGGGAAACTGGGGCCCTGGCAACCCACTCAGCTTCACACATAATCACCATTAGTCCCTCTGCTGCTCAAAGCTCAGTACTGTCTCAGGACCTGGTCCTTAAGCCTGTCCTATGGCTCTGGGGGCCACGTGGTCACTCCCACAGCCAGCCAGACCACCTCCAGGCACCTCAGCCTCCCTCTAAGGACAGCCACAATCTGGGTCCTCCTCAGCGCTTCACCCTCACCTTCCTCTCACCCTCGCCCTCTCCCCAGCACTCCAGGCTCTCACTCTCTCAGGAAGATCTTCCCACGGCTCCCTGCCTTCATCTCCCACAGAGCCTTTACTTATAAGTTTCTCCACCAGCCCCTCCACCTTCCCCATTTCTCAAAGTCCATCGTGAGTTCCACCTCCTTCATGAAGCCTTTCCCAAAACCCAAGACCTGCGTGGTAACAGAGTGCAAAGTCTAAATCCCAGCTCGGACTCTTTCTTGCAGTCTGACCTAAGGGAAAGTTACTCGATTTTTTAGATTTTCCACTTTTTGCCTTATAATAGTACACTTACCTTATGGGGTTGTCGTGAGAATTAAAAAAAAAAAAATAATAGTGGGACTTCCCTGGTGGCCCAGTGGTTAAGAATCCACCTGTCAATGCAGGGGACATGGGTTCGAGCCCTGGTCCAGGAAGATCCCACATGCCGCAGAGCAACTAAGCCCGTGCACCACAACTACTGCCTGCACTCTAGAGCCTGCGAGCCACAACTACTGAGCCCGGGCGCCTAGAGCCTGTGCTCGACGGCAAGAGAAGACATTGCAATGAGAAGCCCGCGCACCGCAACGAACAGTAGCCTCCACTCATGGCAACTAGAGAAAGCGCAAGTGCAGCAACGAAGACCCAACACAACCAAAAATAAATTAAAAAATAAATAAATTTATTAAAAAAAAAAAAGAAGTACATGGAAAGCACCTAGCATTAGGCCTGGCAAATTGTCGGTAGTGATTCAATTATTATTAAAAACCAAGGTGTAGTGAAAAGAAAAAAACCCAAAAAACCCCCAGTGTTCACTGTCTATACCTATACATCAGCACATATGCATGGTGGTTCTTGAGTATACTCGACACGGTGCTCTATTACATACAGGGGAGTCACATACCATGTGGAATTAGATTCTAAAGTCAGCATGTAAGGCAAAAATAGAATATAGTCAAAATTACTCTTAAAAATCCCTAAACTTGCTCACAAAGTATAGTACACATGGGTTTGTATACACCATTCTATATATCTGAAAGCATAATGTATACAGTCATGTACAGCATTGAATAAAAGTATACAAAATACAATGGTTATAATTTCAGACTACAGTAATATATAGTTTCCTACACAACCACATACAGGTATCCTCCATTTTTTGAAGGTTTGTTTTATGCCACTTGGCTTTTACGAAAGGCATACATTAGTACCTGTTTCCGATAAGCAAAAGAAATCTGAAGAGGATTTTCGCTTTTACAAAAAAATCCTAAGAACAAAAATAGTGTCCAGTGTTTGTTTTGCAGCAAGCGTTATAGCGGCAGGACACACGCCAGGCAGCACTGCCAAGCTCCTTCCCCAGGAACTACACTCAGCATCTCAGCATCAAACTGTCATAGCTTTGGGCTACCCTGGTGGCGTAGTGGTTGAGAGTCCGCCTGCCGATGCAGGGGATACGGGTTCGTACCCCCACGTGCTGCGGAGCGGCTAGGCCCGTGAGCCGTGGCCGCTGAGCCTGCGCGTCCAGAGCCTGTGGTCCGCAACGGGAGAGGCCACAACAGTGAGAGGCCTGCGTACCACAAAAAACAAACAAACAAAAGAGACTGTCATAGCTTTGAAGTGAATCTGTATGTGTGCTTTATCTCGATTTTTAAAAATGCATCCATTAGCAAAATGTGCCTTAAGGTCATTGCTTCTTTACTTTGCACCATTTCAGCTTCCAAAAGGTTTCACAGGAACGCTGTACTTTCGGATTGCGGGGGGGAACTGTAATTGAATTTATTGAAGTTTAATGAGTATATGCCATGACTAAACTGATGTTTTGATGGTAATCTATTTGTGTCACGTGTTTAAGCCTTCTCCCCCTGGAGAACAGGGACGATTTCCTACTTCCTTTAGATACCATCCTACTCCCCAGAACCAGGCACATAGTAGGTGTTCAATAAATATTCATTGGATTTAACTAACTGATCTGAAAGGTACATGTGTAATTAGCCACACAGAAAAGAATGGGGAACAAAGGAATATCCAGATTGAGTAACAACTTCAACTGCTCTGCTCTCCCACATTGGTAGTGTTGGGTGAGTGAAAGGGCCTTGGCTCTGTTTCCCGCACTGGGTTAGGCAAAGTGGTTAAGCAGAGCTGGGAGCAGGCTAGACAGGAGGCTCTGAGGAGTAAGTCGTTTACTCTTGCAACTAATGATGATGTGTAATACCTCACGGTGAACACTGTGGGGAAGCACAATGCCTGTTTTGGGGTTTTTTGTTTTTTGTTTGTTTCATCCCCTTACCACTAGACTGTGAACTTCTTGAGGCTGGTTTAGAGGGAGGTAGTTTGTAAAACATTGAGACTGAGGTTCTAATTAGCATTTTAATGAAAGAATACTCCTCTGACCCGATTTGTCTTTCTAGTTCCCCTTTAAATCAAAACTCTTAAAAGAAAAGGGGGCGGGGGTATAAACACTGTCTCCATAAATGGATACTAATTATGTAGTGCTTGTGTTATGACTAATTTGCAATGTATAAAGTGTCACTAATAGAACTCTTTATTTAAGGAAGTTGGGGGGAGTCTTGTTTCCAGCGCTATGCTCTCAGGGCTGGGGAGGGCCTGGAGCATTTATTTATGCTTCCTGGAGACTCCCCACCACCAGACAGATGCATTCTTCGGGATGATCTGTTCAAAGGTTTCTCAGCACCTGTGCCTTCCCTCTGTTGGCAAGGATTAGCCTTTATTACCTTTTTTTTTTTTTTTTTGGTGTGTAAGAAATGTCTTCTCTCCTATAAAGTAACAGTGTAAGTGTGTCAGTAGACAGTGACTGGTACTCTTTGAGATACCAAGGTTTTTTCTGAAATTTTACTGGGCATCAATAACCAGTGGATCCCAAAGGAAGGGAACAGACCCTCTTGAAGCCTAGGGATGGCCGCAGGGAGGGGGAGGAGGTCTGAGGAGAAACCCGCCGAGACCAAAGGTGCAGGCGCAGGGATGGGCCCAGACAACCATGCCCAGGAGTTGCCTCGCTGGGTTGCGGCCAAGTCAGCCCCCGGCCCCGCCCCCAACCCCTGAGGCCTACGCTTCCTGGCCCCAACGGGCCCCGCCGCCAGCGCAGGGGCGGAGTCGGGGGCGGGGCCCGGCCGGCACATGCGCCTGGAAGCCCGGTGTGCACCCGCCCTGTAGTGCCGCTGGAGCCCGGCAGAGGGCGGCCGCCCCCTTCTCAAGGGTCAGCCGGCGCCCAGGCCGCGGGATAGCACCTCCTTGGGGTCGCCCTGCCGGCCCCGCCCCCAAGAGGCGCCCCCTGGGAGCTGGAGGCTGAGGGGGGCAGAAGCGGCAAGATGGCCTCTCCCTTTACCCTGGAGGGATACGTCCAGAAGAGGCAAAGATGAGCTCGGCGCAGACTTTGCTTTCATCACTGCTCCATCCCCACAGCCCAAAACAGTCCCTATGTATAGCAGGCACTCAGTAAATGCTTATTGATGGACTAAAATGGATGAATGGATGACTTCATGAATAAACAGAAGACTCCAGGGATGCCTTGAGCCTGTGTCGTGGGGAGAGGTCTGGGACAAGCAATCCAGGAGGGTCAGTGGGCTCGGAGTGGCCAGCCCCACATCACTGCCCCAGAGGTGGTTACTGAGGCTTTGGGCTCCCCCTGCCTTGGCACACCCAAGCCCCTGCCTTGGCACACCCAAAGGTTTGCTCAGAGCCTGTTGACACCACACCATCTCGTGGGCACAGAGCCCAAGCAGGGAAGTCTGGGCTTGTCCTCTCTGAGAAGACCAGGAGACCATCCCCTCGAAGTCAGGTCCCAGCTGCCTGCGGGGACGGACCACCTGACTGGTGGCTCCAGTAGGCCTGCTGCTCCCTGAGGACTCTCAGCTGCTGGGGATTTCCTCCTGGCCCCCGGGGACTTCCAAACTGCCTCTGCTTGCCAAGCTCCCACAAGGCCCAAAGCCAAGGGCCAACCTTGAGGCTGGTTGTCCAACGTCCTCCACCCTCCTGCCCCAAATCCCACCAAGACTTGGGGCACTTCTGAGTCTACTAAACGCACCACGCGTGATCTTCCCATCCCCACCCCCTCTGGCAGACAGGAGAGAATAAGCATAATGAAGAAGCGTTCTTCTCTTTTTCACATAAACGACAACTCTTCTCTATTTCCAGAGGATAAAAAAAAGGAAACCCAGTTTAAGGGTCAGCCACACCAAGTTAAAATATCAGTACGGCCTCCCGGAGTGTGAGTTAGAGGCCTGTGCTATTTATTCTCAGAGACACTCCTTTAGACAAGTCTCAGTGTCCTCCAAACACTGGATATTCAATAAATGTTTGAGGATCTGTGTGTTCACCTCTGGAGGCCCCTGTTGGGCTTGTTTCTAGCACTCTTTGAAGTCAAAATAAAGCACAGACCCAATCTCCATAGAAGCAGGAAGGAAGAAGCAAAAGCTTCTACTTTTCCTACTAACCCCCCACCTCTGCATTGACAACCCTGGCCAAATCCACTGGGGCATGCGAGCACCTGTGCATTACCAGGCTGGGCAGAAAACATGCCTGGCGAGCTGGGGAAGCACTGCCCCAGTTGTGGTGGCACACGGCCAGGGACCCGTTGGCCCTGGGGCATCAGGATTCCTGAGTTGGTGAAGTGTAGAAATTGCCCGAGAGAACAAGCCTTCCTTCCTGAGAGGAAGAGAAAACACCACCCTCCCAGCCTCACCAGGGGGACGGCAAGACGAGACGAGGTTCAAGAGCACCCCACCACTTCTTTCTGAATGAGCTGTCTAGAGCCGCACTGTTCAATACAGTAGCCACTAGCTAAGTGGGGCTATTTAAATTGAAACAAGGGAATGCTTCTGATTAAATTAAAAATGAAATAAAATTTAAAATTCAGTTCCTCAGTCACACTGGCCACATTTCACGTACTTAATAGCCACGTGTGGCTAATGGCTACCAAGTTGGAAAGCACAGACTATCGAACATTTATCACTTTGCAGAACTTTCTACTGGACAGGTCTGGTCCAGAGGATCCCCCTTTCAGCTTGTCCTTGTCATCCTTGCCGAATACTCCTTCAGGTGTTGTCCCTGACCGCCTGCTGTTCTCTCCCACCCCTGCCCCAGAGTCTGCTTAGACTCCTATCCCCATGTGCCATGCCTTGACCCCCAGGCCTCAGAAAGAAGTGGGGGAGGGGACGGTAGCCACACTGTAACCCCCAGCCTGGGAGCAGAAGCCAGATGCAGAAGGGCTGAAAAGGCAAGGCTGAATGGAAGCCAGCCCCCACCCCAAGGCATCCCAGGCCTGGGAGAAAGCCCCTCAGTGCACACAATCACTCCTTGTTTCTGCAGTCTCTGGGCCATGCATGGGTAAGACATCTGGAATGTAGTGGCCTGAGGGCTTCCCCACATCACCCGCTGCTGGACTCATCTGATGTTAGTGCTCCCAGAAAAAGAAGTGCCAGCAGAACCCTGAACTTTGAAGAGCAAATAAGGCAATGAAGGCTGGTACTGAACAGAACGTTAGGAGTTCTCCCACAGGGTAGTGGGGACCATAACCGGACACCTGCCTGTGGTGCCAGATGGATAAAGCAAATGAGGAAGAGGGGGAGGAGGACGTGGTGGAGAAAGGCCTCCGGGGCATGCTCACCTCGCTAGAGAGGCTCAATCGAGCTCCCCAGGGAGGAAGGAGGGACCAGGGCACGGATCCGACTGCTATCACATTCTACCACCGGCACTTAATTTGAAAGGTTTTGATACAACAGGAGCTAGAAAATCCAAGGTGGAAGCGTCTGGGGAAGCTCATAAGTGTGAGGGAGGGAGCAGAGAACAGACCCGGGAACTGGCAGGTCAGGGCTGCCTCTCAGTTCTGTGCCTCAATTCCTGCTTAGCCCTAATCCACGTGGGCTGTCAGAGGCAACACAGGTGCGAGGAAACACAGTAAGCTGTAAAGAGACCACAGGAAAGTAGAGTTTGTTTGTTCAACTGGAAAACAAATAGGAAAGAAGTCTGGTCGTCGAAAGGTATCGTTATCAGCCAAGAAGTTGACGGAAGGAAATCACAGGCAAAGTAGCACAGTTTTGAAAACTGGCATCAAACAGATTCGACTGGATGTCCAGGGCAAAGCAATCCCACTCTGAGGCTACCATGCGGCCCTGAGTAAGCTTGGGGACCAGTCTGGGCCTTATTTCCCTATCTCCACCTGGAAGGCGCTTTGGGCAAAAGCACCATCCTAAGGAGAAGAGTAAAGCCCACCCCACCCTCCATGAGCTGAGCTGAGTCGCTAACAGGCTGTGGCGTTCCTGTGGGCAGATGACCCATCAGGCTCCCAGGCACCAAGTGCTTCTCAGCCCTCAGAGACACATCAGTGATGATGACAGTAACACTATTCTAAGCGATTTACATGTGCTGATTCATTAATCCTCAAAACAGCCTCACAAGGAAAGTACTAGTATTCTTATTTTACACATGAGGAAAATGAGGCACAGAGAAATCAACTTGCCCACGGTCACCCAGCTGGTCAGCAGCAGAGCCAGGATTCAAACCCAGGCAGTCCGGCTCCAGAGTCTGTGCCGTGCCCAGTACATACCAATGGATCAACAACACATACACAATCATACACAACTCCCGATTTGCGGGCCCTTCTGCCTATGCTGGCTTCCTCTTCCTTCTCCTCCCCCAAATGAGCTGAAAGTATTTCGTACAGCCAAAACCAGCCTTCCCATCCAACTTCTATTTGCCAAGCATCTGGTTCTACAGCAACAATAAGAGCTGCAGTTTGGGGATTTTGAAGGGAATGGGTGGGGAGGGAAGATGGGAGACCCTTTATAGCAGGGGCTCCTCTTTCGGAGGCACAGAGAGAGACCTCAGAACCAGTGGTCTGGACTTCCCTGGTGGTCCAGTGGTCAAGGCTCCGCGCTTCCAATGCAGGGGGCACGGATTTGATCCCTGGTCGGGGAAGTTCCACATGCTGCATGGCGCGGCCCCCCCAAAACACCCACAAAGAAAACAGTGATCTAAGGAAGACACAGGGGCTGGGTGGGGAACCCAGGGCCCTGATAAAAAACAGGAAAGCCGTGCCTTCTTCTGCCCCAGAAACCACGTCCTCTGGTTTGTGGCCAGCCTTCCTCTGCACAGAGAAGGTGAGGGCTGGTTAGAAGGGCTGGAAGCTGATGGCAGAAATGCTTTGGAAGGGTCTGGGTGAAAAGGACAACCCAGACTAAATTCTGCTGAGTGTGTGTGTGTGTGTGTATGTGTGTGTGTACGTGCGCCAAGCCATTTCCAAGCTGGGTGTCCCGTCACAGAGCCTGGTTCTTCTCCCCAGGTCAGGGCCAAGAAATAATGGGTGGGGGCAGGAAACAATAAAGAAGCCCTGGGAGAGGAATGCAGACAGGCATCTGTGTGACTAGGCAGGGTGGCTCACCTCCCACGACGGAGGGTGAGGGCCTTTTACCAAGCAAAGGTGTTCAGGCTGGTACCCCTCACCTTCTCCAACCCTAGGCCTCATTCCCACCTGCCGCCCCCAACCTCATCTAAACAAAAAACTCCCGTCATTGTCCAGAAATCCTGAAGCCAGAATCAGGATCACTGCAGTCTGCCAGAGAAATGAGGGCTCCTCCAGGCAAAGCCAAGTGCTACGGGGAATAAGGATTTTGCTGGCCACTTGATTCCAGGAAGACAGCCCACAGCCGTACCCCAGGTTTCTCAGGCGGTGCGCCCAGTTTCCCTCTCGCCTCTATTGACCTTGATGCATGGCCAAGTGAGTGGGGCCTCAGCCTTACCCTGTGCCCGTGTCCTTTAGGTAACCTAGGCCACCTGCAGAGGAGGATGCAAGGCTGTGCCAGGCCCAGCACAGGCTGGGTGCCCTGTGCCTGAAGCGCCAGGCACACAGGCTCTCACAGCCTGGACCGCTCCAGGTGAGATAGAAGATGCCAGCCCACCCAGGGAGGAAACCTTTCACTGCTCCGAAGCCAGTGCTTCTGCAGGCGGCTCCACAACCAAACCAGTCCACGGATGAGGGACCTGGGGGTGGGCAGGGACAGGATGCAGGCCGCCAGCGGGAACAAGGACATTGTATCAGACCCCTCCCCTCGCCTTGTCCCCGGAAGGCTCCACCGGACTCTCCAGACACTTTCCCCCTGATGGGATGGGGCTGGGCATGAAACTGGGTGTCACAGAGAGTCATGACCGTCTCATGCTGCCTGACAGTGCTGTCACTGCTTGGCCTCCAGCCCATGCCACTCCGGGCTGAGATCTATCTTTTCGCAGATGTCTTCTGTTCTAGAGAAAGCACAGGCTCCCAGATCACAGTGGTGACATCTTCAGCCTTTCTCCTCCACAAAACCAAGCCCACAGGGTGACAGGAAGCAGGTGCTCCTCAAGGTTTCCTGACCTCCTGCCTCGAGTGTGCCAAGGCTTGGGGGACACTGGCACCTGGTCCCTGCAGCCCAGAGCCAGGCCCCTCCCCAGCCTACCCCACCTGCAGCCCTCTTCTGCCCACAGCCGGGGCAGCCTCACAGTCCTGCTGCCAGAGAAGGGAGCCCAGGAAGTGCCCTGTGAGAAACCTCCCTCCCTGTGGGTACCCGCTTGCCCTAGGACCCGACAGTGAGAGAAGCTGGGCAGGGAGGGAGGAAGTGAGTCAGCTCCTTGCAGAAATGGGAACTGGAGGGAGGAGCCAGCAGAATGGAGCTCAGAGGGCAGAGGGCACAGGGGCTGGAAAGGTCACTAAGAGAGGGAACCAGGCCCTGGAGGTGCTGTGTGGTCCACAGAGTGGAGGATGGATACAGGTGACAAACTCAGCGATGCTACCTCCTGCCGAGGCTGGGTGGCCCCTACAGGTCCGAGAACCTGGGTCTGGCAGGCACAGCCCCACCTGAGGATGGAATCGAGGCAGTACCCCTTCCTGACGCACTTACCGTCTGGAGGAAGTGAGGCCCTGTGGGATACGGCCAGCCACGTTCTCGCCTCACTGAGGTTGAGTCTCTGGTCCCCAAGGCCTCCCGCTGCCTCTCCTGAGCCCCGCAGCTCCAGAAACCTAGGCTCCCCCTGGCCTGGCCCAATGGGGAGACAGATGGTTGCATTTCCCAGAGAGGATGGGAACTGAGTCCAGGCCCCAAGAGCAGAGCAGCTGGGGCTGCCCCGCATCTGCCCCCGCCCTCTCCGGCAGCCCCTGCCCCTTCGGGAGCTGTCCCCAGGCTCCAGCTGTAATCTGTCGCTCTGACTGGGAAAAATCCTTGCTGTGAAAATTCCCAGCCTGCCGACATTCCAGCACACAGGCAGCCCAGGGAAAGCAGAAGGAAAGAAGGCGCCCTGAGCCCTGTCAGGCCACATTCCACCCCCTCAGAGACCTGCAGCCAGTAAGACAGGCACATTCCTCCAAGGTCCCCTGGGCCGGACACTGTGTGACCTCATGTGACCCTGAATCTGCTTCTCACCCATGCCTGGTGCCTTCCTTGGCAGGCTGTCCCAGGGACCCTCCTCCCAGAGCTCCCTCCCCAGGCCCCTGCTCCTGGCTGTCTAGAGCCCATCTCCCCTCCACTCGTGTGAGGGATGCCGAGGGTCCAGGCACACGAGAAACAAAGTCCTAACACACTGCAGACAAGTCACCAAGCACAGTCAGTGGGGAGGGTTCTAGGAACCCAAACTGAGCTAAACAAGGGAACCCAGACAAGAGAGAGTGGGAAACCAGTTCCTGACCAGAGAACCATCTTCTTTCCTTCCACAAATATCCACTGCTCTCAAGTGCTCCAGCATGGCAGAAAGAAGAAGATAACGAATTAATTACAGTCTTGATGCAAGTTATAAAGGAGAAAGGGGACGTGCAGACCTGACATGGTCTGAGAGGGCCAGGGAAGGCTTCCCTCAGGAAACGATATTCAAACCAGGGCCGGGATGTATGAGTACATGAGGATGGGCAGGGAAAAGCATGGTAGACAAAAGGAACAGCAGAGACTCGATGGTAGAAGCCAGTGAGAACTCTGCGTTGCACACCCACCACCTGCCAGGCGCTCTGCCAGGCCGTGCTCCTCACCTCTGTCCCACAGTGCACACTAGGAGAGAACACACTCACCCCTGCGCCACAGAAGAGGGCATGTTGTTGGTCAGAGGTGACATTCCGGGGACCTTGCTACCCCAAATGCTGCAGAGGTCAGTACCAGCATGTCAGTAAGGGCCAAAAAGGTGAGGGGGCAACGTGCCTGGCCTCCAGGATCTAGAAGGGGAGACGTATGAGGGGCAAAAGCACAACCCTCCCCCACCCCGGGGGACCACACCCGAAGGCTGACAAGACAGATGCCGCTTGTCTTCCTGCGGCTTCCCTCAGCCACCTTTCCAGTACCTCTCCCAGCTCCCACAAGGTTACATCCCACCTGCTGCCACTTGGGCTCACTTCCTCTGGCTAATCCTCTACAGAGACTGAGAGCAACAGTCACACCCTTCTGCAGCACGCCATCCACAGAGCACGAGCGTCAGTCACTCCTGGCTGCTTCCCCTTTCCTTCTGGAGAAGAGGCTTCTAGTGACAGGGCAGCGGGAACCAGAAGGCCCAGGCCTGGGCTGGGCAGTGGATGTTTAAGGATATCCAGAGACTGCCTTCCCCTGCCCTATATAGCTATCTATATGGATATACAGATATCCATCTCTCCTATGCATAGTGAAGGGCAGGAAGCTGATACCTTGAGTTCAAATCCTGACCAGTCACTTAATAACCGTGAAACCGTAGGTAACTTAACCTTAACCTCTCTGTAAACCAGTTTCCTCATCTGCAAAACAGAGATGATTATAATACCTACTTCAAATTTAATGAGTTAATATGTGTGAAACATCTAGAACAGTGTCTAATGAAAGCAGAGTGAACGCCAGCCAGGATCTTTGTTCTTGCTTCTACTTTTCATGCCCTTCCCTCAACGCATTTCTGTTCGGCTGAATCTTTACCAGATCAATTAAATACCACTTGGGGAGCATGTACATGCCACGCACTGTACTGGGTGCCGTACAGAACACTGGGCAAACACCCCACGTCCTTCCCTGCCGCAGAGTTTGTGCAAAGCGGCCTGGCTCAGCCATGCCCTGATTCTGAGGAACATATGGCGGGAGATTAAGGGAGCCAGAGCGGTGACCCAGGCCTAAGGAAATAGTTTCCCAACCAAACTAGAGCCAACAACTGAAAAAATAAGCTTTGCTGACACTGTCCCCTGTATTTCACAGGACGGGAGCTGCTGCCAAGCACCACGCAGGACTCTAGGGTCGGCTGGGCGCCCCCCACAAACTGCACAGCAAGAGGTGGGGGGCCATGAAGGCTCCATTCCTTGGCAGTGCCTGTCTGGCACAGTGCGCGCCCACAGTGCTGCAGATGCCTGGGGCACATCCGTACCCGCTGCCCGGACAGACAAAGGAGGCGCCAGGCAGCCTGCCCAGGCAGCAGGGGAGCCCTCACCCCAACTGGTCACCGGTCCCCACCCCACGATGCTGCTCTCCACCCCAGGCTCCAGTGAGGAGAATCCAGCAGCTTAGTGTAGCGGGGTGGCGGGAGCTTTGCTGGCAGGCGGAACGCGTGCTTGTGGTTTCTGGGAAATGCTGTAGAGATTTGCAGCATTTTTAAAATACTTGTGTTCCCACCCGCCACACACGCCCCCCTTCACCCCACTCCTCACCCACCCCCAGTCTGGGTGTTTGCATATCTGGTATTTTCCAGAACCACTTCAATGTAAATAAGAGAGATTAGAAGGGAGAGGAGGACAAGGTGGCCAGGGGTATCAGGATGGGCCAGAGGAGTTCTGGCCAGGGCTGGAAGGGGCCGGAGCAGGCTACCTCAATCAAGGCTCTGCCCTGCACCAGGACTCCAGGCTGTGCCTGCAAAAACAACCGATGACCATGACATGTCCCCACACCCAGTCCAGTGTGGCCTGGGCACTGTGCCCACCACCCACGGGCTGGGTGGCCAGGGCACTCTGGGACTGTAGTTCATCTAGCATCTCACTGGGAAAAAAGCAGAATGGTCCTCTGAAGACAAAAGGGAGACCTAGCAGAATAGAAGTGACCTAGTCTACATGCTGGTCCCACGTACCCCACTAATCCAGGACAGACAACCCCCCAAAATGCTCCCAAAGACCTTTCACCCACCAGTTCTCACACCCTTGACACCTACCCACCCGCCTCTCATTACCAAAAGGACATAGTTTGGGTTCCACCCTGAGCCCCCAAACCAGGGCTCTCACATGGTGAGACTCTGATGCCAGAGGTGCCAGAAGCTTTGGCGCAAAATGAAGTAAAAAATTCCTGGAGTGGGCTTCCCTGGTGGCGCAGCGGTTCAGAGTCCGCCTGCCGATGCAGGGGACGTGGGTGCGTGCCCCGGTCTGGGAAGATCCCACATGCCGCGGAGTGGCTGGGCCCGTGAGCCATGGCCGCTGAGCCTGCGCGTCCGGAGGCTGTGCTCCGGAACGGGAGAGACCACAACAGTGAGAGGCCCGCGTACCGCAAAAAAAAAAAAAAAATTCCTGGAGTAACATTAGGAACAGAGCATTTTAGAACCCTGAACTCAGGCAGTACCTAACTTCACCACCAGAAGCCCCTGGGAAGGCCACTGCCCAGAAGCTGGCTGGCCTGGCAAGGCCTGGAAGCAGCACCATTTCAAGTCTCCCCTTGGGATCTTGCAGGCCCCACTCCTGACGGCACCCAGGGACCCTGGGGACAAGGTTGGTGAGGCTCATACCGTTTCCGCCCAGGGGACTAGGGCCTTCCACTACAGCAAGGGGGCCCCCGCCTTCTCCCAGATGCAGGCAACCCTGACCAGCCAGTCCCCTGCAAGGCCACTGATGACCATGCCTGCAGCCCTGAGAAGCCAGACTCTAAAAAGCTGGAAAAAGAAAGAGAGCATCCAGCGCCCCATCTTTCCCGCCAGCTGGCTGTTTTTAACAGAGCTACAGAGAAAGTTCGGACAAAAGCGTTAGGCGTCCCGTTGGAAAGAAAACCTCACCAGAGGCAAGAATGGGAGAGCACTAGGACGGATTAATTAAAGAGGCTGCAAAATTATCTTTCCTGGATGGCGTTAGAGACTGGGCAGAGGGAAGGGTACTAATCTTCCTAAGCATTTACTACCGGCTGAAGTCTATATAAGTGACATCATCTAATACACAAACATGTTTATCTTAAATAAAGGCCCACAAAGCATGGTATACAGAATAAGAAACAAGTCTCCCTTTAGCTCCAATCTTATTCTCTTTCTCAGAGAAAACTGTAGTTGGTTGGGTGTGCATCCTTCTCTGATTTAGTCCTCTCAAATTCCGGGAGGATAGAATAGAGCCGGTTTATAGAGGTCATGGGTCACTTTGCCTCGGAGGCCCCTCCTAATGGCCACCCCTTTTCTCCCTAGCACAACTGGCCACGTCCTCCTTCTCACCCCATTGCATAGCTGTGCAGACCTCCGGGATAGCAGTCATGGTGCTTGGTGGCATTTCTTCACTTAGGTCTATGCTCCCTCAAGGAAAGATTATATTTTATTTATTTAATCCCCCTGTGCCTGGTACAGTGCCGGTTCTTAAGCACACTTCATTCAATGTTTAAGGGAGTTGGTAAATTGAGGCTCACAAAGTTTGGTAACTTTAGTAAAACTCAAACACAGGTCTTTCTGACTCCAAAGTCTACGCTCTTTACACTATAACATGCTCTCTTCCCGATTCTGGAGTGTGGATGTGGTTTAGATGGACACGACGACCTCTTAAGGAACCTGACAGCCCTATAGCCTTTGTTTGTTTGTTTATCTGTTTATTTATTTATGGCTGAGTTGGGTCTTTGTTGCTAGGCGCAGCCTTTCTCTAGTTGCGTCGAGTGGGGGCTTCTCTTGCTGTGGAGCACGGGCTCTAGGTGTGTGGGCTTCAGTAGTTGTGGCTCGCGGGCTCTAGAGCGCAGGTTCAGTAGCTGTGATGCACGGGCTTAGTCGCTCCGCGGCATGTGGGATCTTCCCGGACCAGGGCTCAAAACTATGTCCCCTGCGTTGGCAGGTGGATTCTTAACCACTGCGCCACCAGGGAAGCCCCCTATAGCCTTTGAGTAAAAACCCCAAGGTCCAACAGAAGAAACTGTACCACGGATCTCGGGCAAATGCCTGACAGATCAGGAAACTAGCCTTGACTGGGAGGGAGTGGTAGGCCTTCCTTTAAACCCCCATCTCTCCCCTCCCACCACATCCTCAGAAGCTCAGGGGAGCAGTGCTTTCTAGGTACGGCTCCCATGCAGGCCAGCTCCTCTAGCTCTTGGTGGCAGGGGGACAACCACATCGGCCAGGGTTTAGCCAGCTGGGCTTTTCTGAGCTCAGCAGAAACATCTTACATTCCCAGACAACACATTTGTCCCCCATGAAGGGCCCACTGAGGATACAAACAGAAGGGACCGCTCTCCCCTCTCCCAGGTCCTAGTCCCGGCCAGGCTTCTACCCCTTCTTAATGGTTATTGACTTTTCCACTCAGACTCATGGACCTGGAGGAAGGAATTCTGAACCAACTGGGGTTTTAAGACCCTCATCATTACCAACACCTCCCTCAATCTCGCCAACTCAAGGAACTCTTTGCCTTTAGAAAACTTAAGGGTAATTGATCCCAAAACAGATGTCCCTAGAACATTTTTCCTGAGGAGCCAAGGAAAGAACATAGCATCTTCTCCTAAACCTGGCAGTCATGCTTGACCCCTCTTCTCTTCCTTCTCCCACACCAACCAATCAACAAGACTACAATGCACGCCAGTGTTCATAGCAGCACTATTTGCAATAGCCAAGACCTGGACAGATGAATGGATAAAGAAGATGTGGTATATATGCACAGTGGAATACTACTCAGCCATAAAAAAGAATGAAATAATGCCATCTGCAGCAACATGGATGGACCCAGAGATTATCACACTAAGTGAAGTAAGTCAGAGAAAGACAAATATCCTATGCTATCACTTATATGTGGAATATAAAAAAATGATACAAATGAACTTATTTACAGAACAGAAACTGGGACTTCCCTGGTGGCACAGTGGTTAAGAATCCTCCTGCCAATGCAGGGGACACGGGTTCAAGCCCTGGTCTGGGAAGATCCCACATGCCGCGGAGCAACTAAGCCGTGCACCACAACTACTGAGCCTGCGCTGTAGAGCCCGTGAGCCACAACTACAGAGCCCATGTGCCACAACTACTGAAGCCCCGTGCACCTAGAGCCCACGCTCCACAAGAGAAGCCACCTCAATGAGAAGCCAGCGCACCACAACGAAGAGTAGCCCCCACTCGCCACAAGTAGAGAAAGCCCGTGTGCAGCAATGAAGACCCGACACAGCCAAATAATAATTAATTAATTAATTTTTAAAAAAGAACAGAAATAGACTCACAGACATAGAAAACAAACTTATGGTTACCAAAGGAGAAATGGAGGGAGAAGGATAAATTAGGAGTTTGGGATTAGCAGATACAAACTACTATATATAAAATAGATAAACAACAAGGTCCTACTATACAGCACAAGGAACTATATTCAATATCTTGTAATGAACTATAATGGAAAAGAATCTGAAAAAATATATATTTTATATACATATATAAAACTGAATCACTTTGCTGTACACCAGAAAGTAACACAACATTGTAAATCAACTATATTTTAATTTAAAAAAAGCTGAAATAAAATAAAAAAGACAACAGAGCCTACCTCAGTTGCTCCCATCTGATACATCTCTCCATCTCCACTGCTTCTCCCCAAGTTCACGCCTCCATCCATCCTACTGAGATTACAACAGCTCCCTCACTATTCTCCCCACAGCTATCCTTGCTACACCTGAAAGCATTCTCCATACGCAGAGAGATTTTTCAAAAACCTGTTCCCATCACTCCCTAATTAAATTGCTTCATTGCCCTTGGGTTAAAGTTCACATTCCCTAGCGTGACTCACAAGGGCCTTTGTGACCTGCCCCTGCTTGCTTCTCCTGCTGCTTCTCTCAATAATGTCCCCACACTGTCCCCCAGTCTTATTCCCCAGATGTGTCATTCTCTCCAACCTCTAGACCTTGACGCGTGTCTTACAGCCTTCCTCTTCCTCCTCTCGCCTCCCTGACACTCATCTCCCACCCAGATGTCAGTCCTCCCTGACTCATTCCCAAGGCTGTCCTAGAAGTTCCTCTTCTGTGCTCCCTAGGGCCGTGTTCTGGCCCCTGTCACTGAGCTTCTCAAATGGCATTGCCCTTGTCTGCCACTTGATCATCCCTCCCACCACACTATGAGCTCCTTGGGGCTGGGGGTATGTGCTGCTCACTGCTGGACCCCAGGACCTAGCACACAGAAAGTGCTCAACAAATGTTTGTTTGATAGATAGGTGAGCGGAAGAAAAGACGCAGAAGAGTTGTTTCTCTCAGGCCAGCTGAGTGGTTCCTATCAGGCCCCAAGTCTATCTTACTACCGTAGCTCACCCCTGCTCCCAGTGGAACCCTGTCTAGCAGCCACAGGGATACACGAAGAAGGTGTGAGCCAAGCATTCTGGACACACACCATGTGAGAGGGAAACCCAAGGGGCTGTCTCTCCCTGGGGCCTTCTGAAGAGGCCACGGAAAAAGCCATGGGGCCTGGCCCCCATCTGTGTGCCGAAAGAGAACAGATGGCTAACCAGCTCCCTCAGAGCTCCCTGGGGACAGGCAATGTGTGGACACAGTTGATGGATGGCCTGATGGGCAGGGTGGCCGCCAGGAGCTGTACCCGTGGGGCTGGAGTTGTCAGGGTACCCCACCCAGCAGCCTGGAGGAGGCGGGAAGACTCTTTTCTTGGCATGGAACTGGGATTAGAACTGCTGCCAAGAAAAGGAGCAGGAGGAAGAGGAGGAGATAGAGGATGAGAGCCGCAGAAGAGGCTGCAGCACTCCCACACCCGCTCCGGGGTCTGTCCCAGGAAGCTGGAATGCTGGGCTCACTCCACTCCCCTCTGCTGTGGCCTGAGTCCCCACCACCTACCCAGGTAGGAAAAGATACAGGGCTTCTCTTAACCTGTCAGAAGGCTCTAGGAGACTCATGAGGGTGGGGCTTTCAACTACGCCCCCTGCCCGATCCCTCAGGTCGACAAAGACGTCCTCTGGCCACCAGCTGGGTTTGCCCCACAGGGACGAGAACAAGCCAGCATTTCAGGGATACCTGCTGTAATGTGGAATCCACCAGGGCCTCCAAAGCGAAGCCATCCACTTCCCCAGGGATGAGGTAGCAGCAGCTAGCTGGGAAGGGAGAGTGGCTGGGAAATATGAGACACCAGGATGATCCCTGTGCTATAAAGACAAAACTAAACAGCATCCGAGATGCCAGGCCCAGGGCCCCACAGAGGCCTGTGCTGTGGTTCAACAGGGAGCTGGCAACAATCCCCCAGGGGAGATTCATTCTTTAAGAAGAAGAGAGTTCCATCTGTTAAAAGCAATGCTAGCCCGGTAGAAAGCAGACAGACATGGCAACACGGTATGATTTTTGGTTCTGAAATAAAGACTACTCCCTCTAAGTTGCACTTCCCTGAGTTCAGTCTAGCCTGATGGCTACCACACAGTAGGTGCCTGATGTGTGTTTCCGGAATAAATGGGTCCAGGTCTTCCCCTGGATTCCACAACAGGCTCCCTTCCACTCACTACCCTTTCCTGACTAGCAAAGCTGCCTGACCCCACCAGCCCCCGGGTAAAGGAAGGCCGGGAACCCAGCTCCAGTGCTTCCCGCCAGAGCCTAACCCTGCCGCTCCCAGGCCCCCCTGGCCCGAGACGCTGCCAGGCTGAACAGCCATCTGAGCTCCCACTTCCCCTCCCCAGGAGAAAGCCAGGACCAGGACTCTGCTTGCTTCCTTAGCATTTCCTCCCGCTTCTGACTTTGACACATCTGGCTGGTCACTTAGTGCTGAAAGGTCCTGGCCAGGCTATGCAGTGGTCAGGCTGCAGGGACCAGATCGGAACGATCCTAAAACCCACAGCCAGGACAAAGGGATGGCTAGAGGCCAACCTGTCCCTCCTAGACTGTCTCCAGGCAGAACACTCCAAACTGATTTGTAGCCACCCTATCAAAAGTCCCCTGGGGTTAGAGATCTCTATCCCCTCAGAGACCTGCTCATACATCTAATCTCAGTCTCTTCTGCTCCTATGTCACCCCCTTCCACTGCTGTTTTGTGTGGGCAGGATAAGAGTTGGGATCTCAGGGATAGTCAGGTCATACTATCTCTGTAGGCCTGATCCCTTTTGCCTTTCCAGGGCCGTGCTTTTTCTTCTTCCAAGAGATAATAAAGACTCTTGGAGGCCTAGTGTTCTTTATAAATCAGATCCAGTCACTCCCCTGCTGAACACCCTACAATGGTCCCGTTTCACTGGGATAAAATCTGAACTCCTACCATTATTTACAAGGTCTTCGATGATCTGGCCACTGATTATCTCTGCAACCTTACCTGGTATTCAGCTCCTCAGTCACTCAGGGGTAAAAGGAGGCCTGAGGTCATCTCCCCAGGAGCTACCAATGTGAGCCCTGATTTAAAATAATTTATCTTTTTTTCACCTCCAATATCTAAATAATGGAAATCCTATATTTTAGTCCAGATACCAGTCTGGACCAGTAGTAGCCCAGAGTGGCTCTCACATCTGGAAGTGGCACATGTTAGCCCCCATGCCCCAATTTAGGGCTCAGGACATATTAGCCCACCAGGGTATCATGAAGCTTGTATCGCTGTGTATCACACCACAGGCCAGGTAAGTCGTCCCGGAGCCCAAGGAGTGGCACGGCTTCACCGGTCACACACTCGCTAGGCTCTGACCGTAGCTCCTGGGTACCCCAATCATCCACCCAGGTACACTCGCAGGAGATGCCAACATCCCCAATCCCTGCTTGCCCCCGGCTGCCCAGGCCAAGACTCACATGGGCTGGCTCCCTGCGGGGTCCCTCGCCGCTCCGCAGCCAGCTCCGACTCAGCTCGCTGAGCTCCGGGATGGGCTGCACCTTGAGCTGCACGCTGTCCCCAGACTGCCGGATCATCTCCACAATCTCATCCCTGGACTTGCTCTCCACATTGTGCCCATTAATCTCCACCAGACGATCACCCGGCACCAGCCCCAGGGCCAGGTCCTTGGTGCCCGCGCCGGGCTCAGCAAAGTGAACCACCTTCCGATAGACCTGGCCCTCGGGGCCCCGATCCAGCATGGTTGTGCGTCGCAGGGAGAAGCCAAAGTCCCCCGTGGGCCGTCGCTGCAGTTCCAGTTCCCGGAGGGCAGGGGGCAGCGGGGGCACCACGGGGGGCAAGCGCAGGTCAGCCGGGAACCTTTTAGTCACCAGCTCAGGGGCTCGGGACCGAGGTCCTGGTCGAGGGATGCCTGGGCCGGGATGCTGCATCAGCTGTCCCTCTAGGGTCCTCACCTCTACCTGTGGAGACGGGGCGGCAGAGTGCTCTGAGGGGGTGGAGGTTTCTGAGGCGCTCTCATCCCGGCTGCGCTGGGAGAAGGAGAAGCGCTTGACAATCATCTGTGAGTTCTGCTTGGCCAGGGAGCCGAACTTGGCTGCCCGCTGCAGCACCGAGCCCCGTAAGCTGCCTTCCTCACCCTTGAGGTCATCACTGGAGCTGGCTGTGCTCAGGTGGCCCGAGTCCAGGATGACACTGCCCCTGTTGCTGTCGGAGTCGATGTCAGTCAGGTGCAGGTCGGAGCTGCTGGCCACCTTGATGGGGATGGGGTTGGAGATTTCCAAGCGTGTCTTCGAGTCACGCTTGGAGGAGCGGCTCAGGTTGAAGAAGCCACGCCTCAGGCTCATCTCTTCCAGGCTCCGCAGCTCCGCCGCTGACATCCGCTCCTTCTTCTCCTTTTTCTCCTTCTTCTCCTTCCGCGTGCCATCCTTGTCCTTGTCTTTCTTCATTAGGTTAAACATGGTGGGGTGCTATTTTTAGGGGTGGCACCCCAGAGGACTACGGGTGCTCAGCACAGGGCCTTCGTGCCCCACCTTGCCGCTGCAAACAGAAACAGGGAGAAAGGTTATTCGAGCAGAGCCTCTTTCTGTGTCTCCAATCCAGACACGGCCAACTAATGAGCACAGCTTTCCCTCACTGAGTGCCAGTTATGTGCCAGGTGCTCTGTTTTACACAGTACTGTCTCAATTAAGGTAATCTTCACAACACTGCTATGGGTAGGTCTGTCATTACCCCCATTTAACAAATACGGAAACGAGGTTTAGATCAGTTTATAAAAGCCCAGACTCCAAAGTCTGTCATTTCCTGTAATCCCTGAAAGACCCAGGCTTAGCTGTGCATGGTGGTGGCATCTGGGAGATCTAACCTCCTGGTTAGAGGATGTCATCAAGCCAACTTGGGATCTGACTTAAGATTCAAATGCAAGGGACTTCCCTGGTGGTGCAGTGGTTAAGAATCCACCTGCCGATGCAGGGGACATGGGTTTGAGCCCTGGTCTGCGAAGATCCCACATGCAACTAAGCCCGTGCGCCACAACGACTGAGCCTGCGCTCTAGAGCCCATTTGCCTAGAGCCCGTGCTCCACAAGAGAAGCCACCACGCGAGCCGCAACAAAGGAGCCTGCCTGCCACAACTAAGACCAGATGCAACCAAATAAGTAAATAAAAATATTTAAGAAAAAAAAAAAGAAAAGCCACCACAATGAGAAGCCCACACACCACAACGAAGAGTAGCCCCCGCTCACTGCAACTAGAGAAGAAAAGCCCGCGCACAGCAACGAAGACCCAACGCAGCTAAAATTAAATAAATAAAATAAATAATTTTTTTTTAATTAAAAGAAAAGAATCCACCTTCCAATGCAGGGGACGCGGGTTCGGTCGGTGAACTAAGATCACGCGTGCTGCAGGGCAACTAAGCCCGTGCGCTGCAACTACTGAGCCCACACGACGCAACTAGAGTGAAGCCTGCGTGCCACAACTAAGATCCAACACAGCCAAAAATAAAATAAATAGATAAATAAATATTAAAAAAAAAGATTCAAACACAAAGGAAAAAGGAAATGGACTCTGTGCACCATCACCTCCCCATAACCAATGTCATTAAGGCAATAGGCATCACATGCTACTGGACTCTTTCCTAAACCTGCTATCCCTAGAGCAGCAGCCTTAGCCACTGCCTGACAGAAGATCTTAAAGAACCAACACTTATTTAATGACTGCCACTCACCAGGCATAATGCCAGCACTTTACACACACTATCTCATTTGAACCTCACAGCATCCCTGCAAGGTAGGTATCATTATCTCTACTTTACAAATGAGAAAACAGGGCTCAGAAAATTAAGTATATGTTAGTTGTCACATAGCTAGTAGGCGGTGACCGCAGGATTCAATGGCAAATGTTGTTTTCTTTCTAGGGCCTAGGCGCCCAAAGTGAAGCAGGGAGGGAGGTAAGGGGAAGTTCCAGACTGAATAGAGGACAGACAGCTGCAAGGTGGGGGTGGGCGTGGGGTCTGCTGGATAAACAGGATCCTGAAAAGCTCACATCCTTTTCCCCAGACCAACACCTAAATATAGCCTCAGGAAGAAAGTCGTGGCAGCCTGAGAGAAAACCCCAGCTCCAGGGCTTATGCGCCTAGGGGCCAACCTACTCCCACCCCTAGGCACACCCATCTGGGGACAGGATGGAGAAAAACCTGGTGGGGTGGAGTGGAGAGAGGCTTCCTTGTTCTAACCAGCAGGGAACAAGAAGCAGGCTGTACCACCTAATTAGAAATTAAACGTACTTTTTTCTTTCTCCATGAAGGCCTCCCGCTCTGAGTTGTAGACTTGTGTAGACACAAGACCTACAAGCTTACCCCTTGTAGCAGCGAGCTCTTGCCAAGCCCTGGAGAGGCCTTTCCTCTCTGTGTACCCCACTGCCACAACCAAGCAGGGCATTCCAGGCCCCCCAATTCTACTGAGAAGGACCCCCAACCCAGGTACAATGCCTAGGAAGGCATCAAGGCCAGAAGTGCCCAAGGCCCCCGGGGTACTGGCTAACTGCTTTCCCCCTGCCCATCACCCTGACCCATGTGGCCCCTGAGAGATCAGAGTATCCTTTCTAGAGCAGCGCTGTCCACAAGAAATATAATTCAAGTCATATATGGAATTGTAAATTTTCTAGCAGCCATATTAAAAATGGTAAAAAGAAACGGTTAAAATTAACTTTAACAATATACTTTATTAATGTAGATATCCAAAATATTGTCATCTCAACATGTAACCTATGTAAAAAATATTGAGATATTTTACATTCTCTTTTCCGTATTAAGTCTTCGAAATCCAGTGCACATTTAACACTTGGAGCACATCTCAATTCAGACAAACCACATTTCAAGTATTCAACAGCCCTCTGCTTGGGCAGTGCAGTTCTAGAGAACTCTTGAGTTATAGAGCATATCCAAAGAGGTGGGAGATCTGGCCCAGTCATTGGTTCCCTGTGGACCCAGCAGGCACCCCTCTCCCCCTCTGACCTCCGTGCCTACCTGGTAAAACAAAGTTCCCTCTGAACTTTTTAGTTCTTAATGTTCCAAGCACAGTACCTGGGAGTGGGAAGACAGAAAATCTAGGGCCCAAGAAGTGCAAAGCCAGGGACAGCCTCGGCTAGCTGAGCCTGGACTGATTCAGGGTGAAGGGGAGTCTGGCAACAGGCATCCTCTCTTCAGGGCTCTACTGTAATATAGGGGGTCTCTCCCTCTCCTCCTGAACGCCGATGGGGGTATGGACAGACCTACCATATGCTAGGATGCAGGATCTTTGGTTGGTCACTGCTCACCTTACCTCTCACCCGTCACTACCTGCACTCTCTTAAAAGGCTAGGTTAGAAGATGGCTCCAGGGGGACATGTGGGGGAAATGAAGAAAGAAACCCACCTTGGGGACTTGGAGGGAACAAACCAATATCCCAGCCTCAGCCCAACCACAGAGAACCAAACCGCCTACAATGCTATCCCACCAAGACACCTTTTATGGTCTCCAATTCTCACTCTGCAATCCTTACCCAGTGCCGGCTCTTTGCTGGGGACTAGATATCTGAGCAGTATCAACGGTACACAGCCCCCAGAATTCTAGAATCCTTGGGCTGTCTCGGCAAAAGCTTGTCCCTCACTAGCATTGCATCAGGCAGAAACAACAGACAGTCACAGCAGCAGTACAGGGGGATAGTGCTGGCAGGAAATGTTAGAAGATCTGGTATCTAGGCCTGGATCTGCCAACAAATCGCTAGGGGACCTTGAGCCTGTCACTTTGCTCAAGGTTGGACTAGATGATCTAGGTCTCTTCTAGCTATAAAATTCCAAATATTTAAGTCTCTTGTGGACATAAGTTATTTATTAACTTTCTGCCAAAGTCACCCCTCTCATCCCAACCCTGGGGCCTTTGGAGACTAGGTCCATTTCAGCCCTTCCCTCATCAGCCCTGTCCTGCCACTGTTATCTACACAGCTCACAAGGTACCCCTTCCCCACTGTTGTCCCTACAATTGCCAGGCCTGGCTGTGGCCTGGGTTCTTTCCTGTGCCACATGTCTAGAGCTACCTGCAACCTCCCGCTCCAGGGTCAGACCTGCAGTATAGCTGCAGCTGCTCCTATGCATCTCAGAGCCCAATTCACCAGAGACCTGGCCTCTGTCAACTTCCTGTGGACCTTGGACTTTCCCGCATCTCCTGTCCTTAGGTCCAAAGTCTCCAGCAGCAATCACTACCTCCCCACTCCCATTCCAAGCTGCAGTTTCTACCTGCCTTCCCTTCGTTTCTTACCCCCCCTCCCCCCACCGAAGGTAACCTTACAGTTTTTCTGACCTCCTTCTCTGCCTTTCACCCCTCACCCTACTCCAGGAGGCCTTTCCTAATTTTAAGTGGAGGGAAGGTCTGTGTGTAAATTAGGGTACATACCTAAATCATCTTGACCCTACTATCCCCCAAATCAAAGCAAAGTACCACTGAATCAGTCAACTCAGCTGCTTTATTACTTTAAGACAGAAAGCATTTTGAGGGCAAGGACCTTTCAATTCAAGTATGCCCCTATCAATTCATCAACAGGAGAAACAATTTACATATTCATATCATGGAATACTACTCAGCAATAAAAAGGAAACTACTACTGATATACACAATAGGGATGAATCTCAAAAACATCTGTTAAGTGACAGTAAAAGAAGACTTCGACATACTGGTATGGTACTTTCTATATGAATTTCTAGTATAGGCAAAAGTAACCCATGGTGAAAAAAAATCAGAACAGTGGTTACCTCTGGGAAGTGGGGGTGGAGTGAGAGTGGGGATTACCTGAGAAAGGGCATGAGGGAACTTTCCGGAGTAATGTTCGTGTTACATATCTTGATAAGGGTTTGGGTTGACAGATGTATACATTTTGTCAATTGTCATCAAATAGTGCACATAAGATTAGTATATTTCATTGTATGAAATATTCACTCAAAAGAAGAAAAGAACAGTAAACAAATATCAAACTCTAGTTCATGATATGTATGCTAATGTATTGGGGGTAACGTATATTGGTGTCTGCAATTTACTCTGAGATGCATCAAAAATATAAGATGCCTTGAGGGTTGGATCAAGGGATAAAGATGTGATAAACAAGGATAGTAAAGTGTTCACTGTAGAGTCTAGGAGATGGGGTGTTCACTGTAAAACTCTCACTTTTCTAAATGTTTGCAGATCCTTGTGATAAAATGTTGGGAAAAGTATGTATTTATCAAGCACCTACTAAATGTAGGGGATATAAAGATAAATAAAACCCATGGAAGAGTTTAGGCTTCAGATGTCAGGTAACAAAGCTGAAAACAAATTTGGGTTAACAGCGATGCAATCTTGGGCAAGTCACTGAAGGCCTCTGTGCCTCTATTTTCCCTTTTTTTTTTTAATGGAAGTAATAGTACCTACCACATAGGGCATGGGAATTAAATGAAATGTGTATATATGCCCTTCATATAATGCCTAGACCAAACTAAGTCCTCAAGAATGGTACCCAGTGGTAGCAAGGCACATTCATGCCATTTAATGGGATGGTAGAGAGGATAATAAAGTACACAAATGACTATCAGCACACATATGACTAAAATAAGTCTAGACATACAATCTTAATGCTCTACAGAACCTTTGTGTATGGAAAGTAAAACCCAAAGAAGTGAAGGCAATCCAGTTAGCACACGGCCAAGCTGGATCACACTGGCTCGAGTCCAGAGGCCCCATATAACTACTGCCAAGATAAGGACAGGCAATTCATAGATGCGGAAATACAAATGGCCAACAAACGTGAACAGGTATTCAGCCTGAGTAATGGTCACAGCTGTGCGAAATAAAACAGAGGTATACTGCGTTCACTTAGCAGTTTAGTAAAAACTACCAAGCTAACATCAATCAACTAGAGGATGAGAAGCAGGGTGTCCCAAATGTGTTGCTGGGAATATAAGTTGATAAAAGGAGGGCAAGTGTGTGGTACCTACGAAAATATTTAAAGGTACATATTCTTTGACAGGGCCATTCCATTTATAGGACATCTATAGATATATTCACACAATAAACACAGCTAATCTTTGCAGCACAATAAACATGGCTAATCTTTGCTATTTCATAATAGCAAAATTCTGTCTCTATAAATGCCCATCACTAGGGGAGTGGCTAAATTATAGAACTTAGCAGTTATTTAAAAGAATGAGGTAGGGGCTTCCCTGGTGGTGCAGTGGTTGAGAGTCCGCCTGCCGATGCAGGGGACACGGGTTCGTGCCCCGGTCCGGGAAGATCCCACATGCCGCGGAGCGGCTGGGCCCATGAGCCATGGCCGCTGAGACTGCGCGTCCGGAGCCTGTGCTCCGCAACGGGAGAGGCCACAGCAGTGAGAGGCCCGTGTACCACACACACACACACACACACAAATCTATTTATATAAGTATTAAACTATAAATACATAATATATAAAATATTCATAACAAGCTTTTAAAAAATAGTCTGGAAAGATCTGTTACACAAATATATCAGTGATTTTTCTCTGTGGAATAATGGCAAAGAGGGGTAACACTTCAGCTTTCTACCTCATAGACTTGGTACAGATAAAACCTTTTTTTAGCATGTTACTTTTGTGATTTTAAAGATCAAAGAAGAAAAAAGGAAGGTGTGACAAAGTAATAAGCAATGCATTTGGCATTAAAGCTGTAAACCGGTTTGCAACGACAAGTTCAAAGCTGGCCATCTCATGCTTTGAAAATGTTTCAGTGACTTGGGGGACTTGGTTAAAATAGATCTCACTAGTGTCTTGTGGCTTTAAGTGGGGACAGATTTAAATGGGTCACCCTGCAGCTGGCAAAGTAGAAACCCCAGGAAATGGAAACTATAACATTAGAATCCCAAGAAAAGGGCGCCCAGACTTGGCTGCTGTGGGTGTATACTTAAAACGGCCAGTCCTCCCACCCTCGACCACACTCATAAATAAATACAAAGGAAATACTTTCCCAAGAGAGCCGGCCTCTCTCCCTTGGCCTCTGACCTCCCTGAGCGGCCGTTTCCTACCGCCCCGAGGCCTTGATGGGGCGCTCGCCCGCCTGCCAGCCCGGACCGAGGAATTGCACGCGTGGCCCAGGGGGGCTCGCCCGGCCCGGGCAGCGCAGGGTGACGCCTGTCGCCGCCGCCGTGGAGCTTCTTGCTGGCGGTCCTGCTGAGCCCCGACGCGGCCCATGACTCACTGCCAGGTCACATGGAGCTTCTCTGGCTCCAGGTGTGCTCACTCACTCCGTCTGCACGCTTCTCACATGACATCAGCCGGCCCGGCCGCCCGGCAGCCGGCTCCCTGCCCTGCCCGCCGCAGCGCCGGGAACCCTCGGCCCTCGGCACCTCCAGGCAGCCGGGCCGGCGCAGACGCAGCCCCGCGGCGCCTCCGCTGCGATACCGTCTCCCCTGGAACGCAGCAATCCCGCAGGCCCCGGGAGAAACGAGAGCGGGAGACGTGCCAGAAGCCCGGCCAGGTCCCCGGCGGCTCTTCCAGATGCACCTCCTTGGCCCCCCGCGGGGCCTGCCGCAGCCCGCTGGGCGCTAAGCTCAGCTAACATCCCAACACCCCACCTCCTGTGTGACCTTGAGCAAGTCCCGTCCTCTCTCTAGACCTCAGCTTTTTCAACTCTAAAATCTCCATGGGCCTGAGACTTCAGACTCGGGCTTCGCTGAAGAGGTATTCAGCTCAACCACAAACTTGAGGTTCTAATCCCGCTCTCCCTCTGATTTGCTGTGTGACCTACAGCCCATCATCCAACATCTCTGAATACTAGAGAATAACAAAAATAATTCCTTGTAAGTGACTATGAAGTACCTGGCTGCGAGAAAGGGCCCTGGGCCCTGTAAAATCATCAGTCCACAATTTAAACTGCTGCCTGACTGTAAACTATTTGAAATGTCAAGGGAATGTGGATAATTTACAAGCCACACAATTCCTACCTCAAGAGAAAGGGCAGGAAAGTAAGGGGCGGAGGGTGAGGGGGTTTCCAAGTCTGCTCCCCACCCTTCCCAATCCAGTTCCCACTACTGCACCACCTGACCCTCTAATTCAGGCTGCCTCAGAAAATGGTGATGGGGGGTGAGGTGCACTGAGCAGATCTTAAAGAACCCCGGGGCCTGACCCAAAGCAGAACTTAAAAGCTCCATCAAGTCCCCAACCCAAGTCCTGGGGAAACCTGTTCATCATAGCACAGGGTGGGCTGGGCCCTCCCAACCCCGCAAACCTTTAAACTATATCAGGCCAGAGCCCCTCAGCTTTACCCACCACACCCAGGAGAGGCCTAGGACAAGGCCTGGGGCTCAGGGCCACCAACAGGACCCTGCTCACGTGGATCCTCTGGCTCCAGTCTGTGGTATCCACTCCAGGTGAAGGAGGTCTGGCTGGGGACAGACCTCTGGTTGAGAAGGAGTAAGAACAGCCCTGCTGCCCTGGAGATCTGTGACACAGCAAGTCTGAATCAAGCCTTCCTGAGTTCCAACAACTCCCTGCTCCACCTAAGAGGGTGGATTCTTCCTTTCACACAAGCCCCACTTCTGCCCCTCCCAGTCAACCTTCAGGTACCTGCCACTGGGGGACCCTGGAGTTTTCAGGCCCAGCTTCTGAAGACACATGTACCCCTCAATGAACAGCCTCAAGCTAGGCCAGTGAAGCGGTCTCCAGCCAACAGGCTGGCTGTCCAGACTGCCAGGCAGTGAGGTTGAGGGACCAGGCAGGAGTCAGGAAGGGCACAATCCACCTGAAGATTTCTGAGGAGAGCCTGGATCGTGAGAGGAAGCCCTGGGACACACACCCTGGCACTGAGTCAGGCCAGGAGACAAGAGTAAACAAACTAGATATTCAGAGCTGCCAGGTGCCAAGTCATCAACTGTTCAAAGCTCAAAGCTCCCACAGGAAGTGACCATCAGCATTCTACCCCTTCCTCACCCACCCTCCACTCCCACCTGTGATGCTTCTCATTCCCCTAACCCCCCAACACAATAGCTTCCCCCATCATCTTCCTGGAATTGAGGCCCCAACTCCAATGTTCCTAACCCCAAATGTACAAGCACACCTCCACCCAAAGCTATATATAACCAGTCATGTCCAGCAACCAGGAGGATGCTTCCTGGAAAGTCCTCATCACAAAAGGACAGAGGGCAGGCCACTGACAAAGAGCCAGTGAGGTCTGTCCGGAAACCAGAGACCTCAAGAGAGCAATTTTCAATATCTCCAACTAGAAAGTAGCCCCTGAGCTAATAGGGTGGGGAACACGAGGCAAGGCCAACTCCATTGCCATGACAACAGGATACCAACCTGCCCAAGAAAAGGGCTCCAGACCTGGTAAGCACGTGGCAAGGCAGCTTGAACCTCTAGGTTCAATGTCTTGCTAAGGTGTTCTTGCTCTTAATCACCTGGACAACCTTCCATCCCTTCCAGCATGGCCGCAGTGCAGACACACTCGGCACCATTCGCTCTTCATAGGGGGATTTACTAGGCCTCCTCAGCCACAGACATGCTAGGTACTCCAAAAGACAAAACGAACCTACATAAATCATTGGCAAGGTGAAGAGGGGAGGGAATCCAATTCCATAATTTGGGGGGACCATCTGAGGGCAGGAAGGCCCTAGGCAGGAAAGCTCTTCCCAGGAAGCACCATCCCAGGCCTCCCTACACAAACACAAACCATGAGGACACTGCCAAACACATGCCCCATTGGCCAAGGGACCAGGCAAAAGGAGTACTGCTTAAAAAACGAACTGGCAGCCTCCCCCATCCTCACCCTCCCCGCCAGCTCATTCTGGCCGGCAGCCTTTCCAACTAATCAGCAGGACACACATGCCTTGCAACAGGGTGACACCGCCATCCCCCACTGCACCCCTACCCCCAAACAAAGCTCCAATGTGCGGTGTGTCCCTGCAGGCCTTATCTCAGCCAGGAACAGGACCCACTCCTCACCAGGCTTGGTACCAGCGGCACCCCCAACAAGGGGGTGGGGGGCAGCGAACCTTACCATCTCCCCTTCCCATTGGCGAAGCAACTGGCATGACAGGTTCGCAGGGCGGGGCATCAGGGCAGTCTCTCCCAGAGGCCTGGGGCAGATAGTCCAACCTTCCCACACGCACCCCACCCCTTGGCAGGGAGAGGTGAGGTGAGCAGCCATTCGCAGGGGACAGCTGGCACACCCTAATCCCCAAAGCCTACCGTTCACCCACCCGCCCCCCGTCTTCTGCCCCAAGGGGAGGGGGCCCAGGGAAGCAGGGTCTCCATTGTTTTGCCAGCTGTCTGGCAGCTGCTCCTTTGAGAGGAGTCCGGTGTCGGCCTGGCAATGAAAGGGTGAAGGCCGCTGGGAGGGATAAAGGACTCGGTGGAGGTGCTCGCCTTCCCCGCTGCCTTCCTCAGAGCCTCGGTCCGTCAGTCTGTCTGGGGGGCCTGGGCCTGGCCTCGAGAAGCCCCCTACCCCCCGGGCTGCAGCCTCCACCCCGCAGCTCGGGGCCACCTGGGCTCCCCCGAGCCCCGAACGCCCCCCCGAAACTGAAGGCCACCCTGTCCGGCCTCCCCCCGCCCCTCGAGGTGGCAAAAGGGGCCGGAGCTCGCCCTCCCGCCCCACTCCCGGTCGGCCCCGCGTCCCGGCGCCGAGCTGCGCGGCACGGCCAGGGACCGGAGCCGGGAGTCCGGGCCGCCGCTTCCAGGGGACAGGGGAGGAGGAGGAGCCGGCGGGCCCCGCCGCCCGCCCGCCTTCCCGGCCCGAGCCCGCCCCGCCGCACCCCCCACCCCCACCCCGGGCCCGGCCCCAGCCCGCTACCGAGCGGCCATCCCCGCCGCCCCGCACTCACCGGCCGCCGGAGCCCGCCCGGCAGGCAGCAGGAGCGGAGACGCGGCATCCAGCGGCCCCGGCCCGGTCCGGGCAGGAGCGCAGCACGGCGCAGCGCAGCGCCGCCCCCCGCGGCCGCACGAGCCGAGCCGAAAGGGAGCTCCCTGCTGGCGGCTCCGGGGATAAACGGCCGGCCTTCCTGGCAGCGCCTGGGCGCGCCTCCAGAGCGGGCCAGGCGGGCACCGGGAGCTGCCCTGGAGGCCTCGGTCCGGGTCCGAGAGGCCCTGCCTGGAGATCCTGTCTGCACTGGGCACTGGGGGCTGCTGAGCGTGCCCAGGGCAGGCCCCGGGGTCATGCTGAATGTATGGAACAGGCTCTGTCCGCGGCAGGCACTGGTGGACTCTGCTGGCTGTGTCCAAGAGGGTGCTGCCCAGGACGGTGCTGTCCAGAGAAAACAACTGAGCCTCGCGGGCCACATCTTCCCAGGGTGGCTCTGCAGAGACAGACATAGGGTGCTGCTGGAGGATGCCAGTTGGCCTAGTCCAAAGCAGGCACTGCCAGCCATGCCCAAGGTGGCACTGGAAGAATGTACTCCCCAAGGTGGACACAGCCTCCTGGTGGCTTGGCCTGAGAGAGCCCTGTCTCAGGTGGAGTTGCCTAAAGGATGAGCCAAGGCCCAGGAGTCATAGCCATAAATGGCACTCACTCCCCAAAGGAGTCCCGCAATGCCAAGATTAACAGCTTTCGGAAGCTCTTTGGAATGAGGTCTGCCCCTGGGTCCTCATGTCCTATCAATATCGGGTGAGCTGCTCTACCCATTGAGAAGGAATTTTAGACTTTCTGGAAGAGGCCAGAGACATTTAGAGACCAGACCTCCAAGAGAGGTGCTATGCCTTGAGCTGAGAGAGCGAGGTGGGCATTTCTACGGGCAGTGTCCATACTGAAGGGAGGTACCCCAGAACGTGGAAGAAACTGAGCGGGGTGGTGCAGGTAAAAGGGTGTCGCAGACAAGGGCAGCTGCCTCCGTAAACAGCCCAACCAGGAACTTCTGGCAGGTGTGGCCCAACCTGACAGACCAGGGAAGGTTCAAGCAAGGGGGCTCAGGAGCTAAGAGCTGAGTGAGAACTGAGAGATCCTGAGGAATAGACCAAACCCAGAATGTGCATGTTGGATAAAGGAATAGCATGTAACGCAAACTCAATGCAGCACACTTTTACTGAGATCCTGCTAAGTGCCAAGTGCAGCACACTCTGAGGGACATAGAGCTATCAGACCTGGAGCGTCTCTCCAGGGAACTCACATGGTGAGGGCGGGGGCTGGTAGTGAACTTTGACTGCAGGGGGATTCACCACGCTGTCATCCCTTGGATGATGAGATGACGCTATAATGGACGGCTTATTTGGCTGGAGGAATGGAAGAAAGCTGCTCTGAGGACATGCCATTTGAGCGGAACCTTGGAAGCTAAGTAGGACAATGATTATCACTATTGCTTTCTGAGCAGCTACTATGTGCTAGACACTATCTCTATTCCTCACAACAAACGTATGAGGGAGACATTTTTTTAAAAGATCTTTTTGATGTCAACGATTCTTTCTTTTTTTTTTTTTTTTGTGCGGTACACGGGCCTCTCACTGTTGTGGCCTTTGCATTGCAGAACACAGGCTCTGGATGCGCAGGCTCAGCGGCCATGGCTCACGGACCCATCCGCTCCACGGCATGTAGGATCTTCCCAGACCTGGGCACGAACCCGCGTCCCCTGCATTGGCAGGCGGACTCTCGACCACTGCGCCACCAGGGAAGCCCTGATGTCGACCATTTTTAAAGCCTTTATTGAATTTGTTACAAATATTGCTTCTGTTTTATATTTTTTGGTTTTTTGGCCACGAGGCATGTGGAATCTTAGCTCCCCGACCATGGATCAAACCCGCACCCCTGCATTGGAAGGCGAAGTCTTAACCATTGGACCCCCAGTGAAGTCCCTGAGGGAGACATTATTTTTATAGATAGGGGTTGAGTGCATGGACTCGGGAGCCAGGTTGCCTGGGTTCAAATTCCAGCTCGGTCAAGGCTAGCTGTGTTACTCTGGGTGACTTACAAAACCTCTCTGTGCCTCAGTTTCCTTATCTGAAAAAGTGGGCTAATAATGCCTGCCTCAAAGTCTATTTTGAAAATCAAATGAGTTTAGTGTTTTCAACAAATGTTGCTGGAACAGCTGGACATCCACAGGCAAAAAGAGAGAGTCTAAACACAGACCTTACACCCTTCACAAAAATTAAAATGACTCATAGACCTAAATGTAAAAGACAAATACACAAAACTGCTAGACGATACCATAGGAGGAAACCTAGATGATCTTGGCTACGGCAATGATTTTTTGCATACAACACCAAGGACATTTATGAAAGAAAGAACTGGTAAGCTGGACCTCATTAAAATTAAAAACTTCTGCTCCATAAAAGACAATGTCAAGAGAACGAGACGACAGGCCACAGACTGGGAGAAAATATTTGCAAAAGACACGTCTAATAAAGAAATGTTATCCAAAATAAACAAAGAACTCTTAAAACACATCAATAAGAAAACAAACAATCTGATTTAAAAATGGGCCAAAGACCTGAACAGTCACTTCACCAAAGAAGATATACAGATGCAAATAAGCATTTGAAAAAAGACTCTACATCGCGTGTCATAGAGAATTGCAAATTAAAACAACAAGGTACTATTACACACCTAATAGAAAGGCCAAACTCCAGAACACTGACAACACCAAATGCTGGTGGGAGTGTGGGGCAACAGGAACGCTCATCCGTTGCTGGTGGGAACGCACAATGGCACAGCCACTGTGGAAGACAGTTTGGCAGTTTTGGGTTTTTCTTTTAATTTAATTAATTATTTTTTTATACAGCAGGTTCTTATTAGTTATCTGTGTTATACATATTAGTGTGTACATGTCAAACCCAATCTCCCAATTCATCCCACCACCCCCACCCCCCGCCCCGCTTTCCCCTCTTGGTGTCCATACGTTTGTTCCCTACATCTGTGTCTCACTTTCTGCCCTGCAGACTGGTTCATCTGTATCATTTTTCTAGGTTCCACATATATACGTTAATATGCGATACTTGTTTTTCTCTTTCTGACTTACTTCACTCTGTATGACAGTCTCTAGGTCCATCCACGTCTCTACAAATGACCCAATTTCGTTCCTTTTTAAGGCTGAGTAATATTCCATTGCATATATGGACCACATCTTCTTTATCCGTTCATCTGTCGATGGGCATTTAGGTTGCTTCCGTGTCCTGGCTATTGTAAATAGTGCTGCAATGAACATCGGGGTGCATGTCTTTTTGAATTATGGTTTTCTCTGGGCATATGCCGAGTAGTGGCATTGCTGGGTCATAGGGTAGTTCTATTTTTAGTTTTTTAAGGAACCTCCATACTGTTCTCCATAGTGGTTGTATCAATTTACATTCCCACCAACAGTGCAAGAAGGGTTCCCTTTTCTCCACACCCTCTCCAGCATTTGTTGTTTGTGGATTTTCTGATAATGCAGTTTGCAATTTCTTATACAACTAAACACACTCTTCCCATGTGACCCAACAATTGTCCTCCTTGTTCTTTACCCAATGGAGTTAAAAACTTATATCCACACAAAAACCTGCACACGGATATAACAGCTTTATTTATAATTGCTAAAACTTATAAGCAACCAAGATGTCCTTCAGTAGCTGAATGGTTAAACTGTGGTACATCCAGACAATGGATTATTATTCAGAAACCAGCTATCAAGCCATGAAAAGACATGGAGGAAACAAAGTGAAAGAAATCAATCTGACAAGGCTATATGATTCCAACTCTGTGACATCCTGGAAAAGGTAAAACTAAGGAGACCATAAAAAGATCAGCTGTTGTTAGGATTGGGATAAGGGAGGGATGAATAGGCAGCGCACAGAGGATTTTTAGGGCAGTGAAACTACTCTATATGATACTGCAATGATGGATGCATGTCGTTATACATTTATCCAAACCCACAGAATGTACAACACCAAGAGTGAACCCTAATGTAAACTGCAGACTGGGTGGTGATGATCTGTCAGTGTAGGTTCGTCAGGTGTAACAAATACACCGCTGTGGTGTGGGGTGTTCATAGTGGGGTAGGCTGGTGGTGGGGAGGGTGAAGGGGGTATGTGGAAACTCTGTACTTTTAGCTCAATTTTGCTATGAACCTAATATTGCTTTAAAAAATAAAGATTATTAACAATTCAATGAGTTAATATGTAAAAAGAACATTTCCCAGCATACAGTAAGCATTCTATAACTGTTAGCTTTGTTTTCATAACTTTCCCAACTCACAGCTAGGGAAACACAGCCTGCAAGTGGCAGAGTGAGGATTCAAACTGAGGTCCCCAGGACTCAAAGCCCATGTTCTTTCCCCTGTACCACGGCAATGAATGAATAGACATATTAACATCTGTGTTATTTATGTGCGTCCACATCAGGACACTCGGGGGTAGCACACGGTGTTCCTAAGAGCTCCCCTAGCCTGAACCAGGAACCAATTTCAGAAACCCGGCAAGAATGAAACACCAGAGCAACGCCCACAGTGACTCTGGCTCATGGTCACTTGTTTATTAATCTTTTACTTCTCAAAGGTCAGAATAATCCCTGCCCTGGCTCTAAGTAAAAGTAAAAGTAAAGCCCCATTCACCCTTCAAAGAAAAACGTCACAGCAGTGTCCACATAAAATAGCCCAGATGACCACGGAAAGGCCAGTTTTTTCCAGAAAATTCGTAAGCTCCTAAAGCAATCTGACTCAAGTCGAGAAGCCCCTAAGGGAGAAGGCTGGTAATAATAAATATCCCTTACAGCAACTGAGCCTTCACTATGGGTCAGCATTAAGCTAACCCCTTGGCTGGCATTGTCCCATTTAGTCCTCATCCTCACCCTATTAGGGAGGTGATGTTCTTATCCCCATTTTGCAGATTAGAAACCAGGCTGAGGAAGATGAAATAATTTGCCCAAGGCCACACGACTAATAGATAGCAGAGCCCGGAACGCTTGCTCTTAGTCACTCTGCTGGGCTGTGTCCTGGGCAGAGTGAAAAGAGCATGGACTTTGGGGCCACGCGGCTTGAGGGGACACGTGGCCTAGCAGCTGCTGGCAAGTTCCTTGGCCTCTCTAAGCCTCAATTGCCTCATCTATAAAATGGGCATAATAATAGTGCCTACCTCATAAGAGTGTGAGGATAAAACAAGCAAATTCATTTAAAGCAATTAGCCTAGTACTTGACAGGTAGTAAGTGGTTAATAAATGTTAGCCCTTATTAATCTCTCTGACTTTCCTCATCTGTAAAATGGAGGCTGGTAATAATGTGTAAGTCATAGAGTTATTGTGAGGCTTAGAGGAAATGGCACAGGTAAAGCATGATGATACTCGTCACACAGTAAGCTACCACGATATGACACTCCAGAAAGGATCGCAAATAAGCAAGCCAGTTTTTTTTTTAAAGCTCACGGAATTGCATATCTGTGTGACAGCAAGTGATGTTCAGGTGACAAGAGCACATGTTGGATATTGTTCCTCAAAATGCATTAGCCGAAGATCCTTTATTCCTTTGCATAGACATTTGCAGTGTGGATGCAGAACCCTCTCTAGGAGACTCGAAGCTAAATTCTTAGAAGAGAGTACCTGCCGAATACCAGCCCCAAAAAAGGAGCATGTCTCTGAAATGACATAAAAAAGTTTAACTTGGGAAAGTTCAAACACAGACAAAATAAAAGAAACAATATAACAAACCCCTGAGTACCCATCGTACAGCTTCCATCAACTCCTGGAAATCTTGTTTCAACTATACTCCCCCCTATAACTGTAACTTTAAAACAAACCCCAGATCTCATATCACTTCATCTGAAAACATTTTGGTGTGTATGTCTAAAAGATAAGGATTATTTTTTAAACAACACCACATACCATTGTCACACGTAAAGATTTTAAATAATAATTCCCTCATATCATCAAAGTTCAAATTTCCAATTATCTTCATAAAGTTTTTTTTAATTGCTTGTTTGTTTGAATCAAGATTCACATGTTGCAGTTAGTCAACTTCTTTTTTTTTTACAATTAATTTAATGGCAACTGGTAATCATCAAATTAGCAATAGTTATCTTCAAAAGTTATTACGCTAGTTGTGCTGTAATTTCTCGAGGTTGATCAGATACCTAGAGTCACAGACATTTCCCACATAAGATGCATTATATAAATCAGGATTGATTTATCACCAGCATTTATAAAACCAGACCTAGGGAAAGAACTAGGTCTGGGGATACATGCGTGGTCTTAGTGTAGCAAATTCTTAGCCTGCTCTGATTATTATAAAATCAGAATAGCAAGAATATTTGCAGGATGTGACTTTTAAGTATCTTTTAACCTACAGGTTTCTCTTCTATCTCTTCCTTTTTTCCCTCACAGCTCATTTGTGGGAGAAACTAGGTCATTTATCCTACAGATTTTCCACAATCTGGACTTTGTTGATTGCATCCCCATGGGGTAGTTTAATATGATACTCTGGCCTCTGTATTTCCTATAAATTGGTAAATAGATCTAGAGGCTTGAGCAAATTTGAGTTTTATTTTGGGGGGAAGGATACTTCATAGGTGGCATGGTCTTCTTTCTTCAGGAGGCATATAGTATCTTGTTGTTTCTAAAATGATACTTAAAAACATCAGAAATATATGATTATCTTTATTAGAAGTGTAAGAATATGAAAAGAGCCCATCCAGCAACAGATGAATGAAAAAACAAAATGTAGCATTTATACAATGGAATATTATTCAGCCATAAAAAGGAAGGAAACTCTGACACATGTTACAATATGATTGAACCTTGAGGACATTACGCTAAGTGAAGGAAGCCGGTTACACAAGGACAAATGCTGTATGATTCCAGTTACATGAGGTACCTAGAATATGCAAACTCATAGAGGCAGAAAGTAGAATAGAGATTACCAGCATCTAGGGGGAGGAGGAAATGGGGAGTATTGTTTAATGGGTACAGAGTTTCTGTTGGGGATGATGAAAAAGTAATGGAAATGGATGGCAGTGATGGTTGTAAAACATTGTGAATGTACTTAATGCCACTGAATTGTACACTTAATGGTTAAAATGGTAAAAATGGTAAATGTTATGTTATGCATATTTTACTGCAATAAAAAAATATCTTTAAGAGCCCAGCTATTGGAAATTCCCTGGCAGTCCAGTGGTTAGGACTTGGTGCTTTCACTACTGGGACCCAGGTTCAATCCCTGGTCAGGAAACTAAGATCCTGCAAGTCACACAGTGCAGCCAAAAAATAAAAAGTGTCCAGCTATTGCATAGAATATGGCCCCTCTTCAGTTTATATGTCGGCCTTTGTCTGAATCTGCAGCCTTACTCCTTCTGTATTGATCTGCACATAGTTGTGGGACTCCTTCCATGCTCCCAAGAATCTCACGGGCTCCGCCTGACTCCACAATGAGCCACAATCCCACCAGCCTCGAGCCCAGCATCCTAGACTATAGACATACACAAGCAGAGCTGTGGAGGCAGCTGGAGTATGTGCTTCTGGAGATATAAGGCTTGAAATTGAGCCTCTCTTTGCTACTTACTTGTCATGAGAGCTTAGTCAAATCACTTAACCTCTCAGTTTCCATTCTTATAAAATTAGGGCTATGAACTCCTACCTCACAGGGTTGTGTAAGGATGGCATGAGGTTGCATAATGGTCAAGGGCTGTACAAAGAGAGGGCTTCATGTTGTTATTATGCTTGGAGTGATTCAAAGAGGATCCAGCTAGGACATAGGTTTATCAGCTCATTGGGAAAATAATGTCTCCGGAAGTTAGTTACTTTGCAAGCTAAACTTTTCTTGACGTCATTCTTGGTGAGGACAGCAGTAGAGTCACCAGCTGTCAGTGCCAACACTGAGGGCATTCCCAGGATGTGGGATTTTCAGTGCTAAAACAGAAAGTTCCAAGCAAAATAGGACAAATTGGTCACCCAAGCCATGACCTACAAATTGCTAATGCTAGGGACTGCCTCTCAGGCTTGCTGACTACTGCCTATTTGACCTGCCTTTTCTTCTCAGCTTGGCCCCGGAACCTCTTCTTCTAAATCTCTTTGCTGGACCTACTTCCTCTGTTTGCCCTTCAGTGTTGGTGCTTCCTAGGATTTCTTCCTCCACCTTCTGCTCTTAGGATCCTACACCCCCTCCTTGGGAGATCTTGTAAAGCATCTGATAGTAAATATTTTAGGCTTTGCACGTGTCTCAACTACTCATTTCTATGACTGTAGCACAAAAGCAGCCATAGACAATGCACAAACGAAGGAGCATGGCTGTGTTCCAATAAAAATTATTTTTAAAAACAGATGGTGGGGGCTTCCCTGGTGGCGCAGTGGTTAAGAATCCACCTGACAATGCAGGAGACACGGGTTCGAGCCCTGGTCTGGGAAGATCCCACATGCCTTGGAACAACTAAGCCCATGCGCTACAACTACTGAGCCTGCGCTCTAGAGCCCGTGAGCCACAACTACTGAGCCCGTGCACCGCAACTACTGAAGCCCATGCACCTAGAGCTCGTGCTCTGCAACAAGAGAAGCCAACACAATGAGAAGCCCGTGCACCGCAAGGAAGAGTAACCCCCACTCGCTGCAACTAGAGAAAGCCCAGCGAGCAGCAACAAAGACCCAACACAGCCAAAAATAAATAAATAAAATAAATAAATTTATTTAAACAAACAAACAAATATATGGTGGGCCAGATTTGGCCCAAGGACTACAGTTTGCTGAACCCTGGCCTAAGGACTGGAATCCAAGCTTATTAGCATAACCCAAAGGCAATTGGTCCCCCGCTACTCAGGACCAAGACACCAATAGCCTGAGGCCCAAGGAGAACAGCTTCCACTGCAGCAAGCAGGACTCCAATTAGACTTGGAAAGAACTTTCTTAGCTGTTAAAATTGCCCCAAGTTGTAGGAGACAGGGGAATGTCCATCTCCTCTGGTTTGCTGACATGCCTCAGGCAAAGCCCTTTCTGGCCACTCCTAATTCTGGTTTGAAGATATCAACCTTAAATTAAATCAGCATAGATGAGTCGAGCCACTATTCCATGCAAAGCACTAAGTTAAGAGCAGGACTGTGTGTCCTCTTCCTGCAAAGCTCAGCATCTCTGCCCTGCCTGCAACGGAGGTGCAAAGACCAGTCAGAGATACGTGCAAAGTTACACAGCAAGATGGATGTAAATAACTGCTGAAGGTCACAGTCAAGGGGAGTCACAACATGCATGACTAATTATCGAGTGGAATCGTCCTGGAGGTTCAGAGGAAGAACAGATCAGAGGAGGGGTCAAGGAAGGCTTCACAGAAAGAGGCTAGGATTTGAGCCTATAATAGTAGAATTTCGACGGTCACAGCACCGCTGAGGAACATTGTGCACCTGGTGCTTTATACCCCTCTGATGTGGGTATTATTAGTCTCTTTTTATACAGAAGGAAACTGAGCCTCAAAACCCCAAGCAGCTTGGCCAAGGTCACACAGCCAGTGAGTGGCAGAACAGGATTTGAACCCAGTTAGTTTGGCCCTGAAGCCAACCAGGGCAGAGCTCCCCAGGAGGGACTGTAGCAAAGGGTGGGAAGAAGCGGGTGAAGGTCCGGGCATAGCTCCTACTGTGGCTGGAATGGGAAAGAGTGGATAGCGAGGTCTGGACTGGCTCGTGGAAGATGCTGGATGCCAGGCTGAGGAGCTTCAAGGGGTTAATTCAAGTGGAGAGCTGAGCGGGAGGCAAGTGCAGGTTAGAAGGGAGGGAGGGGACAGTGCAGGCAGGAAGGTGCTGGCAGGTTCAGCAGTAGCAGTGCAGGCAAGTCTGAGGCAGGGAGGTGATGCGGGGACTGGGTAGGAGAGACTAGGAAGGAGGATTTGTGTGGGGACTCTGCTACCAACAGCCATAGGAGCAAGTGAGGGAGGAGTTGGCAATTGATCCCACAGTTCTCCATGGGCCAGGCAGCAAGGCAAAAGCAACCCTCCAGATAGCTAAAGTTAATACAATGGCTATGGGATAGGGAGGGTGGGAGGGAGACGCAAGAGGGAGGGGATATGAGGATATATGTGTACCTATAGCTGATTCACTTTGTTATAAAGCAGAAACTAACACACCATTGTAAAGCAATTATACTCCAATAAAGATGTTAGAAAAAGAAAACAAGAAAAAGAAATACACACACACACAAAAATACAATGGCTTATGTTTATTGTGACCAGCTACTATTGGTGAGTACTTGACATATATAAACTCATCTTATCCTCACAACACTCTTAGGAGGTAGGGTTTATTATTCCCATTTTTTTCAGGTAAAGGAACTGAGGCACAGAGAGGTTAAGCAACTTGGGCAAGGCTATGCAGCTGGTAAATGGCAGAACTGGGATTTGTTTTTCGTTGTTTTTGGGTTTTTTAAAAATATTTATTTATTTAAGCTGCGCCAGGTCTTAGTTGCGGCATGTGGCATGTTCCCTGACCAGGGATCGAACCCGGGCCCCCTGCATTGGGAGTGCAGAGTCTTACCCACTGAACCACCAGGGAAGTCCAGAGCTGGGATTTGAACCCAGACAGTCTGGTTCCAGAAGCCTTGCTCTTAATCACTTTGCTATCCTACATCTGTTGAGGTAATGCTTTCAAGAGGAAGCAGGATTCCCCAACCTCAAGGATAAAGCAGGAGAGTGATGGCGATGGCAGGGTTTTTTGCCGGGTGGCATTGCCCAGTCAGACCTCAGGTCCCTGCTGCTACCTTGAGCCGGTTGCCTCTTACCATCAGGCAGGGAGCCTGAGGCGTGCTGCGCTGGGGCCTGCACTGACCCGGCCTACACCTCCAGGCAGAAGGGCACCTGGAGCCCAGGGCTGTCTCATCAGAATGGAGCAGGGGAGCATGGGCAGGCCACCCCATAAGTGGCAGCAGCTGGTACAAGCCACAGAGAGGGGCTGGCAGGGGAAGACCCAGCCCCAGTACTACAGCTTCACCAGGTTCGGGAGAAAGAATTCCACTCCCACCTCAAATATGAAATTCAGAAACATCACCTTCTCTGCGGCCCTGGACACAAAGGAGTCAGTACTAGGGGGACAGGGATAGGAGTGGTAATGAAACAAGCATGGAACATCAAACCCAAACAGGGAGTATTGCCCCAGCAGGAAGGCCAACCCCGTAAAGGCCCGCAGTGCCACGTGGGCAAGGTTGATGGCCAAGACTCTGTGTGACCTCAGGCTGAGGTCCTGGGCTGCAGCCTCAAGGCATTTGAGGAGAATCCTCTCTCCCGCCAGGAGCTGTCCCTCTAGGAAGTGAGAAGACTCCAGGAACCCCAGTCTGAGTACCTGTGGACACAGAAATCACAAGGTTTAAGGGAGGAATTGAGGTGAGGGAAGGAATAGGGAGGGAAGGCGGGGGGGGGGGGGGGCGCGGATAAATATAAAGCCCCAGCAGCCAGATATTTGCATAACTATTTCTGGCCCACAGCAAGAACTCCAGCTCCATCTGTGCCTGATACCCAGGCATGCCACTTGCTGCCTGACAAGGACAAGGAGAACAAACTGGCAGAGAAAAGGACATTGAGGAAGAAAGGATGGAAGCAGCAACTCTCCAAGTTTCTCCCCAGCACAACCCCAAATTAACCAAGACAGTCTGAACACTTACACTGCAATTAGGCTTCCGCAGAAATGTTCCTGACTAATGGGCTTTTGAACCTTCCAACCGTCCTGGGCATTTTTTTTTTTTTCAGACTTACAAGGCACCAGGCCTGTTTTTCTCAACATGCCACAGCAGACTATTCATAACTTAGATTGTTTCTCCTCCAGGTTCCGGGGTCACATATAACTTTTGTCACCATGCCAGGATGTGGAAGAGGCAAGTCTCACAGCCCCCATTCTTGCCGCCCATTGCAAAAATCTTATCTAACTTTACATGTCTGTAGCTTCTAATCCTAGGAATTACTGAAAAGCTTGCCAAGGCATAGTTTAGAGGGGGGTATTGACACCCCTTATCACCATCAGCCCCCTCTTTCAGCCTCCCAAATGCGAGTACAATCTAAATAGAGCAGCAGCATGCTTACTGTGCAAACTCAGGGGCAAGACAGGACCCCAGCCGTCACAGCTGACTTGATCGTCTTCCCTAGTCCCCTCCTAAACAGAATCCTGGAGCTGCCCCTGGAACCTCTCTCTATTTCCCTTAACTTTCAAAAAGACAAGCTGTCCACATGAGTGAATGAGGGTTGAAGTTTCTGGTTGCCGGGGCTTTAATACAATGGATGAGAGCACAGTCTCTCAGGAGAACTTTGAAAATAGGGCAGAGATCTATCTGTGCAGGCCCAGGTTTCTCAACCTCAGCTTCAACCTCAGCACATTGACATTTTGGACCTGATAAGTCTCCGTTATAGAGGACTGTCGTGTGCACTGAGGGAAGTTTAGCAGCATCTCTGGCCTCTATTCACTAGATGCCAGTAGCAACCCCCCTTCCACCCCGAGTCATGACAATCAAAAATGTCTCCATTGCCAATGGTCCATGGGGAACAAACTTGAGAACCTGGTCTAGGCTAAGCAAAGTGTTTTCCTGTTTGGAGGCAGGGGATGAAAACGTTGACCTCTAGATTCTAAGATCCAAAAGGAAAAACTCCAAGAGGGGTAAACAAGATGCTGTGACAGGCTAGAAGTCAGGGAGTAGAGCAAAGACCCCGTATCATAGGAAATTGTGATGCCCCAGCCAGCCAGCCAAGGTCACGTAACAAGGACCCTGCAGAGTCAAGAGTAGTGAATCCCCAGGTTTTCAGCAGCTACAGGCCTTATCATGCAAATCAGTTCCACCTCCAGTGTGTCCAGCTCTTCCTCTGAACTCAGATCTTCGGGGGTTGGGGGAGACTGCTGGGTAGACTTCTCTGGGTGTTCCTTGGAACCACACAGATCATAGAGGCCTGCAAGAAGAACCAAGGCCTGGAAGGGTTTCCAGGTCCATATCTTAGAGTATCTCTGCCCGCCCCAAAGCCCTAGAACACAGGGCCAGAGAGGGGCACTGCTGGCAGGGTTCTTAAGCTCCTCTAGTTCCAAATCAATAGTACAGATTCTTCCTTTTGCCTCAGCCCCCCACGTGGCCTGGCACAATACCGTTACTGATCTTTTCTGTATCGAAAACATTATTTTGTTCAACATGGATTTTTTTTTTTGCATCAGTTTAAATTTTTGAAAATATTCCAGTAAAATATTCTTTATCTTGATTAGTGAGGTTTTTAGCATTCCTTAAATTTTGTGCCTGAGGCTACTGCCTCCCTCACCTCATTCTCACCCCAGCCCTGCTCACTGGGTCCCCAGCAGGACAGCCCATGAGGCACATGTGAAGGCAGAGGTCACAAATGGAAGCCCACAGGCTGAATTCTGCACATAAATGTGTTTTGATTGGCTAGCACTGTGTTTTCAAAAATGTCTTGATTTGTAGCCAATTTTTTTTAAGTCAAGAGATTCACATAAAAATCCACATTTCTGGTTTCTTTTGAAACCTTGGGTGATCTAGCAATACTACATACCATGCTCAATAGCTGGCGGGACCTGCTTAGTGGTTTTCTGTTTAGGGTAGGGGGTGCTGTCCAATTTCCCTCAGCCACACTCCCCCGGCTTCTCCTACTTACAAGACCCATCTGATCTCCTGTGCAGCGGTATGCTGGAGCTGGCTGGTACCCATTCACAAGAGTTGATTGTCAAATTTCTAGAGTCAGTTGTTGAGCCATTATAAAAAAATTAAATTATATAAACTTACAATTAAGTACACTAAATTGAAAACAAAACTCAACTTCCTAATGACTATTTTTACTATTATGTTTACTATTTTACTAATACATTTTACTATTATCTATGCTCTTGAGGTAATTTACATCTGTTGTGCCTATATGGTGGAAATATTATATAGTGGTGTGTTACTGCATCTCTTCCCAACACTGTGTTCAGTTTTGTCACATTGGAAGCATGAAACTGGCCACAATAGGAGTATTTACACCATGGAAATCGGCAAACACCATAAAACGGGGCTTGATTCATTGTGTTGATGATTGTCTAGACTTAAGTTTTTTGGTTTATTTTTTGGCCGTGCTGCAAGGTATTGTGGGATCTTAGTTCCCTGACCAGGGATTGAACCCAGGCCCCCGGCAGTGAAAGCTCCGAGTCCTAACCACTGGACCGCCAGGAAATTCCCTAGACTTAAGGTATTGATGGAGAAAATATTAATAACATCAATAAACTTAGTGTGTCGCATCTGTAGCTGTTACATTATGATTAGCACAAAAATTTGAGGAACTAGTCTTTCAGTATTTGAAAACTACCATGCAATTCAGCAAGGAAGTTGCTCAGTCATTGACTAACAAATGAAGTTCAGACAAAAGAAAAAATCTTTATTATTTCACTTTCATCTTATGCCTTAACTTCAACAAAAATATCAACCAACATTCACGTCAAAAGTACACCTGTTTATCAGTTGTAACCTAAGGCTGATTACTGATACAAGCGGCCCTTAAAAATCAATGAAGGCATTTTGTGGGAATGAATTGGCTAAATGGAATTGACCATAAAGAGTATTGTATATTTTGTTATTATTTCTAAATTGTGTGCTACACATTCTTTATACAAATAAAACATTTTAATAACCTTATGTGTTTGCACACATCTTTCCAGGGAGCCAGTTTTTAAACGTTTACCAGCACACCCCAGTTGGCATCTGTTTGCCACTCTTACTGTAAAGTTTCTGGGCTAAGAAGGCAGTTACTTTCTCTTCTGTTTCTCCCCAATTCTTTGTGCCACATGGTCCCAGGGTGGGCACCCAGGAGTCCCCCAACAGAAAATCTCTCAGAATCCACCTTCCTTCCAGCAACCACCTGCTTCATGCCAGCCTTCTCACATGTGCTCGTATCAAAGTCCTCCAACAGCTAATTGAGATGGACGTGATTATCCCCATTTCACAGACGAGAAAACTGAATGGCAGAGCCAGGATTTCAATCTAGGTCTGCTGCCTCCAAAGCCTGTGCTCTTTGTACCATGCAGCCTCCCAAAGGAGAGAGAAACATGATTTAGAGCAAGCAGGGCACAGGAGAAATACCTATGTATCTCTCTGATCCCAGATTAAAAACAATGCCATTGAACCTGTGCCACAGACAAGGGCTGCCCTGGAGCCTTCTCCTCCTTCTATCAGCAAGATATTCCTTCAGTCAATTCTAAATCCTTATTATGGCTCTGGATTCTGGAGACCCCTAGAGCCAGGCCCACAACTCTCTTACCTGGAAGGGAATAGTTGTTGCTGAGAGGTGGAGGCTGAAAGAAATCTGCTGCCTGCTCCGGGGTGCTGCAGACCAGGAAACACGCAGAACATAGGCTTTTGTCCCCAAGCTGTGGGGGACTTGCAGGAGGTAAACTCAGAAAAGGATGCCACCAAAGCTAAGACCCACAGTGTGTGTTCTTTGTGTTCAGAATCCTACACCCTCGGCACAACTGAAGCCACGAGTATCCCCCTACCCTCCAGTGTTCAGGACCAAGCTGTGGCCATGGCCTGCCGGGTTCAGGAAATTCCCTCCTCAGGTATGGACACCCTGACGTAGTCACCCTTGCAGAGGTGCAGGTGAGGCCCGGCTTGGAAACCACCTGGCTCCCAGGAGTGCTTGGCTGGCACTGACAGGAACAGATCAGTAGCTAGGGCTGTTCCGTTCCCAAGGCGGAAGTTCCTACCAGTGAAGCTCTTTTCTCCCAGTTTGGTGGAGGGGCCCCGGGGAAGCTTGGGAATGAGGTTTAGGAGTGCCTCCCCAGGAGAAAGCCCTGTTCCCCAGAAAGACTTCCCAGTTTGTCTGGCCTTCCTGATGTCTCTCGGCATCTGAGTCTGAAATCAGGGGCCCCAGGCTCTATCACTTCTTGTGTGACTTGGGGCAACTCACTCCACCTCTCTGGTCCTCATTTGTGTAACAGAACCAACAAATATTGGATGGCCAGGGCCAGACTCAGGAACATCACATTCCTTACCTCATTCATACCTTCTCTCCGACCCTGTGAGGTTAAGATTAGGATCCCTACGTTGTAGCAGAGGAAACAGAAGACCAGAGACGTTAGGTAATTTAGCTGGGATCACTCAGCTAGAATTCAAACCCAGGTCTAGGTGACTCCAGCTCCACAGATTCCTGTCATAAACTATAAAGTACTTGACACAGAATAGCAGGAATGACTCTGTTCTCTACTGCAGGGTATAAGAAATAGATGTGAACTTTATATCTGTATTGAACCATAGAGTTTAGTTTAATCCCAGGCCATTTTAGGTTCCCCTTCCCTCTGCACACAGGCCTCTCACTGTTGTGGCCTCTCCCATTGCGGAGCACAGGCTCTGGACGCGCAGGCTCAGCGGCCATGGCCTACGGGCCCAGCCGCTCCGCGGCATGTGGGATCTTCCCGGACTGGGACACGAACCCATGTCCCCTGCATTGGCAGGCGGACTCTCAACCACTGTGCCACCAGGGAAGCCCTGCACCAGGATTTTGTCAAGGTGTCCCAAGGCAAGTGTGCAAGCGCTCAGCCCTCTATGTCATCTGCCTCTATGTCAACTGGTAGAACCAGGCCATTGGTTGTCCCACACTGTGTTACTGCTGAGATGTCCTTTATTTCTTGGCTTTCTCTGTTATGTCCATGCCAGGCTTGAGGGTCCTGGGTTCTTGGCAGCCAAGTTCCCATCTGCCCCACCTCCCCAGACCACCATTTCCTTTTTGCTGCCCCAGGCTCCAGCCCTAGTACACCACAGGATCCCTCTGGCTAAGACTCATGGCCACCTACAGAGTCATCCTTTCCCCTCTGTCTCTTCTCCTCCTTAGCCTGGAGGAAGCTTCTCCAGTTTCTGAAAGGAGCCCCTCTCCTCTCAAACACCCCATCCGGCTTTCACGTAAGATATTTTCCTCAAATATTCAGTCTCTACTCAGAGGTCCCTCTATTCCCCTGAAGACTAGATTTCTGGAGAGGGAGGCCAGAAAGCAACTTTATTTCTGAGGTGTCATCCTCTGAGGAAATGAGCACAGGACAACCCAGCTCCTTGAAAAGCAGGAAGTGGTGGGGATGAGGTGTTAAAATACCAACAGGAAGGAGAAAAAATGGGTAAGATCTCAAAAAATTTTACATCAATAATCTTGTACAAACTTACTGTTCTTTCTCCCAATTCCCCTTTCTTTGGGGGCAGAGATATAGCGTTTCAGGGCTTAATACTAGTAGTAGCAGTAATAAAAATAATAATAGCTAATATATGTTGAGGCCTTTTTATGGGCCAGGCACTATGATAACTGCTACATCTATATTACTCCATTTAATTCTCATAAAAATTCTGTGAGGCAGTTCTTATTATCCCCATTTTACACATGAGGAAACTGACCCTCTGAGAGCTCTGCCCCAAGTTCTTAGAACCTGTACATGTGGAGCCCAGTTCTCACCCAGTTTTCCGACTCCAGAGACTGTGCTGCAACCACTGGACCACACTGTAGTTGGCTGACCGGTATCACTCCGACTGCCCACTCACCAGCATCGAGAAATATTGTCTACAAGCAAGTCAGGCACCTCCTCAGGTGAGGATATAATGGAACTTTGGTGTGAATGGGCTTCACCTGCAGAAGCAGGAAGTTGGCTGGGAAGGAGGTTACTCCCAAGGACCAAAAGACCAGACTGTAAGTCCTTGGCCCACCTGGCAATGGGCTCCCCAGGCCAGACTCAGAAGCATTGCCTGGGGTTCCAGGCTGGACCCACCTCCAGCCTGTCTTCCCTCTTGTCTAGAGGATGCTGAGAAATCACTGCCCTAATCCAGGGTCCCCTCATCCACCCAGAATGTGGGTACCAGAAGTGGTGTCAGATGAAGCAGGTACCAGCAGTCTGGCCCCGGGAGGTGAGGGGTCAGCCTGGGACCAGAGCTGCATGTTCCAGGTCCAGCTGCTCCCTGGATACACACACGCATGCGCGCGCGCACACACACACACACACACACACAAACACAGAGTGACAGACTGTTAATCTTCCCCTAATATGAGATTCCTTTTCTTCTATAGTGATAGAACTTTTTATTAACAGCTAGGCAGTATCTACCCAGAATAAAGACCTCATTTCCCAGCCTTCTTTTCAGGAAGGGTGGTCATATGACTATTTTCTGGTCAATGGATGTACATGGAAGTGGAAGTGCAACTTCCAGGCAAGGCTCACCTGGGTGATTTTCTTGCCCCTTGTGCCACTGACTGAGGTCACCTGGTGGTATTCAGCCGGTGCATGGGTTGGCTTGGAATGTCCAAGTCAGCTTCACTCACATGTCTAGCATCTTGGCATTGGCACGGGCAGCTTCTGGTGAAAGGCTCAGCTGGGACAGTCAACTGGAGCACCCACGTGTGGTCTCTCGAACACGATGGCCTCGCGAGAGTTGGACTTCTTATGTGGCAGCTCAGGGCTCCACGAGAAAGCGTTCCAATGATCAAGACAGACACTCCGTGGCCTTTCACAACCAAGCCTTGGAAGTCACTTGACATCACCTCTGCCTATGCTATGGGTCAAAGAAGTCACAAGCCCACCTAGAGTTGAGGAGAAGGGTCATAGACCTGCACTTCTCAATGGGAGGAGAGTCAAAGAATTTGCAACTTTGTTTTAAAAACACACCACCAGCCCTGGACCACTAGGTCTGGACTTGAAGTCAGAGAAAAAAGAAACTTCTATCTCATTTAAACCACTGTTATTTTGACTCTCTCTCACGCACAGCTGAATCCAACCCCAACAGACACACATATATACACAGACATATTCACAATATGCACAAGACACGGAGGGTGGGGGTGTGGGCAGATACTGAAATCTCACAGGATTAGGAGTATTCATTTACTCACATTTAGTCATTCAACAAACCAAGCTCAGCAGCTGTCTTTCCCCAAAGCTCTTATCTCACTCCATACTTCCCCCGTCATAACACTTTCCATAACCTATTGTAATTACCCATTTATTTGTCCATATCATCCTTGCTGTGCTCATCTCTTGGACCATCTCTGTCTTGTTCATCATCATTCACTTATCACCAAGCACAGAACCTCCGTAAATATTTTCACAGGTTCATATTTTACAAAGAGACAGCAGGTGATGCTTCAGACTGCTGGGGTCTGGAGATCAAGTGGAGAGAAGGGACACTGGTTAGGAGTCTGCATGATGCCTGGAAATGATGAGTTCCCGGACTGAAGCGTCAGCAGCTTCAGGGGGATGAAATGAAGAGAGAGCAGGAGGTGGGACTGCCAGGCCTTGGTGATGACGGGTGAGGGAGAAGCAGGAGTCAAGAGTGGCACCCACAGGAGTTCCCTGGTGGCCTAGTGGTTAGAATTCCAGGCTTTCACTACTGAGGGCCCGGGGTTCAATCCCTGGTGGGGGAATGAGATCCTATAAGCTGTGGGGTGCAGCCAAAAAAAAAAAAAAAGAGTGGCACCCAGGTTTCTAATCTGAGTAAAAGAATAATAAACAGTGGCATTGTTTGCTGAAAGAGAAAAACAGGAAAGGGAGGTAGAAGACTCAGGGAATGTAATGAACTCAGTTTGGGCTATCTGCATTTCAAATGCCTGGGGGCCATCCAGGCGGAGTCATGCAGGAGGCAGCTGGACACACAGAGTTGGACAAACCCAAAGACCGGTAAAGACATGAGCACACATTCAGAAACATTTCCACTTGTGTGCGTTCATCGTTCGTTTAAAAGTGCTGGAGGAAGCAGGGTCCGGAGCAAGGCCCTGGCATGGAACTTGGTAGACTCACACGCCCGTCTCCACCACAACCTGATGTGTCATCTTGGGAAGGGGCTCTGCCTTCCTGGCTCATAGTTTTCTGCTGTGTTGTAAAAATGGGAGGATTGTTTCTGACTTCTCTTTCCTTCTAGCTCTCCTGGGCCACGATTCTTAGTGAAATATTTGAAGGTCTACGACTTGCAGGCTATCACGCTAGACACTGACCCCAGTCCTGCTTCTCACACACACAAAAAACAAATCGACAGCAGCAACGAAAAGAAGCTCACCTTCAGGAGGAGGGTGCCAGGTGAATTGCATTGTATCCCTGCACCCAGTTCTCTGGCCACTCAGTACTCACACCTGAATCCCACCTTGGCCTCCAGGCTCCTCCAGCTATTCTTGGCCTAATCCTACCCCAACAGCTGTTTTCTTAAAGACCAACTAGGATTAAAAATTATCCTTAAAAAAAAAAAAAAAAAATTATCCTAATTCCTCACATTTGTGTCACACTTTATATTTCTACTTTCTCAGTATAAATGATATTTATTGCACAGGAGCTATGTGGTAGGCAACGTGCCAGGCTCTGAGGCTCCAGGATGAAGAAGACATGGGCTCTGCCTTCCTCACAAAAGGCAGGGAAGAGAATTAGCAATGTAATCTGGTGTGATACAATCACACAGGGGCTTGCAGGAACCACACAGGGGCGGCATAGGTGGTGTGTGTGTGTGTGTGTGTGTGTGTGTGTGTGTGTGTGTGTGTGTGTTTACGAGGATCCTCAAACCCTGTGAAATTTTCACAGAACATCAGCACTGGAAGGGATCTCACAGACCACTTAGTCCCACTTTCTCATTTTATTTGTGCAGAAACTGAGGCCCAGGTAAGTTAAGTGACTTGCCCAAGGACACACAGCTGGTGAGAGCAGCAAAGCCTACACTGGGAGCATATATCCCAGACTTCTTCCAGGTCTCATCGACTGTGCTCTTTCCCCCTCACCGCACTCCCTCCTAAGATCATTCAATAATAATGATATATTTTTAATTAATTAATTAATTTTTGGCTGTGTTGGGTCTTTTTTGCTGCACGCGGGCTTTCTTTAGCTGTGGCAAGCGCGGGCTACTCTTCGTTGTGGTGCGCGGGCTTCTCATTGCGGTGGCTTCTCCTGTTGCGGAGCACGGGCTCTGGTGCACGGGCTTCAGCAGTTGTGGCACATGGGATCAGTAGTTGTGGCATTTGGGCTCTAGAGCGCAGGTTCAGTCGTTGTGGTGCATGGGCTTAGTTGCTCCGTGGCATGTGGGATCTTCCCAGACCAGGGCTCGAACCCGTGTCCCCTGCATTGGCAGGCAGATTCTTAACTACTGAGCACCAGGGAAGCCCCAGTAATGATAATTTAAGCTTTATAAGTGCTAAGACACTGTCCGGCACCATGCTAAGCTCTCTACATGAATTGTCTCATTTATTACTCACAGCAACTCTAAGAGTTAAATCTGGTTTTATGATCCCCTTTTATGATAATATTGAGTCTCAGGTTAATTGACTTGCTCAAAGTCACCCAGTTAATATGTGAAAAAGTCAATATTTGAACATGGGTAGTCTGAACACAGAGCTATGTGCATGAAAAAAAAAATCACCTGGTGACCTTGCTTAAGGTACAATTCCTAAGTTCTACCCGTGGAAAGTCTAATTCTATGGGTCTAGGCTGAATAAGCTGGAGCCTGCATTTTAGCCATGCATTCTAGGTGATTATGATTTGGTGGTCCTTGGACCACACCCGGAAAAACCCAATTCTCTTGTATCTTTTTTCTAAATTCAGAGTTTTCTGACAGACCCCTCTCTTCCCCAGGGAACTGGCTTTGGGAGAACGAGGGTGCTCTAGGGACAGAAGTGTGCCCCCTGGTGGTCAAAGATTAGAGGCCAGGAGCTGCAGCCAAGAGGGCCCCGGGTCAACATCACAAATGTGGATTTTTCTACAGTTCTGTTCAGCCAATGTTCCTGAGGTGCCACTATGTGCCAGCACTGAGCCAGTGTAACTCATGGTACACTCGATAGAAGCAAGATTTCTGGGAGCAGAATTCTTCACGGTGACCACTCACTTGTTTTTACCCGCCGATACAAAGGCATGGATTTCTGGCTGCAGTTGGGCAAATTTCATCTGCTCCAGGTAGTCATATCTGACAGTACATGGCTCTGTATTTTAGGTCTTTAGGGAGGTGCAAAAGAGGTTTTTGAAAAAAGCTGAGCCCACACTCTGGCAGGAGGATGCAGGAGCGTATTCGCCGTTCAGAGTGAAGAGGCCAGGCTTCGGAGTTAAGCTGCTACAGCTCTGCTGCTTCAGGCTCTGGGGTCCTGGGACAGTTCTTTCATCTTCCTGAGTTGCAGCTGCCTCACCTGAAACATGAAGCAATAATAACGCCTACCTCATAGGGTCGTGACAAGGAGGAAACGGCTTCCTGGAACAGTGTCTGGCACATGGTAGAAGCTTGACAAACTGTAGTGTTTTTGATATACTTTGTAGTTATATATCATGAAGTATAAAAGAGATAAACCAGGGCTTCTGATATCAATCTTGATTTATTCTCCTTGAAAAGGAGCAGTAGTAATTCTCAATCCCGTGTAATTGAGGGAAAAGACCTACTCCAGTGCCGAATCCTCTAATATGTGCCCACAGATGTGAAAACTGCTCCACACTGTTTGTGGGAGTGTAAATTAGTACAACAACGTTGGAAAATTGTTTGACGATGTCTGCTAAAACTGAGCGTATGTGTGACCCAGCAATTCCACCCCTAGGTATCTTCCCAAAAGCAATGCTTCTAGATCTTAACCAAAAACATATATAAGTATGTTCACAGCAATACTATTTATACTATATTATAATACTATTTATAATAGTCCCAAAGTGGGAACTACCCAAGTCTCTATCAATAGTACAATAGTACAAAGGATTTAAAAACTGGTATTTTCATAGAATAGAATACCATGCCCCGGTCTGGAAAGATCCCACATGCCGCGGAGTGGCTGGGCCCCGTGAGCCATGGCCTCTGAGCCTGCGCGTCCGGAGCCAGTGCTCCACAACAGGAGAGGCCACAACAGTGAGAGGCCCGCGTACCACAAAAAAAAAAAAAAAAAGATTGTGTAATTATTAAAATAAAAGAAACAGAATGTACACTTTTCAAACCAGTGGAGGAAAAATAGATAATTTAAAAAGAAGGCAGGAGTGAAGGGGGAAATGCACAGAAATCATGATAAAAAAAGACACAAAGTAAGATTGTAAATTGCAGTATATTCATAGTATGGAATATTATATAGTCCATAAAATGAGTGAACATGATCTACATGTATCAATATGGACAGATTTCAAAAATATAATGTTGAAGGAAGAAAGGGATTTGCAGAATTTATATGTGTTATGTACATTTATGTGTATACATTTTCTTTTTTTTTTTTTTTTTTTTTTGCGGTATGCGGGCCTCTCACTGTTGTGGCCTCTCCCGTTGCGGAGCACAGGCTCTGGACGCTCAGGCTCAGCGGCCATGGCTCACGGGCCCAGCCGCTCCGTGGCACGTGGGATCTTCCCGGACCGGGGCACGAACCCGCGTCCCCTGCATCGGCAGGAGGACTCTCAACCACTGCGCCACCAGGGAAGCCCATGTGTATACATTTTATATGTACATTATGTACTTTTTTTTACAAAACAAAAAAATACACATATATTTTTATAAGCATGTAAAAGAAATATACAAACATAGATGGGAAACATCCATAAGTTCAGAATAGTGGTTGCTTCTGAGGTGGGATTGAGGAGAATAAGACTGAGGGAAGTACAAAGGAATCTTCAATTTTATCTGTAACGTTTATTTTTTTAAAAAGACCTGAAGTAAATATGGCAAAATGTTCACTCTTGTTAATTCTAGCCAGTAAGGCACAAGTTTTGGATATTGAAGTCTACTGGGAAAGTTCTTCCTTACTCTTTAGGACGTCACAGGAAGCCACTCTCTCTCTCCTGATGGATGGGAAAAATGAAACACATGGCCCCAATTGCTACTGGAAAACATCCAATAATCATGAAAGCAACCAGGCTTATGATGAAGCCAGTAGAATAAAGATGGAAAAAAAACCCAGGTCATGGGCTTCCCTGGTGGTGCAGTGGTTAAGAATCTCCCTGCCAATGCAGGGGACATGGGTGGCACATGGGATCCCATGTGCCACAGAGCAACTAAGCCCAGGCACCACAACTACTGAGCCTGTGCTCTAGAGCCTGCGAGCCACAATTACTGAGCCTGCGTGCCACAGCTACTGAAGCCCGTGTGCCTAGAGCCCGTGCTCCGCAACAAGAGAAGCCACCTCAATGAAAAGCCCAAGCACCGTAACAAAGAGTAGCCCCCGCTCGCCACAACTAGAGAAAGCCTGCACACAGCAACAAAGACCCAATGCAGCCAAAAATAAATAATTAAAAAAAAACCCAAAAAACCCAGGTCATCAAAACATCACTGGATCAACCAAGCCTGAAGCTTACCTTACTGCATTATTATTATTATTTTATTTATTTATTTATATATATCTTTATTTTTGGCTGTGTTGGGTCTTCACTGCTGTGAGCGGGCTTTCTCTAGTTGCAGTGAGCTGGGGCTACTCTTCGTTGAGGTGTGTGGGCTTCTCATTGCGGTGGCTTCTCTTGTTGAGGAGTACAGGCTTCAGTAGTTGTGGCACATGAGCTTAGTTGCTCCGCGGCATGTGGGATCTTCCCAGACCAGGGCTCGAACCCATGTCCCCTGCACTGGCAGGTGGATTTTTAACCACTGAGCCACCAGGGAAGTCCCCTTACTGCATTATTGTCTGTTAAATGAACTAAATAATTTTCTTAGTGGCTAAGCCAGTTTGCATTAGGTTCTCTGTTACTTGCAGCCAAACTTATAATAACTGATAAATGGGACTGCAGAAGTGGGGACATATAGAACTATTAAAGAGGTAGAATTAGCAAGATTCAGCCAAAGGTTGGATATGATGGTGAGAAAGAGAGAGGATTCAAGATTGATCCCAGGTTCTGGCTTGGATAACTAGGTGGATGGTGACACCATCTCTGAGACAGCGAAAACCAGAGGAAGATCAGGTTGAGGGGTAGGAGTGACAGTGGAGATCATCTGAACCGCTTGGCTCTGTTGGGTTTGAGGAGTCTATTGGGAGCCATCTGACTGCAGATGTCCAGGAGGAAGCTGAATACTCAACACTGGAGTTGAATAGTGAGCAGTGTCTCCCCAAAATTCATGTCCACTTAGAACCTCGGAATGTGACCTTATTTGGGAATACAGTCATTGCAGATGAAATTAGGTGAACTTAGATGTGGTCATACTGGATTAGAGTGGACCCCAAATCCAATGATTGGTGTCATCAGAAATCCATGTGAAGCCAGAGAGACACATTGGGAGAACAGCATGTGAAGATCAATGAAGGCGGAGACTGGAGTGATGCATCTATAAGTCATGGAAGGCTGAGAATTGCTGGCAACTACTGGAAGTTACGAGAGAGGCATGGGACAGTTTCCGCCGCAGAGCCTCCAGAAGGAACCAACTCTGCTGACACCATGATTAAAACTTCTGGTCTCTGGGGCTTCCCTGGTGGCGCAGTGGTTGAGAGTCCGCCTGCCAATGTAGGGGACACGGGTTCGTGCCCTGGTCCGGGAAGATCCCACATGCCGCGGAGCGGCTGGGCCCGTGAGCCATGGCCGCTGAGCCTGCGCGTCCGGAGCCTGTGCTCCGCAACAGGAGAGGTCACAACAGTGAGAGGCCCGCGTACCGCAAAAAAAAAACAAAAAAAAAACTTCTGGCCTCTGGAACTCTGAGAGAATAAATTTCTGTTGTTTTAAGCCAAGTTTGTGGTTATTTGTACAGTAGCCCTAGGAAACGAATACACAGAGAGATGTCTGATTTGAAATATAGCTCTGAGGGTTATCAGAATAAAGTGGTTGTTGAAGTCTTGGGAGTAGATGAGATTAGCTAAGGAGAGTCTAGAATGAGAAGAAAAGGAGGCCAAGAACAGAGTCAGGAAGACTGACCTAGAAGGAGCAGGAAGGGGAAAGGGAAGAGACTGAGAAGATTGAGAAGCAGCAGAGAGCGGTCACTCAGACGGAGGTCAAGGGAGAGTTTCTAAAGAAGGACACGTTCAATGAGTCAAATATTGTAGAGAGAGAAAAAAAAGGGTCCGTCTGATGTGGCAATATGGAAATCACTGGTCTCCCTTGCCAAAGCAGTTTTGGAAGAAAGGCAAGGACAGAAATAAGATTGCTGTTTTTGAAGACAGAGAGGGAGGTGAGGAAGTTGAAATAGTTACTTTTTTTTAAGACCTGTGGTTATGAAGGCAGAGAGAGAGAGTAGGTGACATCCAGAAGGGGAAGCAGAGTGTTGGAGGGGGTAGGTCGGGGTTTTGTTTTCAGATGAGGAGGCTTAAGCATGTTTACAGGCTGAGGAAAAAGAGTCAGTAGGAGAGAGGTTAAAAATTAACATGACATGGAGACCAAAAACCAGAAACAAACTCCATCACTGATGAAACCAGCAGACATATGTAACTTCCAATCAGATCTTTGAAACAAAAAGTGAACAGGAGCCTTTAAGGAGGTGCAGTATAACTCACCAGTCCCTGTGTTTGGGCTGTGCACAATGACACAAAGAGTGCAGTATGACTTCCAGGAGGGGAAATTGAACCAACCCAAGCAAAACACCTACAGTTACTGATTTTTAATAATTACCAACCAAAAAAGCTGGCTGACCACCTTTTGTCATATAATGAAATCTATAGTTGACAGTGTTCACCCAGCCATCCAGACTTTCCAATCAGTTTTTCCCAGTGCACTTTTTCTTCAATAAGAAAGGACATCCACAGATCATGACACATGTAGGAAAAGTCTCCAACATAAAATAATAGTAGTAATAAACAAACAGAAGTAAAGGAACCTGAAGAGAATAGAGATATTGTAGGGAGATGAGGAAACTTCAAAGAAGCAAAAATATGCACAGGGAGATGAAAGAAAATACTGCATCTATGAAACAAGAACGGGATGCTTTAAAAATGAAACAATCAGAAAACAAAACTGGACTCTTGGACATTAACAACGTGATAGTTAAAATAACAAATTTGGTAAAAAGTTTGTGGTAGACAGAATAATGGCCCTGCAAAGATACGTCCACATTCTAATCTCCACAGCTTGTGAAAATGATCTTACATGGCAAAGGGACTTTGCAGATATGATTAAGGAACTTGAGATGGGGGACATTATGCTGGATTATCTGGGTATATAATCACAAGAGTCCTTTTGAGGGAGGCAGGCAGGAAGACCAGCGTCACACAGAGAGAGGTTCAAAGATGCCATGCTGTTGGCTTGAAGGAAGGGGCCATCAGCCAAGAAATGCAGGCAACCAGCCTCTAGAAGCTGGAAAAGGCAAAGAAAGAGATTCTCCCTGAGAGCCTCCAGAAGGAGTGCAGTTCTGCTTCCAGAACTGTAGGATCATACATTTGTGTTGTTTAAATCACTATGTTTGGGCTAGTAATTTGCTATAGCAGCAGTAGGACACTAATATAGAATTAAAAGCTAAGATCAAGGAAATCTCTTAGATGTCAGAACAAAAAGACAAAGAGACATAAAAATAGAATAGGAATATAAAAAAAAACTAGAGTATCAGTTCGGGAGGTCCAATGTCCAACGAATAATAGCTGCAGAAAAAGAAATACATTAAACAGAGGTGAGAAAATGATCAAAGAAGTAATACAGGAACATTTCAGAGAATTGAAGGACCTGTCTTTTCTGAAAGTTGAAAAAGTCTACTAAATGCCCACAGAAATAAAGGGAAAAAAAGATTTTACCAAGGCACAGCCTCAGGAAATTCAGATCACTGGGAATTAAAAAAAAAAACAAAAAACTTCTAGAAAGAATGAAAAACCGTCTCATACAGGATGAGGAATCAAAATGGCATTATACGTCTCAATAGCAACATTGCACGTAGAAGACAAAGGGGAACCGCCTTCCTGATCTGTAGGGTACTAGCACTCTATACGCAGCCAAACCTTCAATCAAATGTGACCATACAAAAATACATTTTTAGATATTTTGACCTTAAAAAATTTATGTTCATGTGCCATTTCTCAGGACACTGTTAGAGAATGTGTTTTCCTAACACAAGAGGGTAAACTATGAAAGAGGACACAGATTCAACCCTGGA